>NC_133331.1:257738252-258073610 GCF_042186555.1 Aquarana catesbeiana
CAAGCATAACTCCCACAGGCAGAGGCATAATGGGACTTGTAGTTTTGCAAAAGCCCGAGGGCTGCCAGTTTGAGACCCCTGGTGTATGGCTTGCCTTAATCCTGCATTTCAGTCCTTAAGTGTGGTCATCCTAGATAGCTCATGGGGTCTGGGGCTTCCCTCTCACGTTACAGGAGAAGCTGAGATGCCTCAGCTTTTAGCATGGAGTAAGGGTTGCCAGTATCTGGTTGCAGCCACCAACGTGCTGCAAATTAGCACTGTGAATGTTTTTATTGGGTGTGTTCAGTAAAGACACAAGAAATTGGAATTGTTTGTGTTATCAGCCTAAGCACATTGTGTTTGTCTATCATTGTGACTGCTGATGATGTGGCTCAGATCACATTTGATGACAAATTGCTACAGAAAACCATTTTTTTTTTTAGGTAAAAATAACAAACATGTTATACTTACCTGCTCTGTTGCAGTGGATTTGCACAGAGTAGCCTGGATCCTTCTCTTCTTGGGTCCCTCTTTTGTGATCCTGGCCCCTCCCTCCTCTCGCGTGCCCCCATAGCAAGCAGCTTGCCATGGGGGCGCCGAGTCACCGCTCCCTGTGTCCATTCAGACATGGAATCATGGCCTTGCCCCGCCCCCTTTCTCTTTTCATTGGATGACTGACTTTCACTGACAGCAGCGGGAGCCAATGGCACCGTGCTGCTGTCTCAGCCCTTGAGGAGGGGAGTCCCGGGCAGCTGACACATTCCTACAACATCGCTGGATCTAGAGGGGTCTCAGGTAAGTATGGGGGGGTGCACACAGAAGGCTTTTTATCTTAATGCATAGAATGCCCTTTTAACAATCACTTTAATTTCAAGGGGTTGACATACTTTTCCAAGGGGTTGCATACTTTTTTTCTTACCATTGTATGTATTTGCAGGTGAGTTAGGGACTTTGGATTGTAAGCTCCTTGAGGGCAGGAACTGATCTGAATGTAAAGTGTCAGCACAATATAAGTACCTGAACAAAATAAATAATAATACCCTTTTCAGTAAACAAAAAATCTGATTTAAAGAAAGAGCAAAATTACCTCTGTAGGGGTTTAGAGGGAAATTAAATCTGAATAGGTATGAAAAGTGTGGTCCCTCGCGCTACCAAGTGAATAAAACGTGATAAATGAAACTGCTGCTAGACCTATAATGTACACAGTGCACATAGATGAATGTAAATATAAAGTGATCAGCGCAACTTCTTAATCCTAAACATCGATGATATTAAATACAAATATAAAATAACAGTGACGTGCTTAATCTGAATTGGTATTTTCATACAATTTGGCATTACAGTTTCAGAAGTAGCAGACTATCAGGCTGAACCCAACTTGAAATTAAAGTATTTCTAAAATAAACAATATAATGCAGCTTATCAGTCCGTGGATGTGGTGAATGCATTTGTTTTTAATTGTTCAAGCTACATACATTTTCTACAAGTACAGAAAAATACCTGTTATCCTCAGAGAAATCCAGTGTCCTTGTAACTTCCTCTGCACTGAACTAAAATTCCAAACAACGTTATCAGCCTTCCCAGTTATCTTTTGTGAACTATGGGACACCTCCCATTTAAATTATGGAGATGAGGGGGGAAGGTGTTTGTAATCCAGATCAAGGGAGCAGCCTAGGGGAACAACACAGCCTCTCCAAAGATAAAGTGCAGCAAGAGAGCATTGTTACCCTAGGATATGGAGTGTATTAGGACTACATAACTCTTCCCTCATAAATTTCAGATATGTTTTGTAGTCCACAGAGGTAGCGGGGAACATTACTAACTAATAACCGTCCCGAGGCAGAGTGTACAGGAAGTTATCGGCTCACGTGATTTCTGGCAGGAAACCATTTCCTGCCCAGCCTATTGTCAAATGATGATGACTGGGCAGTACATTTGTCATTCTGGGTAGATGTCATATGACGTCCTGCCGGGAAAGCTCCTCAGGCTGCGCTGTGGCAAGATCGGTCAATGGCTGTGTCCTCCGGACACAGCCGATGACTGATCGGTGTACCCGGCCCTCTCCCGATACCATGTGATCGCTGTGACCAATCACAGCAGATCACATGACAGTTGTAAACAATGGCTTCGATTTAATGCAATTCATTGTATACAATTGTGTTGCTAGCTGTGATTGGTCCAATCACAGCAGATCACATGACAGTTGTAAACAATGGCTTCGATTTAATGCAATTCATTGTATACAATTGTGTTGCTAGCTGTGATTGGTCACAGTAATCACATGGTACAGACGGGACCAATCAAATCCCATCTGTACCATGTGATTAGCTGTGGCCAGTCACAGCCAATCACAACAAAAGACACTGAAATTCACTGGTATAAGCAATCATAATGTATACAAAAAAAATTATTGATCACTTCCCCAGAGTAGTACAGTGTGAATATGGTAACACTGTATTGCTCTGGTCACAGTTTTTCAGCATACTGTTACCAGTCAGCGTCCCTGATCACCTTCACATCAGTTATATGATGACGCTGTACTGCATTGGTGACGGTATGTAAAAAAAAAAAAAAAAAAAAAATTTTCTAAAAAAAGTGACAAAAAATTACAACTTCAAAAAACTCCCCATGCCTCTTACTAAATACCTTGGACTGTCCAAACAGGGATCATTTGGGGGATATTTGTACTGTGCTGGTTTTTTAGGGCCTCAAGAAATGAGATGGCCTGTCAGTACATCAGGATTGATATATTTTCAGATATATACCATAGTTTGTGGACTCTAGCTTTCCTACAGACTTAATAATATACACTGATTTGGGTTGTTTTCACCAAGGAAATGTAGCAGAATACAGTCTGACCCAAATTTTATAAAAAAATTATTTGCAAAATTTTATAACAGAAATGGAAAAAAAAAAGTTTTTTTCAACATTTTTAAATTTTTTTTTCATTTATTTAGTAAAAAATTAAAAAACCCAATGGTGAATAAATATCACCAAAAGAAAGCTCTATTTGTGTGAAAATGACAAAAATTTAATATGGGTACAGTGTTGCATGATCGTGCAATTGTCATTCAAAGTGTGACAGTGTTGAAAGATAAAAAGTGGCCTGGGCAGCTAGGGGTGGAAGTTCCGAGTATTGAAGTGGTTAACAGACCAAAATGAATCAATAAGAGAAATGTATTGCTAAAGTTTACATACACTTTAAACTTGTCTTCTAGGGAGCAAGCGTATTGTAGACGTGATGGACGTTGGCACCCAAAGAGGAATAGAGATGACAATGGCACAATGGGCAAAATATTATGAAACCCCAGATGAAGAAAGAGAAAAATTATATAATGTAATCAGCCTGGAGTTTAGCCACACCAAGCTGGAGAATCTGGTGCAAAGACCTGCAACGGTGAGCACGTCATCATTGGTTGCTTTCTATACCACTTTGGCCAATCCTGAACCTGCTGCTAATTTGTGTTTTGTGGCTTTAGGGCCATACTGACAGTTTGTGGTATTGACACATGACATCATTCCCCCCCCAAGGACGCTATTAGGACATATCGATTACTTGACCTATTAGATGGTTCAAAAAGTTTTAACAACAAAATTTGAATTAAGGCCCATTTCTAGGCCACTTTCTCACAGGCAATGGGGGAAAGGAAAATGCTGGACTGGCTGAGACACTCCCCTTCAATCCAACGTTATCCCTGCAGTCAGGGGGGATTTGATATAAATCACTAGTAAAAAGACTTGATTTAAATCATAATTTTTAAAGAGAAACTGTTATCTCTGTCCCGCAGCGGCTCCTCCTCTGACCCGCTGTTGACTCACCGACAGTCCCATTTACTTTAATAGGATGGCTGGTAATGCGGCAGTGACACAACAAGGGGAGAGACGTGACAGCAGCAGGTGAGTGTATGCCCGCTAACAGGCCCTGCTATGATAGATCTGAAATGACAGGTCCTCTTTAACTGCTTCCCGACCACATCACGCAGATATACTGCGGCAGAAGGGCACGTACAGGCAGATTAACGTACCTGTACGTTGTTCTTTAAGAGGCGGCTTGCAGGCACACGCCCACCGGGAGCTCCGTGATCGCAGGTCCCGTGGACCCGATGTCCACGGGGATACCCGCGAACGTCTCACGTTGAGGAAGAACGGGGAGATGCCAATGTAAACAAGCATATACGTTGGCAGAAGGGCACATACAGGCAGATTAACGTACCTGTACGTTGCCCCTACAGAAGCGGTTTGCTGGGCACGTGTGCCCGCCGCGACCTCCGAGAGTGTGATCGCGGGTCCCGCTTTAGTCGATGTCCGCGGGGACACCTGCGATCATCTCACGGAGAGGAGAACGGGGAAATGCTGATGTAAACAAGCATTTCCCCGTTCTGCCTAGTGACAGGACACTGATCATAGCTCCCTGTAATCGGGAGTGGTGATCAGTGTCGTGTCACACATAGCCCCCCCCCACACTTAGAATCGCTCTCTAGGACACACTTAACCCCATACAGCGCCACCTAGTGGTTATCCCATTCACTGTCAGTGACATTTCTACAGTAATCAATGCAATTTTTTAGCATTGATTGCTGTATTAATGCCAATGGTCCCAAAAATGTGTCAAAATTTTACGATGTGTCCGCCATAATGTCGCAGTCACGATAAAAATCGCTGATCGCCGCCATTACTAGTAAATAAAAAAATATTTTAAAAAATGCCATAAAACTATCCCCTATTTTGTACACGCTATAACTTTAGCAAACCAATCAGTAAACGCTTATTGCGATTTTTTTTTTTTTTTTTAACCAAAATATGTAGAAGAATACGCATCGGCCTAAACTGAGGAAATATATTTTTTTTTATATATATTTTTTGGGGATATTGTAGCAAAAAGTAAAAAATAATGCGTTTTTTTCAAAATTGTCGCTATTTTTTTATTTATAGCGCGAAAAATAAAAACCGCAGAGGTGACCAAATACCACCAAAAGAAAGCTCTATTTGTGGGAAAAAAAGGACGTCAATTTTGTTTGGGAGCCACGTCACACGACCGCGCAATTGTCAGTTAAAGCGACGCAGTGCCGAATCGCAAAAAGTGCTCTGGTCTTTGGCCAGCAAAATGGTCCGGGGCTTAAGTGGTTAAATATAAGGATTTATTCTTGCTGGTAGTTGGAATCTTTAATATTTGCAAACAAAATGAAGGTTTTCTATTTAGAGTAATAAGCTGTCAGGTTAGTAAAACAGGGATATCAGAACCGATTCAGTCATACAGTTTGTGGTGTACATAGATTTGCAAAACAATGGGATAAAGGAATATTCTTGAACTTTGTTTTATCTCATGGTTACTGTGACGTGTGAATGCACCAATGCAGTGCATGTTATCTCAGTTTGCAGAGCTTGGATTCATTGAATGAGTTTACCAAAAATGTAAATATTGCAGAATATACAGCCTCATGCTACATAACTAAGCTCCATTTCATGCTGAATAAACAAAACTATTAATGTATCTTAAATAGAAAACTATTTTTACATACATTTTTACTCCAAAAGCATTTTATTACTATAAATTTGATAAAAATAAAAAAAAAAATCGATTTTAAATTAAAAAACAAAAACAAAACATTGATTTTATGTCCACCTTTCCTGCGGTACATCTTCTTTGTCACGAGATATCTTCGGTCTTCATTGTCGAATGATGCCCACTGTCACTCAACCCAGAAGACTGAGGAAAGACTGTGAGCACAGTGTCCTGACCTCACAGTGCATCATAGATAAGGACCAAGTGTATCATTTGACCAGCCACAAAAGAAAGTAAAAAAAATAAATAACAATCTTCTTTGGAACTTGAAAAGGGGATTGGGGAATTGGACTTAAATTTGGTGAAACTGGTGACTCCTAGTTAAAAGGCCTTTCGTTTAAAATCAAAATATCCTGCTTTTGTTTATATTAGACAACCTAGATCAGTTTTATTGCTACTGGGCGCTACAGTTTACAAATGTAACCTTTTCACTCCGGCCGAACGCACATATGTGGCCTCTGTGTTGTGGGCCTTCATGCCAAGCAGCCGCATACATGCGGCCCTGTGTAAACCACTTACCTTGCTGAGAGCACGCTCCCGACATGGTAGCCACGGTTACTGCAAAGCTCCCGATGCATGCTAGCGATCAGGAGCTTTCAGATCATGTGACCACTGTGAGCCAATCACATGACCCAAATGCCTGCCTCCGCCTCCTGGCGTTTAGAACCCTTAAAGGGTCGGCGGGAGAGGATTAATTAAAATTTTTGAGTGACGTAAAGCAGCCATAGATGAGTCCTTTTTTTTTTTTTTTTCTTTTTTTTTTTCATTTAACCAGTTGGTTGAATGAAAGAAAAATTACCTAATTTCCCCACCCACACCCTTGAGGTAAATGTGGGGATCCTCCCAGGTATGTCTTTGTATTCTGATGGCGAGGAGACTTGCCTGCAGTCAGAATCCATTGATCAGCACTGCAGTGTGTAGCCTGCAGCTCTGATCGAATGGAGGGCAGTTGCAGAAAAGTTGATCGATAGAGTGGCTTCTGTTCAACCACAGTGCCCATACATAGGTTGAATTTTGATCCATGTATGGCCAGCTTTTTTTTTTTTCATGAAATTTTTATTAAAGTTTTCAAGTTTACAGAGATCACAAGAGAGGTTACAAAAGGTAAACGGCAACGTACAAAATATAACATACATTATATCCTTGACAGTGGCATACATTTTCACATTATCTTTCAAAGAAGGAGTTTACGCTGAAACCTGTATATTGAAACATTTCCATATCCACATGGGGGATATTTCGTCATTGGTGGCCAAAGTCGCGTAACCTTCTCAAAGTCTCTGTGCTGAAGAGTTAGGTTGGTTATGTGGGCGGGGCTCCAAGCAATATGATGGTCTAAACCGAAGTACGCCACCACAAAACCCATTCACCCCTAACGGGATCAAACTGTGAGTGGGTGGGGGCCATAAGCGTTTATGATTGTGTACTAAATATTAAGTGTATGTTAGTTATATGTGGGCCCTCCGAGTGTCCTGGAGGTCTTTTAGGGCTATTTTTATTGCACAAATTGGTGAAGAACACCGTGGGATGGAGTTCTGGTGTGAACTTTAGGTCGTGAAGCGGGGTATATGATGACAGAAGCAGTAGGCATCTGTGGTGTATTCGAAGAGTTTGAAGATGTTAACCTTTAATTGGGTGTCCCGATGTTAGTAGTCAGATCCGTACCATCTGTGGAACCTCTATAATGAATCCAACATGCCCAGGTTTCCCTGTATTTCGTCGGGTTATCCTTGGATGTATGGCCAGCTTTACCCTGCTTTACTCACTGCTATCACAAGTGTTTTGTCTGAATTTTTAGGTTTCGGTATGATGAGTAATGTACATAATGGGGAGTGTCACTGCGCCAAACAGAATAGCAGGTCTCCTCTGGAGACTTCTAGTCTAAATCAAGGTGTCATTGCTCTTGTTACATAGTTTCATATAGTAGGTGAGGTTTAAAAAAGACACAAGTCCATCAAGTTCAACCTATGTGTGTGATTATATGTCAGTATTACATTTGTTCTTTTGACAGAATGGTTTCAGGGGAATTTGCTCCACCGTGTTCAACTCAGAAGGGGCATTCACCCCATCCTGAAAGCCTGTCTCCATTCAAGCCCAGAAATTTTTCATATAATTCACCAAATCTTTTGTCATGTTTCTTCACCAGGGAGACTTTCTGGCTTCTGTGGACTTCAAGAACGCATACCTACATGTCTCTCTTTCCAGTATAACAACATTTCCTTTGTTTTGTTGTGGGGCCCTTACACTACCAGTTTATGGTCCTGCCCTTTGGTCACTTGTCTGCACTTTAGGTGTTCATCAAAGTGTTCGGCTCACTCTGTGGCATTTCCATCGTAGGGTACTTAACTACCTTCTTTTAAGGGAAGAGTCGGTTTGGGCTGTGTGGGACAACACAGCTTTGACTGTCCAAACATTTATAGTGGTTAGGCTGGATGCTGAACCTTTAGAAAATGTCCCAGGAATCAACACATCGTTTGGAGTATCTGGGTCTAGGTCTGGACACTGCTTTGGCCATCAGAAGTTTCTCCTGTGGAAGAAACATGACACTCTTGGCTCAAATTCAAGCTCCGCAGTCTGTGAGTGACCCCCCAGTCTCCCATTTTGTGTATTTATCCTGATGGTAGCCTTCTTTGGGCAGTCCCATTTGTCCAGTTCCATTTCAGACCTCTAAAATGCAGCATTGTTTTGACGTTGGATAAGAACCAGAAGACCAAGGCTCTGTTCACACTGGCATTAAAGGCAGGAGTTCGGGGCGCAGTCTGCAATGATAATATGGATAGCACACAGTGCTGTTCACGTTCTGAAAGCATGAAGCGTTGCGTTGCTGCACTTCAAAAATAAAGCTTCATGTGGAGTTTGGAAGGAATTAAAGCATCTCAACTCCTTCTGTTCAAGTCTATGGTAAATGCAGCAAAAAACACACTAACATATGTTTGCAGTGAGTGTGCAATGTGTTTGAGGCATATTTGCAGCACTTTAGGGCTTTTTCACAGCAGCCAAGAAAAAACGTAGGCATCTTTTTTTTAACATCCCTCAAACATGTGTCAAGTGCGCATAGGGCGTTTGGGGAGCATTTTTAACTCCCCTTTAATGAGTGTTAAATGTGACACAAACTCAACAAACAACTTGCATTAATGCTATAGGCATGTTTTGTTGAGCGTCAGTATTTTGAGCAAGTGTGAACAAGGCCCAAAAACCGGATTATCCCAAGCTTTGTATTTCTGGAATCTAAAGTCCTTCTTTCCCATCTTTTGGAGAATCCTCACTACGATGCTGGCCTGTCTGGCTGTGGAGGAGTCCTGGACATTGCATCAGTACCAGGAGACTTGATCATCAGATAAGTCTCTTCCAGTTAACATATTGGAACATCCAGCTAAAGCGTTGGGCAGTGCCACGGTAGTGGTGTACACGAACTATCAGGAATGAGTCAGAAGTCTTGCGATAGCGAGAGGTAGATCGGATCTTGTCTTCAGCAGAGCTTAATGATCTAGCCTTGTTTGCTGTGTACATACCAGGCATGGACCAGTAGTTCCTACATCCAAAGGTGTTCTAGGACCTGTGTCGCAGGTGTGGGAAGCCAACGTGGCCTTTCTGGCCAACAGGTTTATCTCCAGATACAGGGATCTTCTAGCTTCGTAGTTTCTTCACAGCTAGAGTGCTGAGGTTGCCTACCCCTGTAGCAGAAGCAGTAGATGCCCTGGTGGCTCTGTGGGAACAGTACAACCTGATCGAGGCCTTTCCTCCTCTTCTTTGTCTGCTTTTCAGGATTGAACTGGAGAGCATTATAGCGATCAGAATTCCAGATTGGCCCAGGCTGATGTGATATACACGGTATGGGCTGTGTCCCAGGCATATCAGACACGGAAGCCGTCTTTCCAGTGTGGCAGCCAGCCAGTCTACTTGGCAGCGGCCCTCCACTCCTTACCATCAGTGAGCGACCTTTCTTGGAGCCAGTATTCAGTTTTACAGCTATGTAGAGATATCACGGAAGCACCTGGAAAAAACACTTGATGCGCATAAACGTGGCATTTTGGAGTGTTTGGGTTCTTCAAGTGTACATTTTTTATAGTGAAAAAGGAGCAGAAGGGAATGTTTAAAAATAAATGCGCATAATCTCTTGCGCAATCTAAGCCACTATGAGAATTTTTTACGCTGCTTTTTCTGCCAGAGGTTCTGGCATTTTTGCTGCCTAGTGTGCATGAACCCTTACTGAGCAGCACTCCCAGTGTTCTGACAGGAGATACACTGCCTTCTCATACAGCTGCATCTCTGCTTCACACCACCCCTCCACTCTGCTGTCCATTCACAGAAGCCTTTGTATTTTCTGAATGGGTTCACAAAGTGCGCTGTGATTGGTCAGGAGAAGGGGAGGGGCATTGAAGCACTGGAAGTACAATGATGGCTATGCTCCCAGTGCTCAGTAAAAATAAAAATTTTAAATTGAACTTCACGAGGTACCACTTAACCCCTAGTAATCCAGAACATTTTAGAAAGTGTCTGAATTCCTGGAATTCATCTTTTAAAATGCACATTTTAGGCTTCAAGAATAAAGGCATGAAGATAGTTAAAACCCCAGAATTTTATACATTTTCTGAAAGAAGAGACCATGGAGAATAAAATTGTGGCATTTGCATTTTTTATGTTGCATATTAGTACACATTTTATCAAATGTTTGTATTTTCAATAAAAAAATACACAAAAGCTAATTTTAGTGCACACAAACACAACATGTTACCCATTTCATTAAAGTATAAGACAAAGTTGCAAACATGGCAAACCAGAAAATTGTGCGTGCATGTGAAACGGCGACTAACTTTGGTACCCAAAGTTTATCATAGGCAATGCTTTAAAAGCTCCTATTGGTCATCTGTATATAGGCACCTATGGATTATGGCCCTAGAAATACTCCTCTCACTCCAGCTTGCATGGTAATGTATAGCGCAGCCGTCATCCTACGAAAGTGCCCCTGACGTGTACTTTTTTTTTACCTTTTTATGTGATGTATCTTGCTGTGACAGGTTTTCTTTACTCAGTCAGGTGTCTGTAGTAGCTGGGAGTGTGTGTAAAGCTGATATGATCAGTGTGTGGCTGTCCCTGCCTGACAGAAGTCCATTTTTTTGATCAACTTCTGTTGAAGAGACATGTTGGAAAAAAATTTCTCGATCAGCCTGCAGCCAATCAGCTGCAGGCATTGATCAGCGTATTCTGACAGAGGCGGGTCCCACTTTCAGAATATATTTGTCTTGCGGGGAGGATGCCTCCATCTACCTCATTTATGTTGATGGAGAAATCTTTTTTTGTCTAATGGCCAGCCTAAAGCCTCTTGCTGCTGACATAAACTTTATGTTGGTGGCAGCAAAATGTTTAAGGGCATGGCTGTTGAAGGGGACAGGGGTACCTCCTGAATCTGTGGTTTCTACAGTTCCTGATAGGATACTTCCACTAGGGCTGTCATCGGGAATGGAAGACATACTTCACTTAGTGGCTGCAATGTTTTATTTATTTTTTATATATTATTTTTAAGACTGTTTTCCTTTTTTACCTCTCGATCCTGTTAGTAAGACACTTCCTGTCCTGACAGGGTGAAAAATCTAGCTTGCTGTACTGTCTGTGGAGGAGCAGCATTATAACCCTAGGACAGAAAGTGTGGTGGAACTACAAAACACTTCATCTGCTTATCTCCATAATATAGCAGGTAGGAGATATGTAGTCCACAGAAAGAAACTGGGAACCCTGTGACTGATAACTGTGCAGTAGAGGTTAAAACCACAGAGTTACCAGCTCACAAAATTTTTGGCAGGATCAACAAATATTTTTATGAAAAGATATATAAAACCTATTCCGTGGAAAATTTAACAGACAAAAATAGAGCAGGTAAGTGAAGTTAATTGTTCATATTAAGCACTTGTTGTTTTTGCAGAACAAACAATATCTTCTGTATACCTTCATAATAAAACTGGTACTAAAGCAAAAGACAAATGTGTTGCATTACCACTTATTTTCGAGTTTGCCTTTTGATTTTTAAAAAACGATTCCAGTTGTTATGGATTACATTACAGATGTTACATCTCTGTAAAACTCTGTGAACCCACTTGACACAAAGTATTTCTGGCTTGCATTACCACTGCTCTAAGCTTTCAAGATTCCATACAACACACTGAGCTCTATAAACACAGCTCTAATATGAGGTAGTGTCGTGATAATAACTCATTGCATAAATGCAAAATATAATAAACTGTGTAGTTTTAAAATGTGAACAGTCCTCTCCACCAATGATTAGGTGTCCAAAAGTCCCACATTTTTTTTTCTTTATCAAATACATATTAGAGATTCTTCCACATGTTCTATGCCACGTGAAAAGCGATCAATCCTCAACACTCTGCACTCACCGACTTCTCATGCTTATCACATTACTGATAAGCCTAAGCACTTTAAAGAGGTTTAAGCCTGGTACACACTATTCGTTTTTTTTTTTTTTTTTCAACCCGTTGGCTCTGGTCGGACCCACTGTACTAACCATGCAAGGTTAGTTCAGCTATCTCCCCGGCTGAACTGTTGTGTTCTGACAGTGGGATGGCCGCACCGCCAGAACACTCCAATCAGGAGTTGATCAGATGCTGGTTTTCCGGCATGCATGTCCGACATACACATGGGCCGTTTTTTTTTTTTGTTTTTAACTGGGCGTTGTCTTCTGGCATTTGGTTCGTGTGTACCTGGCTTTACAGGATCTCTCCTCTGCTCTCTATAGCTCAGCCATTTCCCTTTTTATAAGATATTGCTCAGGCAGTCACAAATAAAAAGAAAAAAAGGAACTAATAGCATGGTAGTGTTATCATACAAGTATTCCATTTCTCATAAAGAATGGCACTTAAAAAGACAGTAAAATACAGCCCTTTAAAAATTCCATGCAATGTTCCACTTATGATCTACAACAGCATCAGCCTGCTGAATAAATGGCATCCTGTCTGAACAGTCTGTGGCTAGCGCTACATCACTTCCAGTGGGGGCCTGCCGTCACTTCGGTTGTCTTGCAGTCCGACACTAGCGCGTTTCGTCCAACGACTTCTGATGGGTCCTTACCTCTCATATTGAAGCTGTGTTTATAGAGCTCAGTGTGTCGTATGGTATCTACTTATATCTAAGGTGGCAGCAGTGACATTTACAAGTTTATATTTTGTCCATTGTTCACGAGTTTATAAGTTTTTATATTTTGATCACCGGGTAAGATTGAGTGTCACAGCCTTCTGTGCGCAGTGTGTGGTAATTTTGTTTACATTTTTCAAGATTGTTTTTCTGTCTCGCACAGGTGGATCAGATAGACTGGGTGGACAACATTTGGCCAAGGCATTTAAAGGATAAACAGACTGAATCCACCAACGTCATCCAGGAAATGCAATACCCCAAGGTGCAGAAGTGAGTGATGGCTGCATATCACAGTTCATTATAGTGCATTTTAGGGCATGTTTACACTTTGTCGCACTTGCTGTAATATACCCACCCATGCATTGTGTCAGTGGAAACCAACAGATTGGTGCTCTGGGCTCCCTCTAGGGCTAATCGTGTGGCCATATCCTAGAGCAATGGCAACATGGTCTCTACCTGGTAAGGTGAGATTAGTTCTGAATCCCTACCATTTTCTGGTATTCTACTGTCTCAGGATCACAGTCCTGTTTCCTATTTGTCAAGGAAAGCTATTTCTGGTTTTCAAGATCCGTTCCTAACTGTTCTCAATGGCTTGGCTCGGCTCTCTGCTTCCCCTCCTGACTTTTTGTGAGGGATGAAGAAGAGGATAAAGCTGTCAAGGACCGGGAATTCTCTGTAGATGAATCCTCCCAGGATGCATCTCTGGGTCTGGGGCTGTCTCTGACTCAGAAGACCATGAGGGACTTTCTAGCGGACATGATGTGCGCTAACTAAAGTTGCCAATTCTGGAATCCTCTCTTCCAAAAATCACTGGATTTGGGACCTAGCAGCTGCCAAAACATCCCAAATCTTTTCTTGTTCACTCTCACTCACTGAGTATGCCGATCCAGCTGTTGCCCCTGCCATTTCCTACTGGAATAAAGATATCTACCTACACATCCCAACTTTGCAGACAAATATAAATTCCTAGAATTGTACAGGCCTATTTAAAAGATAAAGTGTATCAATGCCCGAAGCTTTTTATTTTTTTTTTATTGAATGGGAAAACCCTTGTGAGGTTCTACTGCTATCTGGGGCTCCGGTAAGCAGTTCTCACTTTCTGTTCTGGACAGGCAGTGAGAAAAATAACTTGCAATGGGCAAACCACAAAGAGCCGATAGAGGTTCAAGCATTCCCCTAGTTTACTTTAAAAAGCATTTTACTTCTATTTGTCTTGCTGTTAGAGAGATTTCTCTTGCTGGTCTATGGTGATTGTCAGGACCCTGAAAACAAGTGTTTTTGTAATTAAAGGATTAGTTCACGTTTACAGAAAACGAACACTGGACACTCTCCCCGCAACCTTGGATTTAGTACCTTTTTTCTTTCTCGAACATCACTGGACACAGAGCCACAGTAATTACTGATGGGTTATATAGGTATCACTGGTGATTGGACACTGGCACACCCTATCAGGAAGTTCAACCCCCTATATAATCCCTCCCCCTTGCAGGGATACCTCAGTTTTTACGCCAGTGTCTTGTCAGGATGGCCGAGTGGTCTAAGGCGCCAGACTCAAGAAATGTTTCTTCACATTGTGTGGGTGTTCTGGTCTCCAGGCAGTCTCGACGGCCGCCTCCATCGGGGTCCAGAGACAAGAGTCAACCCCAGGGACAAAAGAAGTCCTGGGGAAAGAAGCCTACTAGGCAAAACACTAAGACCTCTGCATGAGGGGGCGCCCCCGCTCACTCGAGTGGGGGGGAAAACTGCGACAGTTCTCAGAGCTCTGGCACGAGGACTTCCAGGACAGATGGGTAATCTCCACGGTAACCTTAGGGTACAAGCTGGAGTTTCAGGAATTCCCTTCTCCTCAGTTCCTCAGACCAAGTGTTCCCAGAGACCCAGAGAAGAAGCAGTCGCTCCTTCTAGCTATAGAGCGACTTTTGTCACAGGAGGTCATTATGATAGTTCCCGCAAAGGACCAGGGATTGGGCTTCTATTCCATCCTTTTTACGGTCAAAAAGCCAAATGGGGATGTCAGGCCCATTCTGGACTTAAGGGATCTGAACCGATTCCTAAGGATTCAATCCTTCCGCATGGAATCAATTCGAACAGTAGTTCCCACCCTGCAGGGAGGAGAATTTCTGGCATCAATAGACATCAGAGATGCATATCTGCATGTGCCCATTTTTCCTGCTCATCAGAAGTTTCTGCGCTTCGAGGTAGGAGGGCGCCATTTCCAGTTTGTGGCTCTGCCTTTCGGGATAGCCACTGCACCTCGAGTGTTCACAAAGATCTTGGCTCCTCCTCTGGCCAGATTAAGGGCTCAGGGTATAGCTGTCATAGCATACCTAGATGACCTGCTCTTGATAGACCGGTCGGTAGCCTCTTTGAATGGAAACTTGAGGACCACGGTCAGGTATCTAGAACACCTGGGTTGGATCCTCAACTTAGAAAAGTCTTTCCTAAAACCAGTAAGAAGACTGGAGTATTTAGGTCTGATTTATAGATACAAGCCAGGAGATAATATTTCTACCCCAGGCAAAGATCACTGCTTTGAGAGAGCTGATTCTGACAGTAAGGACCAAGAAGGGTCCCTCAGTCCGCCTTTGTATGAGGCTACTAGGGAAGATGGTGTCTTCATTCGAAGCAGTTCCCTATGCTCAGTTTCACTCAAGAATGCTGCAACACAGTATTCTGTCGACCTGGAACAAGAAGGTTCAGGCATTAGACTTTCGGATGCACCTGTCGCATGCGGTGCGTCAGAGCCTCAATTGGTGGCTCATACCCGAAAACCTGCAGAAGGGGAAATCCTTTCTACCGGTTACCTGGACGGTGGTAACAACAGATGCCAGTCTGTCAGGTTGGGGAGCAGTTCTGGAACAGGCTGCGGTCCAAGGGGTATGGTCCAAGACAGAGAGGACCTTACCCATCAACATTCTGGAGATCCGGGCGATACATCTAGCTCTAAAGGCCTGGACTATCAGGCTACAGGGTTGTCCGGTCAGGATCCAGTCCGACAATGCCACAGCAGTGGCTTATGTCAATCATCAGGGAGGCACCCGGAGCCGAGCTGCTCAAAAGGAGGTGAACCAGATCTTAGTCTGGGCAGAGATGCATGTGCCATGCATATCGGCAGTTTTCATCCCGGGAATAGAGAATTGGCAGGCGGACTATCTAAGTCGCCAGCAGTTACTTCCAGGGGAATGGTCTCTGCATCCCGACGTCTTTTGGGCCATATGCCAAAGATGGGGGGTTCCAGATGTAGATCTCTTTGCATCCCGATTCAACAAAAAGATAGACAGATTTGTGGCAAGGACAAAAGATCCTCTTGCATGCGGGACGGATGCGTTGGTGATTCCGTGGCATCGGTTCTCACTGATTTACGCATTCCCGCCTATTCTGCTACTACCACGACTCCTTCGCAGGATCAGGCAGGAAAGGAAGTCGGTACTTCTGGTGGCCCCCGCTTGGCCCAGAAGGACTTGGTATGCAGAAATAGTAAGGATGACGGTGGGTTCCCCGTGGACCCTACCGGTACGCCCAGACCTGTTATCTCAGGGTCCAGTGTTCCATCCTGCCTTACAAACGCTAAATTTGACGGTTTGGCTATTGAGACCCACGTTCTGAAGAGTCGTGGGCTCTCAGGTCCTGTCATATCTACCTTGATTAATGCAAGGAAGCCAGCTTCCAGGATGATTTATCATAGAGTCTGGAAGGCTTATATAACCTGGTGTGAATCCAGAGGTTGGCATCCCAGGAAATATGTCATAGGTAGAATCCTTGATTTTCTACAGATGGGATTAGAGATGAAGGTGGCCTTGAGTACCATCAAGGGCCAGGTTTCTGCTTTATCAGTATTATTTCAGCGGCCACTTGCTTCGCATTCTTTGGTCCGAAACTTTATGCAGGGGGTGATGCGTCTTAATCCTCCGGTTAAAGCGCCCCTAAACCCCTGGGACTTGAACTTGGTCCTGGCTGTGTTACAGAAACAGCCTTTTGAACCAATAAGTCAGATTCCTTTGGTCTTGTTGACAAGGAAATTAATTTTTCTGGTGGCCATCTCTTCTGCTAGAAGAGTATCAGAATTAGCAGCTCTTTCCTGTAAGGAGCCTTATTTGATTATACACAAGGATAGAGTGGTACTACGCCCTCATCCTAGTTTTTTACCGAAGGTGGTTTCTGATTTTCATTTAAACCAAGACATTGTTCTACCTTCCTTTTTTCCAGATCCCTGTTCTCCGGAAGAGAGATCTCTACATTCGTTGGATGTAGTAAGAGCAGTTAAGGCCTATCTAGGGGCAACTACTCAGATCCGCAAGACGGATGTTTTGTTTGTGTTGCCAGAGGGTCCCAATAGAGGACAGACAGCGTCAAAAGCTACCATTTCTAAATGGATTCGACAGTTGATCATTCAAGCTTACGGTTTGAAACAGAAGATTCCTCTGTTTCAGATCAGGGCACATTCCACAAGGGCTATTGGTGCTTCTTGGGCAGTGCATCACCGGGCCTCTATGGCTCAAATCTGCAAGGCCGCAACCTGGTCTTCAGTTCATACATTCACCAGATTCTATCAGGTGGATGTGAGAAGGCATGAGGATATCGCCTTTGGGCGTAGTGTGCTGCAGGCAGCAGTACAGGGTCCTCAGGTCTGATTACACCCTACTTGGTCGTGGTTCCCCCCCCTCAGGTAGCATTGCTCTGGGACATCCCATCAGTAATTACTGTGGTTCTGTGTCCCGTGATGTTCGAGAAAGAAAATAGGATTTTTTAAAACAGCTTACCTGTAAAATCCTTTTCTTTCGAAGGACATCACGGGACACAGAGGTCCCGCCCCTCTTCTAATACACTATATTGCTTGGCTACAAAACTGAGGTATCCCTGCAAGGGGGAGGGATTATATAGGGGGTTGAACTTCCTGATAGGGTGTGCCAGTGTCCAATCACCAGTGATACCTATATAACCCATCAGTAATTACTGTGGCTCTGTGTCCCGTGATGTCCTTCGAAAGAAAAGGATTTTACAGGTAAGCTGTTGTAAAAAATCCTATTTTTCCCCTCTGGTTTCCTCTGTTGTATCTAATTTTTCCAACTCCATAGAACTCAGTTCATGTAACACTTAAATGTACAATGTTTTATTTTTTTTAGTACTGATGTAGCAATGGCCACAAAATGTTTTCACAGCCAGTTTGACAGATTTTTAATTGGCAAATAAGTGCATTTGACTTCAGTTTGAGATGCTTCTGAGATCATTCAGAATTCATTGCAGGTGCAGTTAACCTGCTTCAGCTGCTTTTGCCAGGGAGTAAAGCATTTCTCAAGTAAATAAAACCCCTTGACACAAGGCCTAACAGGTTATTTTATTTTGAATAAACGGACATAATAAATTATCCATAATCTCCATTATTTCACAATATTGCCTGCTATAAAGTGATAATTGCACTTTACTGCAATACACCTGCGCGTTTGGTAGTTTGAGTCTAAACCATAGCTCAGCTGTGGGGTATATATATTTTTTTAATACATTTTAGTCCCCAGCTATGTTTAAAAAATATTGTCTCCTCTTCAGTCCATTGCTGTCCCCACAAGTACTTCTATTTCACCAAAAAGTGTCATCAGACTTACAGATTGAGTGATGTCCAACATCACTCAACTCAGAAGACTGAAGACAATAATGTGAATGCAGGGTGCCTTGGACCTGACCTCCAAGGGGGCATCACCAAGGTGCCTTGCGTTCACCATGTATGCATGCAGAATGTGGTGTGGATGCCAGCGTTGTGCTCTGAATCTCTATGCACCACTTACTGTTGGGAAAAGTGGCAAGAGGAGAACCCAGTGTATTACATGGCTAGCCAGAAGACAACTGAGAAAGGCAAGCATATTAAAATAACGGCATAACATACACACTGGGGTAAGGCATGAAAGGGGGGAGCTTCTGAGGCCACAGTTAATGCTTTAACCATCTAGTTATGCAACTCTGGTGTTTTATGCATTTGCATTGTATCATAGAGCAATGCCTCCTTTTATCTCTCTTTATAGATACTGCCTTATGAGTGTACGGGGCTGTTACACCGATTTCCATGTGGACTTTGGTGGCACATCTGTATGGTACCACATTCTCAGAGGCGGCAAGGTAAAGATACCTAATGAAAATGTTTGTACAGTTCTTAAGGAAGAATCTATCTATGTCCAGATGTTTAACCTGAAGCCATAGGGCTTACCTTAAAGCAATCTACAATTTAAATGGGTGGATTTGATATGGCAGTTTTATTTATTTTTTTTATTTTTTTTTCATGCTTGCCCAAGCAAGCCATTTATTTTGCTAATTTGTTGTGGCTGCTATCAGCGCTGTGTAAACTGTATGTAGCCTCCGCTACATACAGTATACAGCACTGTGTTCCGGCAGCAGTATAGTAACGTCCTGTCCTGTTTAGCCATTCACAGGAAGCCTTGTATTTTCTTTATTACAGTTCATCCGGAAAGTATTCACAGCGTTTCACTTTTTCCACATTTTGTTATGTTACAGCCTTTTTCCAAAATGGATTAAGTTCATTATTTCCTCAATATTCTACAAACAATACTCCATAATGACAACTTGAAAGAAGTTAGTTTGCCAATGTATTTAAAAAAAAATAAGCACAAAAAAATCCCATGTACATAAGTATTCACAGCTTTTGCCAAGACACTCACAATTGGGCTCAGCTGCATCCCGTTTCCACTGATCATCCTTGAGATGTTTCTACAACTTGATTGGAGTCCTCCTGTGATAAATTCAGTTGATTGGACATGATTTGAAAAGACACACACCTGTCTATATAATGCCCCACAGTTAACAGTGCATGTCAGAGCACAAACCAAGCCACGTAGTCCAAGGAATTGTTTGTAGACCTCAGACAGGATTGTATCAAGGCACAGATCTGGGGAAGGGTACAGAAAAAATGTCTGCAGCATTGAAGGTCCCCATGACCACAGTGGCTTCCATCATCTGTAAATGGAAGAAGTTTGAAACCACCAGGAGTCTTCCTAGAGCGGGCCGCCCAGCCAAAATGAGCAATCGGGGAGAAGGGCCTTAGTGAGGGAGGTGACCAAGAACCTGATGGTCACTCTGACAGAGCTCCAGCGTTTTTCTGTGGAGAGAAAAGAAACTTCCAAAAGAAAAACTATCTCCGCAGCACTCCACCAATCAGGCCTGTATGGTAGAGTGGCCAGACAGAAGCCACTCCACAGTAAAAGGCACATGACAGTCTGCCTGGAGTTCACCAAAAGGACCTAAAGGACACTCAGACCATGAGAAACAAAATTCTCTGGTCTGAAGAAACAAAGATTGAACTCTTTGGCCTTAATGGCAAGCATCATGTCTGGAGGAAACCAGGCAATGCTCATCACCTGGCCAATACCATCTCTACAGTGAAGCATGGTGGTGGCAGCATCATGCTTTGGGTATGTTTTTTAGCGCCAGAAACTGGGAGACTAGTCAGGATCGAGGGAAGGATGAACGCAGCAATGTACAAGGACATCCTTGATGAAAACCTGCTCCAGAGCGCTCTAGACCTCAGACTGGGCGAAGGTTCATCTTCCTACAGGACAGTGACTCTAAGCACACAGCCAAGATAACAAAGGAGTGGCCACTGGACAACTCTGTCCTTGAGTGGCCCAGCCAGAGCCCAGACTTGAACCCTATTGAACATCTCTGGAGAGATCTGGAAATGGCTGTCCATTGATGCTCCCCATCCAGCCTAAAGGATCTTGAGAGGTCCTGCAAAGAAGAATGAGAGAAACTGCCCAAAAATAGGTGTGCCAAGCTTGTAGCATCATACTCAAAAAGACTTGAGGCTGTAATTAGTGCCAAAGGTGCTTCAACAAAGTATTGAGCAAAGGCTGTGAATACTTATGTACATGGGAATTTTCTTTTTTTTTCCCGTTTTTTTATTTTTAATAAATTTGCAAAGATTTCAAACAAACTTCTTTCACTTAGTCATTAAGGGGTATTGTTTGTAGAATTTTGAGGAAAATAATGAATTTAATCAATTTTGGAATAAGGCTGTAGGATAACAAAATGTGGAAAAAGTGAAGTGCTGTGAATACTTTCCGGATGCACTATTTACATCACAGGACACAGAACATTTTCATATCCATGCTGATAGGTTATGCTGCCACTTTCAGGTGATTGAACACTGGCAAAAAAAACAGGCATTCCCCCTCCTAAGCATAACCCCTCTGTTTGGCAAGGCTTCAGGTTTTGAAGCACAAAGAAGGGGCGGGGTCTCTGAGTCCATGTTGTACTCCCAAGTAAAGGATTTTATGGGTAAAACAGCTGCATCCACATTTCTTAGTGGTGGAAATTGTTTATTTGGGCCAACTTGACTAAAAAGAACTATTAAAAGTAATGCAAAACCTGGACTTGGGCTTTAACTCCAGCCTTACATGAAGTCTTTTAAATGCTCCCCTCCTGTACTGAACTTGCTTACTCTGATTTTACTGCACACTGTAATCTTCTTGCTTGTAGTAGTACTTCTGTACTTGTAGATACTTATTTTCCTGTCTGGAGGATGACCAGCTTTATATAGCCCAGCCTTACTGTCCATAGCCTGCCCTTTTTATTCTTTGGACATGGTGGCTCAGCATCACTTTTGGGCATTACCTAAGGCATGCACATGCAGGCTGTTTGGAAATACGCACTCCAGACTGACCTCTATCCAGCAAGGTATTTTTGTAAGTCCTCCCAAGAGCTAGCCTTCTGCTTACTTCAGGGTTGCGGGTTCTTTAGAGGAGTAATGAGGTAGGGGGCTGTGATGTTTTCTCCCACCAGCAGTAATCTGCCAGCACTGCACAGAGATCCACATAGGCCCAGTGATGATGTCAGAGTCTAAAATCAGGTATTTAATTTAAAAAAAGGAAAGTTTCTATTTAAAAATATCATAAACTTATTGATGGAGAGTTTGTTGGAAACCAGGGAAGGCACAAGAGTAAACAGATTAAATGTAAAAAAAAAAAAAACTGTACAGTTGCCTGCTGCTAGCTTTGAAGCATAATGTGTGTGATTTGATAATGTCTTCTCTAGGTTTTCTGGCTAATACCTCCTACAGACAAAAATCTGGAAATGTATGAGAATTGGCTGTTGTCGGGGAAACAAGGCGATATCTTCCTGGGTGACAAAGTCAATGAATGCCAGCGTGTGGAATTAAAACAAGGCTACACCTTTGTTATTCCTTCAGGTACCGTTGCGCAGTGATCCAAGGGTAGCGGTGTGTTCAGATAAATCTGTTTCTCCCTGGTCCACGTATCAGATTGTAAATGGAAAATACGTTCTGCATATACAGACAAGATGATGTTTTCATTAGGAAAACATCATGTTTAATCCACAGGATATTCCCAAACAGAAGAAAAAGGGCATCTTGCCATCAAACAAAAATAAACTTCTGCTCTACCGAGCCTTAGGCCCCATACACACCATTAGATTTTCTGCAGATTTTTGTCTTCAGATTTACCAAAACCATATAATATGAGGTCAAACCTTAAGAGTTTCAATTTGTATGCAATCAGGCAGGCACTTGCACTACATGGTTTTGGTAAATCTAAAGACAAAAACCTGCAGAAAATCTAATAGTGTGTATGGGGCCTTACTGTGTCCGTAGTCTGACCAGTCCTTGGTTTTGTAGTAAGTGTCCTTACAAACGCAAATACTTTGTTTTCAAAGTGAGGGAATAAGCAGCCATGCTCCTAGTTGTCTCCTCACATGGAGACACACACTCTCTCCCTGAGAGCTAGGACCAGCTACCTTAATCAGGACCTGAAAAGAAAACATTAAACTGCGGTCCACGGACTTGGGAGTCTGTCCCACCCAGATCTCTATCAGACCCCCAATAAAACCTGCCCCGGAACAGACTTTACCTATACAGGGTAAAGAACTATCCTTCTTTACCCTGAAGTCTTTGCTGGTATTATCTTAGATTGCAGATCTAAGAATCTGTGGAAGAACATATATCCCATCAATCACTTTTCCTGTAATTTTAATCTGTTTCACAGGCACCCCGCTACAATACCTTATTTGTGAGTGCTGATTGGTGGTCACGTGACCCTCCGGCTCTCTCCTCGTCTGACAGATGCAGCGGGAGGGGCTGAGATTCCCCCCGCTGACATCAGTCTGGAGGGAGGAGAGAGCCGACGGGTCACTTGACCGCCGATCAGGAATTTCCTGTGGATTAAAAATGATGTTTTCCTAAAGAAACTGTGAGTTTGTCCCTGCATTGAGTCTGATCCCCTACATTGTATACAGATTTTTTTTTTTTATATACAACACACACACACGACATATCCTTAGGAGACTGAGCGGATTATATAAAGTAAATCATATTATTTCTGCAGCGGGGGGTGACACAGGGGTCGATAGGCAGGGATGGGGGAGAGGACAGGAGAGCTGCGGATGACGGAGGCACGTAAGCTGACCATGGTGTCAGGGCTCAGCAGCCATGATGAACCGTAGTCAGTTTACATAGGGGAGGGCAGAAACTGGCAGGATCAGCCAGATATTTCAGGTGTTACAGGGGGCCAAATGACACAGCATAAGCTCTGTGCTGTCAAAAATGCTTTAAAAGAGCAGGATCCTCCTTCTTCCTTCCTTTTTTTTGGGGTTCACAAATGCTTTAATCCTGCCAGAGTGATTGACAGGCATTAGACCTTTGACCTTTTTTAATGTGTATCTGTATATTTATGGTAAATGCTGCTGAGAAGCTGGATTTCTCATGCACCTTGGAGTGAGGGGTGAAAGCATTGGAGGGACTGAGCAGTGCTTTTACAGTGTCTAAGATTCTGCAGAGAGTGCAGTGGAATGGGAAGCGCAGTTATCCCCTGAAAGTTAGTAACTTTTCCAGCATTAAAGCAGCAGGGGTGATTGTGTTACAGTGATTTCACTGCAGAAGGAAAAGCATTGTCTCAATATGAAAGGCAATTCCAATTTTTCTTCTGACAGGATCAACTGGTATTTACAAAAAAATGTTGGGGTTACAGAGGGGGCCCGGTCTTGCTGGTATGGGCAGCCTGCAATAGCCTACTGAGGATAATAAAAGAATTGTTCATCACAGATGGCTGTTGGAAGAAAATATATGTTTAGTCGGTTCGGTCATGCTGCACATGCAAAAATAAAATTACAACAAAACCCTATTGTGCACAGACATGACCGTAGCACTTCTGTCAGTGGCAAGTGTGTAAAAGAGTCACTGAGCCCTGCAGATGTTTATATGTGTTTAATACATACTCCTACAGACAAGATAAATGTAACATGCGTAACTTTGCCACACTGACTTTTGATTGCGTATTTATAGGTTGGATCCATGCAGTATACACTCCTCAGGACACTCTGGTTTTTGGAGGGAATTTTCTACATAGTTTCAACATCCCCACGCAGCTTCGGATATACAGCGTTGAAGACAGAACAAGAGTGAGTAAAAGGCTTTGTAATTTTGGCTCTGAGTTGCCATAGCAACCAATCAGATCCTTCCTCTCCATTTTTCATTGTTTTTTTTTTCTTGCACTGGGATGATGGCAGTAGAATTTTATATTTGCAACGGGCAAAAAACCTTCCTAAAAAGAGAAATTGTATCCTAATTGTACAGTACACAGGCTGAATGTTCATAGACCCAGGGTTATAGACTGGTACCTTCAGATTATTGAACACTAGCAAGCTTGTTTGCAAGTTTCTGAAGGTGATGAAGAAAGCACTCATCGCTTAGTTTATTATTTTTCTTTTGGCTTTTTCATTTACGTTTTCAATCAACTTTTCACATTTCAACCTCGGGAATGGTACCCAGACCCAATGCTGTGGGAATGGCCAGTAATTTTTATTCAGGCACTGGATCCTGCGTCGTCCCTTACCTTTGCACTCTGTGCAATATATGTAGCTAGCCACAGGGTGCTATACAGGTCCATGGCTGCAGTCCATTCCTATGGATGAAACTCAGACCCTGAAGACATTTTCAGGGTTATTCCCACTGTGATAGACAAAGCATGGACCCTACATAGGGACCAGCATCATGGACATGTAAGACAGGGCAACCCTGTATCTATGACTGTTACTGTAGCCCCACAATTCTGAACAGTATGCATTTAATCTATCAGGAAACCAGGACTCTGTTTGAAATGTATTTATTTTACTGTGTCAAGCTTGGTGCCAAAATCCAAACACTCAGAGCTTAATTTCGGGTGGATGACCAGGTGTTGCATCACACCACAGGTCACTTACTTTACCGCTACTTCTGCCTAAAGCCTTTTTTAACCACTTCAATACCGGGCAATTATACACCTTCCTGCCCAGACCAATTTTCAGCTTTCAGCGCTGTCACGTTTTGAATGACAATTGTACGGTCATGCGACGCTGTACCCAAACTTTTTTTCCCACAAATGGAGCTTTCTTTTGGTGGTATTTGATTACCTCTTGGAGTTTTTATTTTTTGCGCTACGAATAAAAATAGACCGGAAATTTTGAAAAAAAAAATGTTTTCTTAGTTTTTGTTACACAACTTTGTAAATAAGTAAGTCTTCTCCTTAGAGCCCTTTCACACTGGGGGCGGCGTCGGCGGTAAAACGCCGCTATTATTAGCGGCGTTTTACCGTCGGTATGCGGCCGCTAGCGGGGCGAGAAAGGGTCTCGCCCCGCTAGCGGCCGAGAAAGGGTCTCGCCCCGCTAGCGGCCGAGAAAGGGTTAAATACCTCCGCAAAGCGCCTCTGCAGAGGCGCTTTGCCGGCGGTATAGCCGCGCTGTCCCATTGATTTCAATGGGCAGGAGCAGTGAAGGAGCGGTATACACTCCGCTCCTTCACCGCTCCGAAGATGCTGCTAGCAGGACTTTTTTTACCGTCCTGCCAGCGCATCGCTCCAGTGTGAAAGCCCAGCGGCACTTTCGGGTCAGTTTGCAGGCACTATTATTAGCGCAATAGCGCCTGCAAACCGCCCCAGTGTGAAAGGGCCCTTAGTGATGGGCACTGATGAGGCTGCACTAACGGGCACTGATTGGCAGCACTGATGGGCACGGCACCGATAGATGGCACTGATGGGCACGGCACCGATAGATGGCACTGATGGGCACGGCACCGATAGATGGCACTGATGGGCATAGCACACCCCCGTCCCCCCGTCCAGCTGCCCCCCCCCCCCCCCGTCAGGAGAGCGCTCTCCTCTACTCGCTCGTCTGTCAGTGCAAGTAGAAGAAAAGCCAATACACGGCTTTTCCTGTTTACACTATGATCAGCTGTGATTAGATAGAGCTGATCACGTGGTAAAGAACCTCCGTCAGAGGCTCTTTACTTCGATCGGAGATGCGTGTGTCAGACTGACACCACACAATAGATCGCCACACTGAGTGCCCCCGCCGGCACGCGATCACGGCTTATCCTGCTGGATATCATATGACACCCAGTCAGGATAATGAAACCACTTTTCGGCTGTCATTCTGCTATATGGCGGACGGGAAGTGGTTAAAACTCAGAAGTTTCCTCCCACTCTTTTGCTATGTGGACTTCATTACAGAATGGTCACCACCGGGTTGTTTAAAGCGGGTTCCACTCAAATTTTTAACTTAATCTTACCCCCTTCAGTTAATTGCATAGATGTTTAAATGCTGCACGAAATTTTTTTTTTATCGCTGTAATTACCTTTATATTGTACTTTATTGTGGCACTTCCTGTCTCTCCTCCCATGGGAGTAGGCATGTTTATTGCCTTTCCCCGGCGCCGCACTGTCTCCTGGGAGCTTAGTGTCAGGCTTCCTAGGATTCAGTGTGGAAACAATGATCATGCGTGTGAACAAGCTGTGAATGAACAGCATTCACCGCATCCAGGAAATCAATGCTTGTGGGCTTCACATGCCCACAAGCAAGATGGAAACAGCCAGCATCACATTTTTTAAGTTATTATTCAGTACGAAAACAGACAGAGGTGGAAATATTACACCCAAACTGTGAGTATTATTTTGGGATTAGCAAAGTGTCTCAATGACCTAAAAAAAAGATTGGTCGCCGGACTCCCGCTTTAAGTAATCCTTCTCCTAAGAGTAGTGGGACATCTGTTACAGTTTGCTTATCTCTGGTTCACAGATGTTCCAGACCTGTGAGTTCGGTGATTTCAAAGGGGTAAAAAATCAAGTTCAAAACTCTACCCTCTCAAATCAGCCAAAATCTGCCCAAGGACAGTTTGGATTTGCAGAATGCCCTGAATGATCTCCTGTCCCAGGAAGTAGTTGTGCCATTATCTCTAGAGGACAGGTTTAAAGGATTCTATTCAAATCTGTTCACGGTACCAAAGACCAACAGGGGTTTTCGTCCTATCCTGGACCTAAAATCCCTAAACAAATACCTTCAAATTCCAAAATTTTCTATGGAATTTGCAAAATCAGTTATTGCCTCACTGGGATGAGGAATACTAGGCATCCATAGACACCCAAGATGTTTACCTGCCTATTCATTCACTTCATCTGCGGTTTCTCTGAATTAGGAGACAATTTCCAGTTGTCATTTGGGCTATCCTCTGCTCCTAGAGTAATCACAATGTTCCTTGCACTTCTTCATGCCTTTCTAAAACTCTGGGTATTCAGGTCATCTATACCAGTGTTTCTCAACTCCACTCCTCAAGGCGCCCCAACAGGTCATGTTTTCAGGCTTTCCATTATTTTGCACAGGTGATTTGATCAGTTTTACTGCCTTAGTAATTACCACAGCTGTTTTCATCTGAGGGAGATCCTGAAAACATGACCTGTTGGGGTGCTTTGTGGAGTTGAGAAACACTGATCTATATGACCTTCTTCTAAAGGACTCCTCTTCCTTTGAGCTATCTGCAAACATCCACTGGACAATTCAGATGCTTCAGGCTGCTTTGGTTGGGTGATCAACTTCCAAAATCTGTTCTCTAACCTCTTTGCCTGAAATGCTTGGGCCTGATTCTAGACATGGGGGTGGGGGCACCCAGAAAATCTTGTGAGTGCTCAATCACCTGACGGTGCCTATAACCCATGGTCAATGAAACTTCACCCTGTGTCCTGTACTGTACTCCCAAAATATGGAATTTTATAGGCAAGTCAAAAATCCTTATTTCTGGGTAAAGGGCATTATTAAATGTCAGGTCTGTGACTGAAAACCTCAGCCACTGGGTTATTAAAATGGAGCTCTCGGTTAAAATGAATAAACTTGGGGAAAAACTAACAAAAATTGTTTGCTGCAATATTCGCCTCAATCCAGAGATTTCCTCAAAACGGCTCCTTTCTGCTACTAACATTGGTTGAATGTTGGCCAGTGTCATGCAAACCACTTCCTCTGAACACAAGCTGTATATTAAAATCATACTGACCATTGATGCGTGTCTGCAAAGGCTGTATGATCCATTAGAACCTGGTGAGTATTATAGACATTGACATGCCATGTTATATAACATTTTTTCTGAAGCTTTTCCTTCTTTCGTAGAAGGTTACATTTTCCTATAATTATTGCCCACAACCACACTATTGGTACTCCAGGTCAGCCATGTTCATGGTATGTTATATATATTCCTCTTTCTGATGACCTCTTTCATACTGAAACAGTACAGCAAAGACACTGTGAAGCTGTAATAATACAGTGGGTGAGACTTTACCAAAATACATTCTGTGTAATAAAGCAATTTCACTTTTTTTTCTCAGCAGGTATTGTTCTTTAATTTGAATATTTTTTGCATACGCAAGTCCTGCATTGTAGCAACTAATAAATGTTCCCTGTTTTCTACCTGTCAGGTCCCCACAAAGTTTCGCTACCCATTCTACTATGAGATGTGCTGGTATGTGCTGGAGAGATATGTCTACTGCATGACCAAACAATCGCACCTCACCAAGGACTTTCAGAGGGAGTCGCTGAGTATGGGTGAGTGTCTTCTTACTTCTTGGTAATGGGTACAAATGCCAAGAAAACGCATACAATGGGAGTAACTCATACTGTGTACTTCTTCTTGGGTCATCCAAGATTCTTCACTACATCTCTGCTTAAGTTGATCTCTACGTAATGGCTATCCAGACTGGTCCTTCCTAAAAATTATCTGAAAGCATTGTACATGGACTCCAGTGGACAGGACATGCAGGGCTAGCTTGGAATGTGACTTTTGGGCACTGGACTCTACATTGTGGAGCTTTCCAAACCTCTGTGTACTGGTAAAAGTTAGCTACCAAGTGCTTTCCAGGCTCAGAGCCAAGACAATGCCTCGGTGCTTAACCTGGTCTCTTCAGACTCACTCTGTTGAGTAAGGCCACTTGGGCTACAGCGTCAGGAGATATATATCTATATCTCTATACATCTCACAGACTAGATATTCATGGACCCTGGGTTATAGGCCGGTACCTTTAGGTGACTGGATACCTACAAGCTTTTGAGGACACCCAACCTTTAACCCTATCCCATGCCGTAAGTCTTCAGTTATTTGCTCGTGTTCTAAGGTGAGGGATCCTCTTCTCCCTTCTTGAGAAGACCCTTTTCACACAACTAGTTTATTATTTTATCTTCTGATTCTTCAATAAACTCCTCACTTTCATATAAAACAGCTTAGAAGCGGTGCATCAGGGTCGGTACAACTTTGGTAAAGTCTTGGAAGCCGTACCCAGACCTCACACTAAGGGGACAGCCTGTAATGTATCTTCAGACACTGAGATCCTGCATGGGCGCTCACTTTGGTACTCGGGGCAATGTGTGTAATTAGCTGCAGGGTGCATTACAAGTCTGGGATGTGGTCCATTCCTATGGAACCAAGACAGCTTCAGGGGTATACCTACCATGACAGGCAAAGCCTGGGCCCTATAGAGAGACCAGTGACATGGACTTGTAAGATGGGGTATCCCTGTATCCTTTGACTGTAGCTGTAGTCAGACAGCAAGTATCAGACATTAATATCGCTTACTTTCTTTACACTTATGTGTAAACTGGTTAGTATGTGTTTATATGTTAAAAACTATAAGGAAAACAGGATTGTGTTTGAAACATCTGTTCCAGTAGTAGACTCTTCTCAGTCTTAAAGCAGTATTAAACCCAAAATCTAAAATGTAATTTATTGCAGCTTATCAATCATTAGATTGGCTGCCTTAGTTTTCTTTTTAGGCATTTTTTTTTCCTCTCCTGTTTTCACCTGGTGATCTGGTCAGTGACCCACTCCCTGTATTAGAGTGCCTACACTCTGGATAATAGAGCAGCAGAAACACCTTTTGGATGGCAGCATTCTCAGTCTGGGCGACGGGAGTATAAGATGCACTAGCAGATTTCATACACTCAACAAATTGAAGCCAAACTCTAGTTAACACCTTTTTAAGCAGTTACCGCAACAGTTAAAGGTTTT
The DNA here is from genome assembly GCF_042186555.1 of Aquarana catesbeiana. Classification (NCBI taxonomy): domain Eukaryota; kingdom Metazoa; phylum Chordata; class Amphibia; order Anura; family Ranidae; genus Aquarana; species Aquarana catesbeiana. The sequence continues at coordinate 257,768,246 of NC_133331.1, forward strand.
ACATTAATGACTAAAAGATGACCTTTGTAAGCACCCCTTTCAAGGTTTAAATCGTTTGTCTCATCCCTCTAACTGCTACATCTTCAGAACAGCTTGGTCTGTTGAAAAACAACAAACATATTGGCAAGATCACTATGTGAAACTAAAGAGAGCCTAACAAAGAAAATCAATGCAGCTATTACATATAAGAATTGGTAAGCTGCAATATAATAAATGTTTGCATTTGGTTTAATACTACTTTAACCGCTTCAGCCCCGGAAGGTTTTCCCCCCTTCCTGACCAGAGCACTTTTTGCGATTCGGCACTGCGTCGCTTCAAATGACAATTGCCTGGTCCTGCGACGTTGTACCCAAATAAAATTGACGTCCTTTTTTTTCCACAAATAGAGCTTTCTTTTGGTCGTATTTGATCATTTCTGCGGTTTTTATTTTTTGCGCTATAAACAAAAAAAAAAAAGCGACAATTTTGAAAAAAACGCATTATTTTTTACTTTTTGCTATAATAAATAATCCCCCCCAAAATAAATATATATATATATATTTATATAAATATAAATTTTCCCTCAGTTTAGGCCGATATGTATTCTTCTACATATTTTTGGTAAAACAAAAAGGCATTAAGCGTATATTGATTGGTTTGCGCAAAAGTTATAGCGTCTACAAAATAGGGGATAGTTTTATGGCATTTTTATTTTATTTTTTTATTAGTAATGGCGGCGATCTGCGATTTTTTTATCGGGACTCTGACACTATAGCAGACACATGGGACACTTTTAACACTATTTTGGGACCATTGTCCTTTATACAGCGATCAGTGCTATAAAAATGCACTGCTTACTGTGTAAATGACACTGGCAGTGAAGGGGTTAACCACTAGGGGCCGATGAAGGGGTTAGGTGTGTCCTAGGGAGTGATTCTAACTGTGGGGGGATGGGCTTCAAGTCACATGAAAACGATTACCGCTCCCGATGACAGGGTGCGGTGATCTCTGTCATGACACAAGCCTCATGCCTGAGCACTTCCTCGTTCTGAGGCTCCGTGACACGATCGCTGGGAGACTGGCAGACATCGAGTCCTCCAGTCCCGCGGGCACGGTCACTCTGTACGCGGTGACGCGGAAGCGCCTGCTATCCCTGGCTCTGAAGGGGATGTACAGGTACGCCCATTCAACCACCGGTGCCATTGTGCCGACGTATATCGGCGTGCGCCGGTCGGCAAGTGGTTAAACATCTTACTGTGCCTAAAGAAGATGTTCTTTCATTAAAAGGTTCTTCTGACCGAAAAATTGGAGACACTTTTTTAAAAGCTTTCTTTAGGGTTGCAGGCCCAGCTCTGCAACCAGCTGTTGCTGCAAGTTATTTTTGCCATACCACAGCTAACTGTACTAGGGCAAAAAAAGAAAAACAACCAAAAGGGACCTGTCGTCTTGGATTGACCCTTGGCAGAGCACTTCAGCTCCTTGAGGTGGTGCTAGTTCCAGGACTTGCAGTGTGTGATATTCGGACAGTGGCACCCTCCAGTGCTAAATTGGAGTCTCCGCTGTGCCAGAATCGACTTCGCTGACTGGTTCCCAAATTAAATTTCAGCTTTTTTATGAACTGAAAGCCTGTAGTTCCATTTCTTTTGACATAAATATCAGGTTTGTAATAATTTCAGACTTTTTCTTATTTCTAATTTAGACTTGGAGTTAAATGGCCGCCGGAGACCAGACACACCCTCCTCATCTTCATCTTCCTCCTCTTCATCTTCACCCTCTTCTTCTTCATCCTCTGAATATGATGACTCCTCAGATCAGGATTGGGAGGAAGAAGAGGGCTTAAGGAAAAGAGACAGAGACAGAAGGAAAGCTGAGCGGGAACTTCAGAGGAGGAGAGAAAGGGAACGGCGGCAGAGGGAGCGGGAGCGTCAGCACAGGGAGGAAAGGATACTTCTTTCTAGCTTCCACCCTGCACATCAGCCTCTTACGCCACCTCCACCTACTCCTCCCTCACCACCAGCCAACACACCGCCATGTTTAACATGGTTTGAGCTTGAAGGCCTACTCTGCCTTGTTAAGAAGCTTGAATCTCTTCCCCCACACAGGAAGTGCCTGCCTGATGGCATTCAAGATCCAGAAGCTCTTCTTGCAGATGTCCGGGTGAGTGCTCAAAAATACTTTTCTGCTATCCTACATTCTATTTGTTCTTTGTGATTTGCACATTTTTGTGGTTCATCCTTATGGTGGCACGTGATTTATTTATGTATTTATTTTTCTCAGTTGTGGGCATTGTGACATGTTCTAGCAACCAGTAAACATTGAGATATTTCTTGGTTGGTACCATTTCTTCTGTAATAGTAGTAGGAACTCCAAAGTCAAGAAAAAGGTGTCAGTGCCAGGAATATAGGGGACTCTTGATTAAATAATGGTTTAATAGTTGGATAATGGTAAAAATTTACTGGAGCTTCTTTAGTTTGGTGATGGCAGAGGGAGGTTTTTATAGATATCTGCAACGTGATTGAGTTGTGATGACATTTGCATCTTCATTGTAGTGGTAGGAGGATTAGAGGACATGCAGTGTGGTGAGTTCAATCAGACTTAATGATAAATGAGAAGTAATAAAAGGACCAAAATAAACTATCCTAGAGGAGATGGTGCTCCCTTCACCCTTCTGTGCTGCATTTATGTCTTGGGTCATGTGAAGATTAGAGTTCAGAATGGATGACCTTTCCCTTCAGCAGATCTCATGTGACCAAGTGCTTAGGCCTCCACATACGTGCTCAGCCTTGAAAGGAGCCTGGAGCAGCACTTTTCTTGTTTTTGGTCTCGTGTTAATGTGTCTCTATGCTAGCATGACATTAAGAAAACCCTTTACTGGTAGATGACTGATAGTCTTTGTTTGTTATTAGATTAAAAAGGAATTCAGGCAGACTGATTATTGAAAAATGTCTTGGAATATATTGGAAAGCAAAGCCTTAAAAATTAGAAATATTTTTTTAGTTTTAGCCTCCCATAGGTAGCCAATTTTGATGGATGAATCCAGAATCTGCTCAACCCGTGTCCCAAATGCTGTTTGAGTCTGTAGTTGCACCGGCCACTAGTTTGGTGTAGAAAAAACAGCTTCATTTCTTCTGTGTGAGGTCAGGAGAGGCTGATTTTGATGTAAATAAGTTCTGCAAATTACATGTTATGAAGATGAGGAAAGTGTAGTTGTCACTAGTCCCTGTCCTAGTATGACAACGCTGATCCTCCAAGTATACAGTGATTGTTATGTCATTCTAGGGCAGGAAGTGTATTTCTAAATCACCAGGGAAAAATAGTTCACCTTTACCACAAAACTCCCTATGCAGATAAGGGGCATCTATAGATAAAAACAAACTAGGCAGCTCTGACTAACGTTGAATAAGGCCCTTGTTCAGGGGTCTCAAACTGACAGCCCTCCAGCTGTTGCGGAACTACAACTCCCATCATGCCTCTGTCTGTGGGAGTCATGCTTGTAACTGTCAGCCTTGCAATGCCTCATGGGACTTGTAGTTCTGCAACAACTGGAGGGCTGCCAGTTTGAGACCCCTGCCCTTGTTAGAGGTGTAAACCATTTACATACCTTATGAAATATGACTGCAATACTCCCAGGACGTTGCTAAGTGAGGCCTAATCATCCTCCACCATCACAGGAGGGAGCTCTCGCATGATGAGCTCAGCTACTGCATCAGGGGGGAGAGAGAGCATGTCAGGGGGTTTGAATCGGAGAAAGCTCACTTCTGTGATGGTGGAGGTGAGCAGTGATGACTAGGCCTCACTTGGTCACACCCTGGGAGTATTCCAGTCAGGCTTCATATGTAAATGGCCTACACCTATAACAAGGGTATTATTCATCTTTAGTCAGAGCTGCACAGTTTGTTTTAATCAACAAATATCCCTTACCTGCATAGGCAGGTTTTTCGTAAAGGTGAACAATCCTTTTAAGAATAATATTGCACACACCATGTCTTAGGACTGGTAAGCCTTTATTACATTTTTGTTTGTGGATTTAGATACACAAGCCATTGCGGCAATACACAAATGACTGTGCTTGCCAGAGGATGTCGCTGCATAGAATTGAGCTCATTCATACAGTTATTAAAGTCTTTTCTTGCAATAGGTGCTTGCTGTGTCTATTTGATGCCCATCTACCTGAAGTCTGCATGTATTAATATGGTCACATTGTATGATTTATTGGTGTAATTTATAATGATAATATTGCTGTAATAAATAATAGTGGTTGTAAAGGTTTTTTTCTAACCTTCATGTATTCTCTGCATTAAAGAGGAAGTAAACCCTGGTAGGTTTTACTTCCTCTTTATTTCCCTGCAAAGTTAAAGCATAATGGACTACTATGCATCGCATAGTAGCCTATTATGTGTCGCTTACGTGAAACCGAAGCCCGCGATGTCACCCTTGTCCCCACTAGCAGGAAGCGTCCATCTTCGCCCCTCTTCCTTCCTGGGCCGCAAACTCCGGCTCTTTGACTGGCCAGAGTCGCGTGACGTCACTCCCGCGCAGGAGCCGCCAGTCACGGCATGACTCCTATTAGAAGAATAATCAACAATTCTCTCCCCAGCCCCTACCCCTAATCCCCTCCTCAAATACCTGAGCCCGATCTCGCTCCAGCAATGTGCCTGAGAGTAGCAGTTCTGTTCTCTCTCTTCACAGAACTCGGATGCAAATGTCAATCAGATCCAGTAAGTAGAGGGAATGGGGGGGCGGGGCTGAGCCGCACTATGTTTGTCTATAGGAGGTTTGGGGGTGCTCTGTGAAAACCCATGACACAGAGCAGCTAAGCAGAACACGTTTGTTATTTTGATAGAAAAGAAATTGGCTTTTGTAACACTTTAAGGTCATGCCGATTATAGTGTGTGGATGTAATTCATTATTATCTGAGACTATTACCAGTGTTGCTTGACTGGAGCTCCATAGCTCTCAGTGTGGTACAAAGGAGCTTTGCAAATCTTGACTCTATCTTCTGGTTTTTTTTTTTTTGGCTCCCAGCCTGCGTTTAAAAATAAAAAATCTTCCAGACTAAATGACACCTGGTGGCACTGAACTCAGAAGACTAAAGCTGGCTGGATGCAATAAAGATGAACAGGTTCTTCCATCCACATGCTGGAGGTGTTTGGAGGAATCTTCCTCACTGGGACATTGTATCCTGACAGCGGGGAGATCCAATGTCAGAATACACTAATCAGCAGCTGGCTGATCAAGAAACATTTTTCAACAAGCTCGTTCAACATACTGTTAGACTTCATTCACACAGGGGCAACTTTGGATCCGACTTCAAGTCGCCCCTAGTCGCCTCAATTCGCGCTACATGAATTGAGGCGACTTAATGCACACTACTGCAGTCGCTACGACTTCAGAAAAGGTTCCTGTACTACTTCAATCCGACTTCTAGGCGACTTGTATCCATTGATTTCAACGGACGTCACCTCCAAGTCGGATCCCCGTTCATATTGAGGCAAATTTACAGGAAAAAGAAAAGAATTTACCCAGGAAGAGTGACCGCGATATGCCAGCGCCGAGCTGGCTCGCTCATTGGGAAAGGAAAAATGTGTTTTTTCCCAATGAGTGACAAGCAATACTGACATGTGTTTGGTATGAATCATGAGGGGGAACTCCATGCCAAATTTTAAATAAAAAACCGGCATGGGTTCCCCTCCAAGAGCATACCAGGCCCTTAGGTCTGGTATGGATTTTAAGGGGAACCCCCTATGCTGAAAAAACAACGAGGGGGTCCCCCCAAAATCCATACCAGACCCTTATCCAAGCACGCAGCTAGGCCGGTCAGGAAAGTGGGTGGGGACGAGCGAGCCCCCCCCTCCCCCCCTCCTGAACCGTACCAGGCTGCATGCCCTCAACATGGGGGGGTGGGTGCCCCAAAGCACCTTGTCCCCATGTTGATGAGGCCAAGGGCCTCTTCCCGACAACCCTGGCCATTGGTTGTCGGGGTCTGCGGGTGGGGGGCTTATTGGAATCCGGGAGCCCCCCCTTTAATAAGGGGGCCCCCAGATCCCGGTCCCCCACCCTATGTGAACGAGTATGGGGTACATCGTACCCCTACCCATTCACCTGGGGGGAAAAAAGTGTCAATAAAAAAACACACTACATCCCGCCCCTTGGCATGATGGGACTGTGACGTCATAAGGGGCGGGGTCACTGGGTGACATCACCCATGACCACGCCCAATGCCTATATAAGTCGTTGCGCACCACGTACATGGCATTACAGCGGGAGAGAACGTCGTGTCAACATCGGAAGAAGAGAAGAGGGAAGAAGACGACAGAGAAGATCGGGCCACCGCTAGCAACAGAGCAGAAGATAGCGGAGGAGAGCGGGAGAAGAGGCCGGAGAGCGCAGAGAAGTCGGAAGAGACCCCCCAGAGCTGCCTAATAAATTACTTTAAAAACCTTTGTAGTGTTTTTTTATTGACACTTTTTTCCCCTCTGGTGAATGGGTAGGGGTACGATGTACCCCATACTCATTCACATAGGGTGGGGGGCCGGGATCTGAGGGCCCCCTTATTAAAGGGGGCTCCCGGATTCCGATAAGCCACCCGCCCGCAGACCCCGACAACCAACGGCCAGGGTTGTCGGGAAGAGGCCCTTGTCCTCATCAACATGGGGGCAATGGGCTTTGGGGTGGGGGGCCACAGGGCGCCCCCCTTCCCCAAAGCACCCACCCCCCCATATTGAGGGCATGTGGCCTGGTATGGTATGGTTCAGAGGGTGGGGGGGGCGCTCGCTCGTCCCCACCCCCTTTCCTGACCGGCCGGGCTGCATGCTCGGATAAGGGTCTGGTATGGATTTTGGGGGGGCCCCCCACGCCGTTTTTTCTGCGTAGGGAGGTTCCCCTTAACATCCATACCAGACCTAAGAGCCTGGTATGTTCAGTTCCCTGTCCTGGAGGCAACTTCAAGTCGTGCTGTAAGTCGCGCTGAAGTCGCCCCAAGTCGCGCTGTGATTCATACTCCAGTTGTGTCCAAGTTGCCTCCCAAAGTCGCGCTGGAAGTCATGTTGCCCCTATGTCAATGGGCTCTAAGTCATTAGAACAATTGACTTCTGTCCAACAGGCAGGGCCACACATGGATCGAAATTCAGCCGGTCCTTGCACATTAAGGTCCTGTAGTGGCCTAGCTAGTCTTCAGGCCTTAATCCCATAGAAAATATGTGGAGGGAGTTGAAGGTTCAAGTTACCAAAAGTCAGCCTCAAACTCTTAATGACCTGGAGAGGATCTGCAAAGAGGAGTGGGACAAAATCCCTTCTAAGATGTGTGCAAACCTGGTGGCCAACTACAAGAAACGTCTGACCTCTGTGATTGCCAGCAAGAGTTTTGCCCCCAAGTACTAGGTCCTGTTTTGCGAAGGGGTCAAATACTTATTTTACTCATTAAAATGCAGATCAATTTATAACTCTTTTGAAATGTGTTTTTTCTGGATATTTGTGTTCTGGCTCTCACTGTTAAAATATACTTACCATTAAAATTATAGACTGATCATTTCTTTGTTTGTGGGTAAACATACAAAATCAGCAGGGGATCAAATTCTTTTTTCCCCTCACTGTACATATGAGAGTGTAGGGTGTCTTGGACCCACCCCCAGCATAGAAGTCACCATAGCACTGCCCTGTATTCACTATGTAATGCTGCAGAGAACGGCACTGATGTCATCACACCACCACTGCGCTCTGCATCATTGACAATCACCCAGACTGAGGAGGAGAATGAAGATTGTACATCATCATGTGACCAGCCTGAGGGCTCCAGAAAGGTTAGCAGATGGGAATAAAGTGCCCAATCTGGAGTGGGTTTTCATTTATTTAAGTGAATTGCTTGTTTTTGTCGCAGATGATTGTTCTTTTTCTGTCTAATATATGGAAAATGTCAGTAAAATGTCTTGTTCACTGCAGCAACCAACTGGCTTTTGTTTATTGTACTGTCAATGGTTGAAAATAAATCAAAGAAGTTGTATAACGTTTTGTCAACAATGCTTATATTTTTCACACTATGGGACCGGCTTATAAAGCAGTGGTATGGCCTTACTGTGACCATACTACTGTGACCATACTACTGTGACCATACTACTGCTTGAAGATAGGAAAATAAAAATCTCACTGGAACATTTGGGCTGTCTTCCAATCACTGCAGCATTATGCAGAGAACACTCCATGGGACGCTAGAACCTGCATTTTCTGAATGGCATATATAATGTTGGTACGGTGTGGAGTAAATGTTGTGATAACCAGCACATGGCAGTATCAGCTCTCCTTTATGAATGGATCCCTATGTATACATCAGTCTGCAGTGCTGGACGAATCCCAATTGCCAAGTGGCCAGTATGTTCACAGAGCCTTATGACGCGTACACACGGTCAGACTTTTCGACCAGACTGGTCCGACGGACCAAATCTGGCGGACAATCCGATCGTGTGCGGGCTCCACAGGACCTTCAGCGGACTTTTCCAGTCGCAAATCTGACTGACTTTAGATTTGGAACTTGCTTCAAATCTTTACGTCGTAACTCAGCCGGACCCAGAAATCCGCTCGTCTGTGTGCTAGTCTGACGGACAAAAACCCACGCCTGGACAGCTGTTGGCTACTGGCTATCAACTTCCTTATTTTAGTCCGGTGAAGGTCATCACGTACGAATCCATCGGACTTTTGTGTGATCGTATGTAGGCAAGTCAGTTCCTTAGAAAGTCTGCCGCAAGTCCACCAAAAGTCCGTCGAAAGTCTGTCTGACTTTTGTAGCCGAAAAGTCTGACCGTGTGTACGTGGCATTAGAGCTTTTTTTGTTCTTTTATCTTTTGTAATGTGATCTAGGCATATTAAAGACCAACTTTACCCCCAAAATGGTATTTCATTTGTGGGTGTACATAGTTACATAGTTACATAGTAGGTGAGGTCGAAAAAACACAAGTCCATCAAATCCAACCTATGTGTGTGATTTTATGTCAGTATTACATTGTATATCCCTGTATGTTGTGGTCATTCAGGTGCTTATCTAATAGTTTCCTGAAACAGTTTTTTCGGTTAGGGAAACCAGCAGTGAAGCTTTGCTGCTTCACAGCTGGTTTCCTACTGTGCATGCGCAAATTGCGCAGCGCTTTCTCAATGGGCCGTCTGCAGCGAGGGTCGAACTTTTGTCTGACTGTGCCACAGCAAACCCAGCAGGAAATGGGAGCGGGTACCTGTCAAAACCAGGTACCCGCTCCCCCCCACAAGGTGCCAAATGTGGTACCGGAGGGGCAGGGAGGAGGTAGACAAGCGGAGTTTCCCCTTTTGTGTGGAGCTCCGCTTTAAGGTGGCAGTTACATAGTAAGTGAGGTTGAAAAAAGACACAAGTCCAACCTATGTGTGTGATTATATGTCAGTATTACATTGTATATCCCTGTATGTTGTGGTTGTTCAGGTGCTTATCTAATAGTTACTTGAAACTATCGATGCTCCCCGCTGAAACCACCGCCTGTGGAAGGAAATTCTACATCCTTGCCACTCTTACAGTAAAGAACCCTCTACGTAGTTTAAGGTTAAACCTCTTTTCTTCTAATTTTAATGAATGGCCACGTGTCTTATTAAACTCCCTTCCGCGAAAAAGTTTTATCCCTATTGTGGGGTCACCAGTACGGTATTTGTAAATTTAAATCATATCCCCTCTCAAGCGTCTCTTCTCCAGAGAGAATAAGTTCAGTGCTCACAACCTTTCCTCATAACTAATATCCTCCAGACCCTTTATTAGCTTTGTTGCCCTTCTTTGTACTCGCTCCATTTCCAGTACATCCTTCCTGAGGACTGGTGTCCAGAACTGGAGAGCAGAGTCTTGTAGAGTGGGAGAATTAACATTTTATTTCTGGAGTTGATCCCCCTTTTTAATGCATTCCAATATTCGGTTTTCTTTGTTAGCATCACCTTGGCATTGTATGCCATTGCTGAGCCTATCATCTACTAGGACCCCCAGGTCCTTTTCCATCCTAGATTCCCCCAGAGGTTCTCCCCCCAGTGTATAGATTGCATTCATATTTTTGTACACCTGAGCGCTAAATTGCCTACAAACTTCTTGTATCTTAAAGACTCCAGTGATGAGAATTACCTGCGGTAGTTTGTGTTTCTAGTCTTACTGCAAGGCTATCACAAAGGTGTGAGTCTCTGGCACTTCTCAGGTTTATTTCTATTGTCTGTTGTGAAGAATCTATGGAGGAACCATGACAGCGCCTTTCAGCTTTGTGCTGACTTTGTATTGGTGACAACAGTTGGGCAGAACTAAAAGTTTTAGTAAAGATCATTTGAGTTCCCTTATCAGGCTCCACCCTCTGCCAGTGTGGCCCTGCCTCATTTGTTGCTAGGACACTGGTGGCCTATGTCCCCCCCCTTTCCTGTACTCACACTTTGTGTTGGTCTTAAAGTGATTGTAAAGGCTAAATATTTTTTTACCTTCAAGTGGAGCTCCACCCAAAAGGGGAAGCTCCACTTTTTTGCACCCTCTCCCCCTCCACATTTGGCACTTTTTTTTGGGGTGGAGCAGGTACCTGGTTTTGACCACTTCCTGGTAAGATTGCCACACAGCGATCTACGTCATCCGGCTTCTCCTCCTTTCCCCCGCTGCCTTCTGGGACCTGTGTGTGTCCCAGAAGGTGGCGGGGCCATTCGGAAAGCGCAGCACGACTAACGCCTGAAGGCTTCACTGCCGGTTTCCCTTACTTGCAATGCCAGCCCCTGCACCCAAAGTCGACGGACGAATCGTCTTGGGGTGCCGACATCGCAGGATCCCTGGACAGGTAAGCCTCCTTAACTTTTTAGTATAACAGCTACAGTATTTGCAGCTGCTGACTTTTATTTATTTTTTTTCTGCAGACTGGAACTCCACTTTAATGCATTTTCTGCATTAAGGTAAAAAACACCCCACTAACTCCTCCCCCCACCCCTCCCAGTTATTTGCTCCTTCTGCTGTCAATCAAATGCTGTAAGGAAGTGAGGGGCAGTGCCAGGCCCCGCTATGTGTGTTTATGGAGCGCGGCTCTATAGACGCACACAGCACAGTTTGTGTGCTCCCAAAGCAAGTAGCATGCTACAGGGCACCCAGGGAAGTGTATTATAATTATAATATTATAATATTGGACAGGGCTGGTGGCCACACCTATCCGCCAAGGGTCGCAGCAATCTGATTCCAGCAGCTACAATTTGCACCAACCTAAATCTCTGGTGGAGTTCTCTTTTAAAGCAGTAGTACACCAAAAACTAAAAATGTAATCTATTGCAGCTTACCAATCATTAGATGTGGTGGCTGCATTTGTTTATTTTTCTTTTGGCTTTTTTCAATCTGATGATCTGGCCAGTAAAACAGAGTGAGACACAACTCTGGATGAATGAGCACAGCGGGCAGGCTTGGACAGTGGAGTGTTAGATGTACACATTTAACCACCTCTCGTCCGCGCTATAGCTGAAAGACAGCTACAGCGCGGGCCAAAGTTGCCGGGAGGGCGTCCATAGACGTCCTCCCGTACTCGAGCGGCCTGCACGCCCCCTTTAGGGCGCGCAGCATGCTCTGTGATCAGCGAGTCTATGAGACTCGGCTGATCACAGATCAGAGTAAGGGGTCAATCCCGACCCCTTACCACATGATCAGCTGTCAACCAATGACAGCTGATCATGTGATGTAAACAGAGCTGGTAATCGGCTATTTTTTCTCCTCACGCTGGTAGTGTGAGGAGAAAAAAAAAAAAAAAGCCTTTCACCGGCGGCTGTGACAGGGACACCAGTCCCGATCGTGGAGAGCCTCTGCAGAGGCTTCTGTGCCCACCAGCGCCACTTACCAGTGCCCACAGTGCCACCTATATGTCACCAATCAGTGCCACTCATCAGTGCCAACTTATCTGTGCCTATCAGTGTCGCCTTATCTGTGCTCATCAGCGAATATCAATAAAGGAGAAAAATTACCTGTTTGCAAAATTTCATAACAAACTATGAAACGTGCTTTTTTTCAAAAATTTCTGTCTTTTTTTTTTTTTTTTTTTTTGTTTAGCAAAAAATAAAAACCCAAGTGGTGATTAAATACCACCAAAAGAAAGCTCCGTTTGTGTGGAAAAAAATGATAAAATCTTCATTTGAGTACAGTGTAGCATGACCGCGCAATTGTCATTCAAAGTGTGACAGAAAGCTAAAAATTGGTCTGGTCAGGAGGAGGGTTTAAGTGTCCAGTAAGCATGAGGTTAAAGTGGAGTTCCACCCACTTTTACAACTCTTCAGTATCCCTCACTAAACTGCGCCCTGTAAACGAATTGGGTATTTTTTTATTTTTTTTCTCAGCACCTACTGTATATCTGCTGTATTCATTTTTCACTTCCTCCTCCCTGGCCCATCGCATCATTTCCTGTTTGCAATGCCTTCTGGGAAGGGGCGGCAACTTCCTTTGACACTGCCGTTGCTATGGAAACCTGACCTGAAACCTATTACACTGCTTGTGCTGCACTGAGCATGTGCGAGATCTGCAAGGATGAGATCCAGGAAGAAATACAGTCTGGCTTCAGATGCCCACACTTAAGATGGCCACGGCCTGCTGTAAGTTTATAAAATAACAAACTACTGCTATAAACTAACAAAACAGACCTTAGTTTACAGACTAACTTTACTAGAATACATTAAGCTTGTGTATTATAGGGGTATTTTTATTTAAAAAGTATAATTTCGGCCGGAACACCACTTTAAATACACTAACAAATACTTTATAATCAAAGCAATTTGAATTCCTTTTGAGATAAATGTTTTACATAAAATAAAAGCTCATTTTAGGCACCCCTGCCAGTGTTCACTGGTCTGTCTCATCCCTGTAACTACAAGAGAGCTTTTCTGTTGAAAACCATCAGATTTGGGTTTCATTCTCACTGGTGCTCTTCCAAACATTTTTCCCCTGACAGGAGAAAAGCAGCTGCACAAGAGCTCCTAAGCTGTGTTTTTTTTCAAATGTGTTTAGGCGCGTCTAGCGCTCGGATGTTCATTCATTTCATTGGCCAGAATATCCATTTATTTTGGCCATTGAAATTAAAAAACTCTAAAGCGCCTAGCATTAATACGTGTTTACATGCATTTAGGCGTGTCAGACATTTTTTTTTTTTTTTCAAAATGCTCCTCTCTTGAATGCACAAATGATTTTTTTTTCTGCTTCTAAACTCCAGTAAACACCTATAGTGTGCATGGACACATGGGTTAAAATAGAGGGGAGTTTAGAGGCAGAGGAAAAAAAAAAGCTCAAACGCCTGTAAAACCGCTAATGAGAATTGGTAATCTGCAATATAGTAAATGTTTGCTTTTGGGTTCAATACTGCGTTATTGCACAAAGTATTTTCGCTGTGTTTGCTGTTAGAATTTCACCCCAATGCTCATATACAATAGATGGTAAAGAAGACCTGCACAGTGAGTTGTGCCCAAAAAAGGGCTTTCAGGAGGCAAAGGATCAATATTACCTGGAGGTCTCTACAGCTGATTTTTATTCTCGTTTTACAGTAGATCTGTGTGGGAGAGGTCATCTTTGTAGAGACAGGGCTTTGCCTCCCTTATGTCATAGGTGCCTTTCCTCCCTCCTGATGACCTATGGGGGAATATTCAAGAAGAAGCAGGAGAAGTGAAGGACTTGCATATCCACAGAATGAATGAATGTCACAGAAGCAGGGAGAAATATGCAGTGCAGATTTCCTTCCAGTAAGCAGCACACTAGTGACATCACCAGATCTCATGGGACTAGATGCAGCAGTGCCTTGCACACAGCAGATACAGTGCATTCATAAAGTATTCAGACCCCTTTCATTTTCAACTTTGTGAATATCCTAGAGTGGCCCAGCCAGAGCCCTGACTTGAACCCTATTGAACGTCTCTGGGGAGACCTAAAAATGGTTGTCTACCCGGCGGTCCCCATCCAACCTGACTGAGCTTGAGAGGATTTGCAAAGAAGAATGGCAGAAAATGCCCCAAACCAGGTGTGCAAAGCTTTACGCGTCTTATCCAAAACGACTCAAGGCTCTAATTGCTGCCAAAAGTGCTTCAACAGAGTACTGAGTAAAGGGTCTGATTACTTAAAATGGTTGTAAACCCTTTACAACGACTTTTTACTACAGGTAAGCCAATAATAAGGCTTACCTGTAGCTACCATGAATATCTCCTAAACGTACAATGTATCAACATGTGCCAACGTCCTCGGCACATGCGCACTGAAGCAACAGCTTGTTCGTGCTGTTGCTGCGCGGGAATGACTTTATCACGGCTGCGGCCAGTCACAGCGCCAGAACCCGCGATACCCGGAAGTAACTCCAGGAGATATGTCACCAGACAAAGCGGTGTGCCAAGACTGCTGCGGGGGCTTCGATCCAAGGTAAGTACATCATAACGAGCTTATTATGCCTTTGTCTTGCAGGTTTTTTATTTATTTATTTTAATTCTCCCCGTGGGTTTACAGCCGGTTGATGTAAACCCTCACATATACCCAGTGAAGTGAACAGCCTCAGATGATGCACAGAGATGAAACAAATCTCCCTACATAAGTTTTATATATATTGTATATCTGCTGTCTTTAGCTTTATACAGAGGCGGCTCTAGGCTTTGTGAGGCCTTAGGCAAAACTTAGACATGAGGCCCCACTCATAATAATAATAATAATTCAAGCAAAAAAAATGAATACATTGCAGTATACAATGAATTGATGACAATTCACCCATGGCCAGTCCTCAAGGATTCCAGCATGTCATTGGATCATATCACACCAGGATATGCTTCCTCTGTATAGTGAACGTCACTCACTAGACAGCTCTACGTTATGCCTAAATTTCACATTACCTAACAAAGGCCATAGATCCATCATCTGTTTTCCTAAACCTATGCCCCATACCTCCTGTGGACACAGACAATGCATTTACTATGGTCTTACTATGCATTTACTATGCATTTACTGAATACAGAAAAGCACCTGCTGAATTTCTTTGTACTGTGTAGAGAAAAATGAAAGCAGGGGCCGACTGGCAACTTTTGGCGCAGGGTGCAACAAGTACAACCCAGAGGCCCATGGTGCAGCAACTTGGCCTACCTCCCGTTCTCCCTCTTCCCTGCCAAGAGAGGGAGAAGGAGGAGAGAGGGGGAGCAAAAGGGGTGAAGGAGGAGGGTGAAAGGGAAGAAGAGAGAGGAGAGAAAGAGAAGTAGGAAAATATGTGGGGGGGGGGGTGGGGGGGATGGGAGACAGGTGAGGAGAAAGAGAGAAAAGGGGAGCAAAATAGTGTGGGGGTGAGAGACAGAGAGGGATGAATAAGGAGTCAAGAAAGAGGGGGTGAGGGACAAAGAGAGGGATGAATAAGGAGTCAAGAAAGAGGGGGTGAGGGACAAAGAGAGGGATGAATAAGGAGTCAAGAAAGAGGGGGTGAGGGACAAAGAGAGGGATGAATAAGGAGTCAAGAAAGGGGGTGAGAGAGAGGAGGGGGAGAAGGGGGAAGAGAGGGGGGGGTAGAGAGGAGAGAAAGGGGAGAAGATAGCGGAAGAGAGAGATGGGGACAGAGAGAGGGGGAAGGGAGGAGTGGGGGAGGGGTGAGAGAAGGAGGAAGGGGGGAAGAGAAATTGGGAGAGAGGGGGGAAGAGAAATTGGGAGAGAGGGGGGAAGAGAAATTGGGAGAGAGGGGGGAAGAGGGGGAAGATTGGAGAGAGGGAGGAGAGAGAGCGGTGAGAGGGGAATAGAAGTGAGGAGAGGGGGAGAGAGAGGGGGAAGAGATAGAGGGATGGGGATGAAGAGGGGGGAGAGAGAGAGAGAGGCGGGAGAGGAGGGGGTCATATGGAAGAGGAGTGGTTTGCTGGGTGATGAACAGAGAGCGGTCATGTATCAGTGTGCAGAAAAACGTATCGTCCCTGTCATCGGACTTACCCCAATCCCCAAACTCATCAGACTACTGGCACTCAGGCACCCTGAGCAGCCTCTGCATTGCTGGGGTGACTCCACAACACACGTGGAGGGGGGCTTCACCAAGCAATCAATCCCGCAGTCTGCAGCTCATTAGTCTCTGGACCGAGCACAGTGAGCAGTGAGATGGTTTTGCCTCCGCTGGCCACGCCCACCTGTCAGCGCTCCAGCACATCTTTCTGAAGGATGTGCAGAGGACAGAGCATTTCCCGCAGGCGGTGTCTGAGCTGATTCCAGCATCCTCATAGACTGACACTGCTCACCTCCCCTGTGATCACTGGTGCAGCTTTTTTTTTTACTGGAATCATAGCGGCACGGGGGCCAGTGACTCACCCCGTACAGCCCATGAAAGAGATGAGAAGGCGGCGGAGGAGGGTGTTAGGCCTAATGCACACGAGACGCCCGTGCAAACTCTGCTGAACACATGTTTTTAAAAGCTGAAACCGGCGTTAGAAATGCCCGTTTTGCCGCGTTTAGCCGCGTTTGCGTCTAGAAGAGTCTGCAGAGCAGAGAATGACATTTTGCGACCCAACTTTGGGGCCCCGTATCTCAGGGCCACTTGGTGCTAGGAAAGCCAAATTTGGTGTACTAACACAGTGGAACTAACACTATAACATATCCAAAGTTGGATCACAAAATTTCAAGCACTTCTGCAGCAGAGAATGACATTTTGTGACCCGACTTTGGGGCCCCATATCTCGGGGCAACTTGGTGCTAATTTGGGGTCCGAGATATGGGGCCCCAAAGTCAGGTTGTAAAAAACACTTATAAACGCAAACGCGGTACCGGCGTTTAGCCGCGTTTGGCATCTGAAACGTGGAAAACTTTTGCGTCTGAACCCATTTTTTTGCTTCTGGAAAAACAAGGTTAAACGCAACTGCCTAAAAATGCCAAAAAACGAGACTGTGTACATGGACACATAGGATAACATTGAATGAGTTCAGGGGCAGTTGAAAAAAGTGTCCAACTGCCTCTGAACACAAGTTTAACAGCGTCTCGTGTGCATGAGGCCTTAGCAGACCGTGCAGAGTCCCGCTGTTCTAGTTCGGTCTCGCCCATCCGTAGGCAGCACAATCCTTTCTGATGCTGGGCTCTCCTCTTCTCCCATTGTCAGGCAAGTTAGATGATCGCGAGGCCTTAGGCGACTGCCTAATTTGCCTAATTAGGGAGCTGCCTTTGACTTTATATAGTCTTTAGAAAGTGCACATCTTGTTAGAATTTTTCTCTTCCTGTTAAGCACGGGGATTGGATTGTTGGCATATAGCCACGACAGCTGATTGAAGGAAAGGCACACACCTACTCCACATAGGCAGAGAACTGCAGAGCTGTGCTGTGACAGGTCAAGCTCTATGCTAATCTATTTAAAGCAACCTCCCTCTACACAAATCAGGCTGGTTTTATCTTGGTTGACAGAGAACTTGTCAGAAGTTATCATGCTTTGGAGAGCGATAAGAAAACGCTGCAGATATACGTGCTTAGGTCAAATTTCATGAATCAGGTTTACATCAACTTTAAAGTGATACTAAACACACTGTTTAATTTACATCATCCTTCTCTTTCTGTATGTGGATGATGGCGCTGTAATTATTTTAATTTTAAAAAAATCTAGGTATCTTTTTCCTAATCAATATACAGCAGTCACATGACCCAGCTCTTTCCCAGTCTGTCTGCAGGGAAACATAAGCAGGAGTAGCTTATAGTCTTCTGCTGCTCAAATGTTCAAAATAAAAAAGTCTTTGGAATACAGAGTAAAAATTAATAATACAGTATTTCCCAAAAGTGAGTACACCCCTCACACTTTTGTAAATATTTTATTATATATTTTCATGTGACAACACTGAAGAAATGACACTACAATGTAAAGTAGTGAGTGTACAGCTTGTATAACAGTGTAAATTTGCTGTCCCCTCAAAATAACTCAACACACAGCTATTAATGTCTAAACCACTGGTAACAAAAGTGAGTACACCCCTAAGTGAAAATGTCCAAATTAGGCCCAAAGTGTCAATATTTTGTGTGGCCACCATTATTTTCCAGCACTGCCTTAACCCTCTTGGGCATGAAGTTCACCAGAGCTTCACAGGTTGCCATTGGAGTCCTCTTCTACTCCTCCATGATGACATCACGGAACTGGTGGATATTAGAGACCTTGCGCTCCTCCACCTTCCGTTTGAGGATGCCACACAGATGCTCATTAGGGTTTAGGTCTGGAGACATGCTTGGCCAGTCCATCACCTTTTACCCTCAGCTTCTTTTAGCAAGGCAGTGGTCGTCTTGGAGGTGTGTTTTGGGTCATTATGTTGGAATACTGCCCTCCAGCCCAGTCCCTGAAGGGAGGGGATCATGCTCTGCTTCAGTATGTCACAGTACATGTTGGCATTCATGGTTTCCTCAATGAACTGTAGCTCCCCAGACTATGACACTCCCACCACCATGCTTGACTGTAGGCAAGACACACGTCTTTGCACTCCTCACCTGGTTGCCACCACACCAGCTTGACACCATCTGAACCAAATAAGTTTATCTTGGTCTCATCAGACCACAGGACATGGTTCGAGTAATCTATGTCCTTAGTCTGCTTGTCTTCAGCAAACTGTTTGTGGGCTTTCTTGTGCATCATCTTTACAAGAGGCTTCCTTCTGGGGCGACAGCCATGCAGACCAATTTGATGCAGTGTGCGGGGTATTGTCTGAGCACTGACAGGCTGCCCCCCCCCCCCCACCACCCCCACCCCTTCAACCTCTGCAGCAATGCTGGCAGCACTCGTGTTTATTTCCCAAAGACAACCTCTGGATATGATGCTGAGCACATGGACTCAACTTCTTTGGTCGACCATGGCGAGGCCTGTTCTGAGTGGAACCTGTCCTGTTAAACGGCTGTATGGTCTTGGCTACCGTGCTGAAGCTCAGTTTCAGGGTCTTGGCAATCTTCTTATAGCCTAGGCCATCTTGTAGAGCAACAGATCTTTTTTTCAGATCCTCAGAGAGTTCTTTGTCATGAGGTGCCATGTTGAACGACCAGTATGAGAGATTGAGAGCGATAACACCAAATTTAACACACCTGCTCCCCATTCACACCTGAGACCTTGTAACACTAACGAGTCATTTTGGGCCCAATTTGGACATTTTTTTGTTGCCAGTTGTTTAGACATTAATGGCTGTGTATTGAGTTATTTTGAGGGGACAGCAAATGTACACTGTTATCCCCTTCCCGCCGACCGTACGCATATATGCGTACTCGGCTTTCCGGGGTTATACCGGGATGATGCCCGCAGCTGCAGGCATCATCCCGGTACCGTTGTTTACAGCGGGCGATCGGCTACCCGTGTATAACAACCGATGCGGCTAAAAGCCGCTCGGCTGTTATACCGGAGGAGCGGGAGGGGACATCCCCCCCCCCTCCCGCCGCCTCCCGCCGCTGTTACCGGGCCTCCCGTGCGATCGGGAGGCCCGGTGTCCGTTCGGCTGCCTTCGGCGGCTGGGGGCGGACTGGAACGAAGCTGCGAGCGGCTTCGTTCCAGCCTCCTTGTTGTAAACGCGGAAGCGACGTCATGACGTCACTTCCCGTTTACTCGGCTGCCAATGGCGCCGAATTAAAAAAAGTACACAGTATTCAGAATCGCCGTTTTCGGCGATCTGAATACTTTGAAGTGTAAAGGAGGGATGGGGGGTCTCTGTCACCACCTATTACTGTCACAAGGGATGTTTACATTGCTTGTGACAGCAATAAAAGTAAAAAAAAAAAAAAAAATTTTAAACACAATTTATAAAGTACAATAATAAATAAAATAAAAAAAAAAAAAAAAAAAAAAATTTAAAGTGCCCCTGTCCCCACGAGCTCGCGCAGCGAAGAAAACGCATACGGAAGTCGCGCCCGCATATGTAAACGGTGTTCAAACCACACATGTGAGGTATCGCCGCGATCGTCAGAGCGAGAGCAATAATTCTAGCCCTAGACCTCCTCTGTAGCTCAAACCTGGTAACCGTAAAAAATGTTTTAAAGCGTCGCCTATGGAAATTCAAAGGTACCGTAGTTCGTCGCCATTCCACGAGTGCGTGCAATTATAAGGGGTGACATGTTTGGTATCTATTTACTCGGCGTAACATCATCTTTCACATTATACAAAAAAATTGGGGTAACTTTACTGTTTGGATTTTTTTAAATTCATGAAAGTGTCACTTTTCCAAAAATTTGCGTTTAAAACACCGCTGCACAAATACCGTGTGATAAAAAATATTGCAACAATCGCCATTTTATTCTCTAGATTCTCTGCTAAAAAAATATATATAATGTTTGGGGGTTCTAAGTAATTTTCTAGCAAAAAATACGGATTTTAACTTGTAAACACCAAATTTCAAAAATAGGCTTAGTCATGAAAGGGTTAAACAAGCTGTACACTCACTACTCTACATTGTAGCAAAGTGTCATTTCTTCAGTGTTGTCACATGAAAAGATATAATAAAATATTTACAAAAATGTGAGGGGTGTACTTACTTTTGTGAGATACTGTGTATATATATATATATATATATATATATATATATATATATATATATAATATATTTGTGTGTGTGTGTATGTATCTACCTATTTTCAGGCCTGTCTGGTCAAGTGATCTCTCCTGTGGCAGCTGCAGGAAAGAGGAGAGAGCACTCATAAAGCCTGAAGTGGTGACATCACCCATAGGCTTCAGTAGTTCATCAGTTGGCACTCTTTCCTCTCCCCTGAAGCCATTTTGGGTCACACAGAGGAGTGGTCTGAAAACAGGTAAGTTTTAAAATGTAAGTAAAGTCCACTTTTTAAACTTGTACCCACAGATAATCCTATAATAAGGCTTACCTGTAGGTACAGTCAACATCTCCTAAACTTGCACTGTTTGGGAGATATTTACATGGGATACAGCCGGTGAAGTCACCACTTTGAAGGGACAGCAAACCCGTGTCGTACCTTCAGAGCTCTGGGCCGGGCCTCCGGCGCGCTCGTGCAGGAGAGATGTCATTGTGGCCCCAGTTATTTATTACAGCCGAAGTCCGCAAACCCGTAAGGAAGACCGGGTGAAGTTGAAAGCGCCGGGGAGCTGCAACAGCGCTGCGTTGGAGGGGTCCGTATGCAAGTCTGTTATAATGTGCTAGTATGCGGTGCATATTGGTGCATTATGACTTAAACCTACACAGCGGGCACAATTGTTTTTTTTTTGTTTTTTTTTTGTTTTTTTTTTGTTTTTTTTTTGTTTTTTTTTTGTTTTTTTTTTGTTTTTTTTTTTGTTTTTTTTTTTGCAGCTGTTTACTACTACTTTAACTGCCTCCCACCTCCGTATAGACAAATGACTGCGGGCGGGATGCTCTCTTATTCTGGGCCAATGTCATATGATGTCGCCCATTCTCACCACAATCACGCAGCCCCGCGGGAGCATGCAACGTGCTGTTCGCGGGCGCGCTGTGTCCCAGGGACTTGGCGTGACCCGGGTCTCGGTAAAGAGCCGATGACCAGGTTCTTTACTCATGTGATCAGCTGTGTCCAATCATAGCTGATCACATCGGCTCTCTGCCTCACACTGATAGAGTGAGGAGATGAGAGCCGATCAGTGGCATCTCCTCAGAGAGGAGACCTGTACAGATAATCGAGGCACTGATCATCAGTGCAGCCCCAACAGTGCCCAGCGATGCTGCCAATTTGTGCCCATCAGTGAGGCCAATCAGTGCTGCTTTTCAGTGCCTTCTATCCATGCCACATATCATTGCTCATAAGTGCTACCTATCAGTGCTGCATATTAGTGCCTCCTCATCAGTGCAGCCTTCTCAGTGCACATCAGTGAAGGAGAAAAATTACCCATTTACAAAATCTTCTGACAGAGACACTTTTTTTTTTTTTTTTTTTTTTTTTTTTTTTTTAAATTTTTGATCTTTTTTTTTTCGTGTTTTATTTTTTTGGCAAAAAACACCCAGCAGTGATTAAATTAAACACCAAATGAAAGCTCTATTTTTGGGGGAAATTTTTTTTTTTTAAATGTCATAGGTACAGTGTGGCACGTGCAATTGTCATTCAAAGTGTGACAGCGCTGAAAGCTGAAATATACCTGGGCAGGAAGGGGAGTAAAAGTGCCCTGGAGGCAAGTGGTTAAAAATGAAGTAAGGGAAATATTTACCTAGGTGGATGCATCATCGGTATAATGCTGCAACTGTCCCCCTACGGCTCTAAGGTTGGGAACTGAGCAATCAAGCACTGCTGATCACTTAGTTCTCAGTGCTTCCTAAACAGAGAGCTAGTTACTTTCAGTCACCTGCGTTCTGCTCTGCCCCGCTGTCTGCTGAAATGGGTTACAGGAGTGCAATACGATCTGCACGCCTGTGATCCACAAGAGAAGTACAGCCAAACAAGCTTTGGCTGTACTTCTCCTTTAAGGCTAGATAGGTGTAAACTGGAATTTCACAATGAAAAATCCAGTGGTTATTAAATACCACAATAGGAAAGCTCTGTCTATAAAAGATGATATCAAAATTTATTTGGGTACAGTGTTTGCATGACTGAGTAATTGTCAATCAAACCATTAGAGCACTGAAAAAGGCCTGGTAATGAAGGATTATACTGTATACAGGCTGGTATTGAGGTGGTTATGACTGTGTTCAGCCATGCCTGGATGCAGAGGAGCTTTCAAGGTCATGTTTACCTTGCTGGCGGTTCCCCCATTCTCTGGTGCCAATTTTTTTTCTGGCACTGTCTGCAAATTAACATCCCAAAGACTGCAGTATGGCTGGTCTTCTGCCACTTTCATGTCTGTGGACAGTCACAATGTAAACGTTTCTGGAAGAAGATGATTTTAGTACCATGTCAGAGACAGCTGCCCTCCGGAACAGTGGAGGGCTACTGCCCTTCCATATACCCAGTGACATGATTGGCCTCCAGAATTTATAAAGCTTTTCTGAGCTGTCAAAAACAGGGGGTGCAAAGCTGAAATTACACATTGCAGGCTGTGTGCTGGAGATCCCTGCCCTGTCTCACTTTTTTCTCTTGGTGTCAGGAAACCTTGTCAGATATAACTCCTGCAGATAGCAGAGGAACAAGGAAGCAGACAGAAATGACACTTATGCCGTGTACACACGAGCGGACTTTCGACGGACTGAACTCTGAAGGACTTTTTGACGGACTTTCAACGGAATTCTGACGCAACGGACTTGCCTACACACGATCACACCAAAGTCCGACTGATTCGTACGTGATGACGTACGGCCGGACTAGAATAAGGAAGTTCATAGCCAGTAGCCAATAGCTGTCCTTGCGTCGTCGTTAGTCCGTCGGACTAGCATACAGACGAACCGATTTTTCGACCGGACTCGAGTCCATCGGAAAGATTTGAAACATGTTCTGTTTCTAAAGTCCATCTGATTTTTCTACAGCAAAGGTACGATGAAGCCCACACACAATCGAATTGTCCGGTGGATTCGTTCCGTTGGACCTTTGCTGTCGAAAAGTCCGGTCGTGTGTACACGGCATAAGAGCTCTGGATTGAGCCAAGTACACACTATAGCGGGATATGCTTTGTTCATATTTTATGTCTGAGGTTTACAACCACTTTACATTAAGGTAAGGGGATAGGAAGGTTGGTCTGTTTGTGTGTGTTTTTTTTTCTTTTTGAATAAACAATTTTGGCCGTCATTAACCGCTTCCCATCCAGCGACATCACCAGTAAGTCGCTGGATAGGAAGGGTGATATCTCGGTCATCGCTGCATCTAAAGCGATGACCGGAATATCTTTTTTTGTTTTTTTTTCAGCCGCCGATTCCCTTCAAAGTAAAAGTAATTCTAGTAGCTATGGAGCCTCTGGATTGCTTTTACAGGAGGTGAAAGGGGTCTAATAGATCCAAGATCTCTCCATAAAAAGGACTTGTCATAGCCAATGCTATCACAAGGAATGTTGTTCCTCCCTTGTGATAGCAATAAATTTTGTTAAAATTTTTTTTCCGATAGTAAAAAATTAAATCTCTTGGATCCCCACCGGTATTAAGTGTTTCTCCTCCTGACTTCTACGTCACTTCTGAATCCTTTAGTAACATAAATGTCAAGGTTAGGAACCACTGAACGCTGTGCGGACTACTCTACCCAAGAAATCGACACTCCTGAAAACATTGGCTTCCCTTGCAAGCGAAGTCAGGGGTTTCTCATGCCCGAAGCAGAATTGTTGTGATGCAGGCTGCTTAGCATTTATCATAGTGGCCTTGCAGGACTTAAGCCACCAGGGATATTGTTTGCATGGATAATATATGTTCTCTCTGTTTTTATGGTGTTTCCTCCATACTCTACACTCTTTGTAGGTTACTAATGTCTGAAGGCAATTGTACAGACACTAACTTCTTTGAAGTTATTGAGGCGTGTTGTAATTATTCTGTACATTATCTAAACCAGCCTTTCCCAATGAGGGTTCTATGGACCTATTTAGGGTTCCTCAAGATGTTGCTGCGAGTCCTTTGAGCAATGACTCAAACAATGATTTGTGCGGGTAATTCTTTCCATTGATCACCAACATAAGGAATGTTATCTTAATCGTACAATACCAAACACAGAACATTTACCCTTAGATCATAGGTTATATGCTTCTACCTACAGGTGATTCGACACTGGCAAAGCTTTACTGGGAACGCCCCCTAGAGTAACCCTGCCCACTACAGGGGGCTCCAGCTTTTTGTCATTGTCCCTAGGTGATGGGCCTATTAGTACCTGGTGCCACAAGTGAGTTAGCCACAGGATGCTGGAATAAATGTCCAGGTCTGTGGTCTACTTCTATGGCACCCAGACCCTGAAGTCCTCTTGGGGGGGGGGAGCCAGCCCAGCAGAATGGGTGAAGCCTGGACCCTGAACCAGTACCAGAGTTTTAGAGGCAAGATGGAATTTGCCTGTACCTTTTCCTAGCTTTACATGCCTTGCTGTATTGCTGATATGCACTACAATATAACTACAGGACATGTGCCAAGCACAAGACCTGCGGGCCAAATGCCCGCCAGGCCATTTCATGTGGCCCTTGCCACATGCATGCACTCCTGCAGCTGCAGCACCCCCCTTGTCTCCGCCCCCAACTTGTCTCAGCCGTTGGCAGCAGAGAGCAGGACAGAACTCCTCCACCAGATCCTGTGCCTCTGTGCAGCCGAAGCACTGCCTCGTGTCCTCTTCCCCTGGTCTCAGCATTCAGCAGACTCTGGCAGCTGACTCCAGCCCTCCTCTGATCCTCCTCCAGACTCAGCAGCAACAGCACAAGATCAGGAGGGTGCACTGTGATGTAAAGGAGGTTAGGGGACTCTTGACTTGTGATGGTGGGGCATCTGACATCTGATGTAAGGAGGGGGGCTCTAGACATCTAGTCTTACGGATACAACCGACCCTTTGAGGGCAACTATAATGCTGATGTGGCCCGCAATGAAATTGAGTTTGACTACCCTGCACTGCAGTATATCCTACAAGACTATGTTCCTTGGTTACAACCTGAACTGCCTGGTGCGCTTGCATGTGCAGAATGCAAAGGGGACGCTATAATATTAGTGGAGGCTGCTGAAGATTTTTCTCCATCAGACCTTAAAGCGGAGTTCCGCTTAAAAAAAAAAAAATTAAGTCAGCAGCTACAAATACTGCAGCTGCTGACTTTTAATAATTGGACACTTACCTGTCCCAGGGTCCAACAATGCAGGGGAACGAAGCTCCGCTCGTCTCCCCCACCTATCTACGGTGCCGACATTGTCACTGTGGGCACCCGGCTGTAGCTTCACGGCCGGGCATGCACTGAGCATGCGCGAGCCGCGCGGCATGCTGTGACTGGCCGGGCAATCATCTGGGACCTGTGACGTGTCCCAAATGATTGCCGAGAGGGAGGGGGGAGAGGTGAACTTGCGCCCAGGCACCGTGGTGCGCCGGGAAGAAGTGGGAGCTGGAATCCTCTCAAGAGGGTATCCGCTCCCCCCCAGAAAAAATGACATGCCAAATGTGGCATGTCAGGGGGTCACCTTCCCTTAAAGCAGAATTTTCCATTTTTGGGTGCAACTCTTTAATCAAACCAATTATTCACCTTCTCACCATATGCTGGCTACAGTGGATTCTTTGAGGCAGTGCGTACTGGTCTCTGGTTAGATACACATAGTTCTGCTGAGCCTTCATATACCCCAAAAGGCACAAAAAAGAAGGCAGAATCTAGAAAGCCTTTCCCTATTCTTGATTAAACTGTTTTGAGCTTTATATAATGGTCTGCCAAGAAGTTCTCTAGCAATTTTGGTGCCTTTTGGTTACCCTGTGGCAGAGGAATTTCAAAAGAAATGGACTGTCCCCTCTGTGGACCATTTTGCACTGTATAATCAGTCTGCTGTCTCTATCGAAGGCATTCCCTCCTTTTAAGGATTCCGTCAATAGGCATTTAGAGAAGATTTTGTCATCCTTTGCTCTGGCAGGTCCAGCTATTGCAACCTTATGTGTTGTCTAAACTGGGAATAGAAGCTGGAGATCTATCTTCTGATGTAGAAATCCTATGAATTATGCAGGATTACAGCTCTGGCCTCAGTCCTACTATTCTGTGTACACACTCTGGAGAATTTGTCAAATCTCCAGAATGTCCTTACTTTCTGGGCACGTGCACAGAATTTTCTGGCTTAGATCTTGGTCTGTTGACTCTTTTTGGAAAAAGGTGCTTTTTGCTTAACCCCTTTTGAAGGTGAGCTCCTCTTCAAAAATTCCACTGAGGAATACATTGAGGCAACTACAGGGGAAGGGGGTTACATATTTTATGAGTACGTTCTGTTTGTCCCCTCCAGGCGTCACCTTCTACTGAACTTTCATCTGTTCGTGGCAAAGCCTTAAAGTCCACTGAATCTGTTCAGAAACCTTATACACACCAAGGTTTGCCTTCACCCCATGCAGGTGCCAGGACGTCTATCGACATGACTTTAGCTTAGTACAGTGACGTCATGATTTTTTTTCATTTCACTTTTTATTTCTCAGAGAACTACACAAAGAGCCTCCATTGCTGTCCTCTCACTATTTCTACAAACCATTTTTTCTTACCTGCTTCACAAGAGCAGTCATGTTCCCTATACCTCTTTGCAGCCTCATGGTCACAGGGGGTGGTCATGCCTTCCCTTTTCAGGAAGGATTACAAGAAATGTCATATTCTACACGGGAGCTCTTGTCCTTCTAGGGATGCATGCCCTTTGATGTCCCAAAAATGATACATCAAAATTATTGCAGTAACTTGACTTTTGTGTGATCGCCTATTGACCCGTCACTATTTCTTCCACAGTAGATAAGCCTTTGCCTGGTCTTCTGTAGATCTGCCAATATGAGAGATTTCCTTCCACTTTATAACAGATGCATCTTGATGGATTGCATCCTCATCTATTCACATATCCATGTACCCCTTACGTTGAAAAACCACACTCTGTGATGATGTGCATGTTGGACACTTGATGACAACCTGAACATTCAGATCACAATGTGTCGCCTGAGCTGTCAAATGACCATGGTCCTTTTTCATCTCCTGGTCTCCTGATGTAGCTGCCAGGAGCAAGGTGTAATCACATTCAGGAATTGGAGGAGAGGCAGCTGGCAAGAAGAACAGGACGGGGAAGAACCTGAAGCAGATTCTTGGTTTAGAAAGGGCATTGCCATGGCAACTAAGTGATCCAAGCTACTTTTAATATTTATGCACCACCTAAATGCAAACTTTCAAAGAAGTATTCTGATATATCGGGACTTCTTCCCTGACAAAGGGTAAGTGTTTTTGGTCCCCAAAACACATTGGATGTCCTTATAGTGCAAACAATAAATCAATTCAGACCGTTCATTTGGTCTGTTGCTCTTTTTATTGGTACATGTTTTTTCTAGTTCTATACCTGGATCTTTATTCAAGCTTCTTACAGCATAACATAATAGTTTGTGGCTGACCCTATGTTCAAGAGCGTGCTCTCATAGCCACCCCGCCGCTCTTCTCTGAGAAATCCTACTGGGTTATGCTGATGAAATCTTCTAGACATCCAATGAATTTTTCCTATCTCCATACTAAGTGGAAAAGTTAAAGTGATACTAAACACACATAAAAAACATATATGTACCTTTTTCTTAATTGGTATACAGCTGTCACATTGCCTGATACATGACATTATCATGACATGATAAGCAGGAGGAACTTCTAGTCCTCTGCTGCCAGTCACTGTTCAAAATCAATTAAAAAACTGCCTTTGGAATACAGAGGAAAAATAAATATTCAACCTTTTTAAACTGTCATACAAATATATATTTGAAACAAAATCTTTATTTTGTGGAAATAACTTGGCGTGGGTGGATTTCTGCCAGTCACAAGTTGTCGCGCCCCTCCAGCCTGTGTCCTAGAATAAGAGGGAGGTGAAGCCACCATTAAGTTAATCTACCTGTGATATCCCACCCCCATTGTGTTTAGCTATTTAGTGGGTATGGAGGAGGAGGGAGTGGGTGGACTGTCATTTACCATTATGTATACGCCCACATGTGTGACTACAGTCACATGATCTCCTCAGATGTGCTAGGGAGGAAACTGCTTAGCATAGAAATTCACTGAAATCTAAGCAGTTTTTGCCACCACAGTTGTGCAGAGTTGCCGCCACAGCTGCAAAATCCCTAGCTGAGTAGGGGACATGGACAGACGGTAGAGATAGAGAACAGCAGGATCAACCAGGATTTTTACAGAATACAGAAAATGACTCTCATAGTGACTGAGTATGAACAACATGTAATACACCATTTATTAATAGTTTTCTATATGATGTGGGTTTAGTGACACCACTTCCGGACCAGCAGCCGCAGGTTCACTGCAGCAGGTTGGCTCAGCTGGGCTAATAAATGTTACTTTATGTTGCTTCTCCTTTTGGCCACTAGGGGCTCGCGCCCCCAGTGTGTGCCCGGAGCCAATGCGATGACCGCCGGTTACCCGCCATCGCTCGTGACAGAGCGAGAACTGGGGTCTGTGTGTGTGTGTGTGTGTGTAAACGCACAAATCCCGGTTCTTTCAGGGGAGTAGAGACAGATTGTGTGTTCATACTAATGCCCCGTACACACGGTCGGATTTTCCGATGGAAAATGTCCGATCGGAGCGTGTTGTCGGAAATTCCGACCGTGTGTGGGCTCCATCGGACATTTTCCATCGGATTTTCCGACACACAAAGTTGGAGAGCAGGAGATAAAATTTTCCGACAACAAAATCCGTTGTCGGAAATTCCAATCGTGTGTACACAAATCTGACGCACAAAGTGCCACGCATGCTCAGAATAAATAAAGAGATGAAAGCTATTGGCCACTGCCCCGTTTATAGTCCCGACGTACGTGTTTAACGTCACCGCGTTTAGAACGATCGGATTTTCCGACAACTTTGTGTGACCGTGTGTATGCAAGACAAGTTTGAGCCAACATCTGTCGGAAAAAATCCTAGGATTTTGTTGTTGGAATGTCCGAACAAAGTCCGACCGTGTGTACGGGGCATAAGTATGAACACCGATCTCTCTCTCTCTCCTCCTAGACAGTCCCCTCCCCCCACAGTTAGAACACACCTAGGGAACACAGTTAACCCCATTGATCGCCCCCTAGTGTTAACCCCTTCCCTACCAGTGACATTTATACAGTAATCAGTGCATTTTTATAGCTGTATAATTGTTAATTGTTAAAAATGTGTCAAAAGTGTCCAATTTGTAAATCTATTTTGTAGACGCTATAACTTTTGCGCAAACCAACCGATATATTATTACAATTTTTTTTTACCAAAAATATGTAGAAGAATACATATCGACCTAAACTGAGGAAAAAAAAAGTTTTTCAAAAAATGTGGCATATTTATTATAGCAAAAAGTAAAAGATATTGTGTTTTTTTTTTTTTTTTTTTTTCAAAATTGTCGCTCTTCTTTTGTTTATAACGCAAAAAATAAAAACCGCAGAGGTGATCAAACGCCACCAAAAGAAAGCTCTATTTGTGGGGAAAAAAGGACGTCAATTTTGTTAGGGTACAGCACCGCACGACCGCGCAATTGTCAGTTAAAGCGACGCAGTGCCGTATCGCAGAAAATGGCCTGATCATTGAGCAGCCAAATCTTCCGGGGCTGAAGTGGTTAAATCCATTATCTGGACCTTGCTATACTTGTACCATCTTGGCTTCTGACCCTCGGACTAGGGGGCGACCAATTATAGGAGCGGTCAATTATTGGGGGCCGTTATTCAAACTTTTTAAATCGGTATCGGTCAGAAACTTGCCAATATTGATCAGACCTCCTCTTCCTGATCCCTCGCGGTGCTCGCTGCAGGCTCTGCCAATCTCTGTCAGCGGTGCAGCGGGCGGCAGAGAGATGACTTCCTCTCTCACTGCCCGTCTCACATAACTGTTGTGCCGTCACTACAGCAGGGCCATGAAGACTGCTCTTGACAGAGCTGCAGCCACGGGCGAGCAGAGAGAGATAGTTACGTCATCTCTCACCGCCCGCCCATATGTGGAAGTTTACCCACTCGGACGCCACTGAGAGGCTGTCAGAAGTAGTGCAAGTGGTGACAACCTACATATGGGTGGCAGGAGACTGTGGCAAGTGACATGCTGTATCTGGTGGCAGGAGACTGTGGCAAGTGACATGCTGTATCTGGTGGCAGTGGGAAGTGGCAGTGGCAAGTGACATGCTGTATCTGGTGGCAGTGGAAAGTGACATGCTGTATCTGGTGGCAGTGGGAAGTGGCAGTGGCAAGTGACATGCTGTATCTGGTGGCAGTGGAAAGTGACATGCTGTATCTGGTGGCAGTGGAAAGTGACATGCTGTATCTGGTGGCAGTGGAAAGTGACATGCTGTATCTGGTGGCAGTGGAAAGTGACATGCTGTATCTGGTGGCAGTGGCAAGTGACATGCTGTATCTGGTGGCAGTGGCAAGTGACATGCTGTATCTGGTGGCAGTGGCAAGTGACATGCTGTATCTGGTGGCAGGTGACGGTGATGTGTAGAATATCAGCACCTGGTATCGGCTATCGGTCTGAAAGGCTGCCGAAATATTGCTATTGGCCCTGAAAAAATGATATTGGTTGACCCCCTACCTCGGAGTCTTCTCTGAACTTTTGAATACACCTTTCTCCTTGTAAAAAATGTTTGCAGACCGCGCAATGTCCAGTTTCTTATATTATGAGCTGATTGAGCTATGAGCCATGCTGTTTTTGCCGCCTCAAAAAAAAAGACCTTTCCTACTGGTCAATTCTGTTCACTTGTTTAGTACTGGCAGTGATTGCATTGCCTCTGTCATTATGTCAAATACCTCTTTTAACCACTTCAGCCCCGGAAGGTTTTACCCACTTCCTGACCAGGCCATTTTTTGCAATACGGCACTGCGTTGCTTTAACTGACAATTGCGCAGTCGTGCGACCCTGTACCCAAATAAAATTGATGTTCTTTTTTTTTCCCCACAAGTAGAGCTTTCTTTTAGTGGTATTGATCACCTGTGTTTGTATTTTTTTTTTTTTTTTTGCACTACAATTTTGAATAAAAAACAATATTTTTTACTTTCTGCTATGAAACATTGCCAATAAAAAAAAATGTAAAACAAATTTCTTCATTGGTTTAGGTCAATATGTATTCTGCTACATATTTTGGGTAAAAAAAATCCCAATAAGCGTATATTGATTTGGTTTGCGCAAAAGTTATAGCATCTACAAACTATGGGATAGATTTATGGCATTTTTATTTCTTTTCTTTTCTAGTAATGGTGGCGATCAGTGATTTTTTTTTTAGCAGGACAAACTGGACACTTAAGTGACACTTTTTGGGGACCAGTGACACCAATTCAGTAATCAAGGGGTTAAGTGTGTCCCTGGGAGGTGCTTACTAACTGTGGGGGATGGATACACTGGAGGAAAAGAAAGATCCGTGTTTCAGCTTTGCTGAAACACAGATCTCTCTTTTGTTCCCTGACAGATCAGTGGTTTGCCTTGTTTACATAGGCAGACCTCTACTCCGACTCTCCACTGAACAATCAGCGGGTCGCAGTGGCTCCGTTGGCATGATTTTGTGCAGTCGGGCCACCCTGCTGCAGCATACATGCGGTGGACAGTCCGGAAGCGGTTAAAGTGGAACTATATGCAATTTTTTCTTTTGGATAGAGTGTGGGTGGGAGGGTTATAACCCCTGTCAGATACATTTTTGTGGGGATAGGTGTTCCCCTTTGGGGAGATTTACCTTTACTTCCTGCCCCATATTCAAAACAGGAAGCAAGAGCAAATCCCTGTAACTAAACCTGTTAGATGTACTAGCAGATTTAGATAGTTACACCAATGCTGTGTACACACGACTGGTTTTGCCATCGGAATAAACTCTGAAGGTTTCTTTGACGGAACTCTGACGGAATTCCATTCAAGCGGTCTTGCCTATACACAGTCAAACAAAAGTCCGACCGTCTAGAACGCGGTGACGTACAGCACGTACGACGGGACTAGAAAAAGGAAGTTCAATGGCCAGTAGCTTCTGTTTCGTACTTCAGAGCATGAGTCGTTTTTGGTCCGTCGGAACAGCATACAGACGATCGGTTTTCCCGTTAGGAATTAGTTCTGTCGGAAATATTTAGAACATGTTCTCTTTCTAGGTCCATCAGAATTTTCGAAAAAAAAAAGTCAGATGAGGCATACACACGATCGGAATAAACGATGAAAAGCTTCCGTCTGACTGTTTCTCTCGGACATTCCGCTCGTGTGTACTGACAATGCTGCTGTCCAAAGGTGCCCCCTGTGCTCCTTAATCCACAATAGGGGCACTCTAAGCCAAGACAATTTTATCTTCATGCATTCTCTTCATTAAGGTAATAAAAAATGCCCCAGTATTTGTATTGCCCCCTCACCTCCCTATACACTTACCGGAGTCCTATATTGATCCAGTGCTGTGCCCATCTGCTGCTGTGCTGGTTTCTGTTCCTCTCCTCACAGGACACAGAGGCAGCAGTGGGAGCCATTGGCTGCTGCTGTCAATTATATCCAGTGAGGAAGGAGTGGAGGGTACGTCTAAGCCACGCTGTGTGTGTCTATGGATGCACACAGCCTGGCTCGAGAGTGAACCCTCAGGTGTGCCCCCATAGCAAAGAGGCTTGAAAGGTATGGGGGCACACACAGAAGGAGGAGAAACCGAGTGCATCAGCGGGGGAGCTCAGAAGAGGAAGTTCGGGGGCCGCGCTGTGAATACCATTGTAGTTATGACATAGCAAAAAAACAACCATTTATACTCGCCTATATGACTGCAGCATTAGTCCAATACTGCAGCTGTCCCCCCACTGGTTTTAAGACCAAGAACTGAGCAATCAAATGACAGCTGATCTCTCAGTTCTCAGTGTTCACTGAACAGAGAGCAATGATTGTCGGTCACCGACTCTCTGCTCTGCCCCTCCAGCGCTCACTGGAGTGTCGGGCTGTGGAGGCGATACGCTGAGAGGCTGAGCCAGCTGCTGGTCCAGGCATCTGAGCGGATCCCAACATTAAGTGCCGGTTCACATATATGGGATGCGGGAATGAGTGATTCCAGTGCTGGTTCCTGCATCATGTGTCTCCTGCCGGGGTTCACACTGTCCTATGCGAACCGCTGCGGGTGTCAATACAAAGTTAATGACACCCCCAGATCTAATCGCAGTGCGAACTGCCAAATGGTGCCGAAAGCGGATCGCATAGGTGTAAACACCCATGTGATCCGATTCCTGTGCGGACCAAAAAAATGGTCCTGCACCAATTTGGTACGAATGCGATGCAAATTCAGCCATACAATCTGCATGGCTGAATTCAGATTGCACAGACATCGCATGCGATCTGCACAGCAGTGCGGTGCGAATCACATGTGATGTCCTACATCGCTCTAGTGTGAACCCAGCCTTAAGAATAAGTTCACTTAAAATTAAAAATAAATGCACATATTTTAAAATAATGTGCGTTTTATTTTCCTAGGAAACTGCAGAGCATCTCACCTGCAATCAGCAGATCATGGGTGTAACGTCAGGCTCCTGCACACTCTCTGTATTGCTTTACGGCCAGGCAGTTACTGTATATGAAGAATCCGTGAACTACGAGAGCGCTCACCAGCATACTCACAGTTCATTGAGAATTACAAGCCAGCTGCCGCAGTGGCAGATGGCGGGACTTTTGTGGTTCATTGATCCACAGATTGCTGCGAATTATGCGGCTGTATGGGCGGAGCCCTGCACATGTATGCTGTTTTTAAATTGGGACAGCGGGTGTAGGGAGAAGATCCCCCATCCGCTGTCCCAGTGTGGGTTGGGGTTCTGCTGCTTTAGTAACATGTTACGCCCTAAATACGGGTGTACAATGTTACCAAAAGTATACGTATCCTTTAGGCTAGGTTCACACTAGAACACCGTGTTCCATGCACGTTTCCCGCACCACATTCAGAACACACTGTAGTTGCGATCTGCAGTAGTTGTCAGTGTTAAAGTGGGACTAAACCCATAAATTTAGGGCCCTTTCAGACCAGAAACTGCACATAATGCGTTTTTGCCTGCATGTGCTGCATTTGCACTGCGTTTTTCTATGTGTTTGGGCTTGGCTTAACCCTTTCACGCCTAAGCCTATTTCTGACATTTGTTGCTTACACGTTAAAATCACTATTTTTTTGCTAGAAAATTACTTGGAACCCCCAAACATTTGCGCACACTCATGGAATGGCAACAAATTATGGTACCTACAAATCTCCATAGGCGAAGCTTTGAAAAAATGGAACAGTTACCAGGTTAGAGTTACAGAGGAGGTCTTTTGCTAGAATTGTTCCTCTCCCTCTGACGATCGCGGCGATACCTCACGTGTGATTTGAACACCGCTTACGTTTGCGGGCGCAGCTTACGTATGTGTTTTCTTTTTGCACGGGGGGAGGGGGGTGCTTTAAATATTTTCTAAAAAATGTTTTCTTATTTTATTTTACATTGTCCCTTTCAAAAAACAAATAAATCTGATCATTTTTATTGCTGTCACAAGGAATGTAAACATCCCTTGTGGCAGTAATAAGGGATGACAGGTACTCTTTATGGAGGGATCGGGGGTCTAAAAGACACCAAATCCCTCCTTTGCACTTAAAAGTATTCATATTGCCAAAATTGGTGATTCTGAATACTGTCATTTTTTAAAAAATCTTCCCCATTGGCAGCCAAGTAAACTGTTGTGACGTTGCTTTTGGGATTATACATTGGAGACCCGATCATTGCTCCGTTCGGGTCTCAGCCTAGCCAGCATACGTGCTGGCTGGTGGCGTTTCTCCTGGTGGGACGGGAGGCCCGGGAAGAGCGGCAGAAGGTGGTGGGGTGATGCCCCCTCCCGCTC
The DNA here is from genome assembly GCF_042186555.1 of Aquarana catesbeiana. Lineage (NCBI taxonomy): Eukaryota > Metazoa > Chordata > Amphibia > Anura > Ranidae > Aquarana > Aquarana catesbeiana. The sequence goes on from NC_133331.1 coordinate 257,803,495, forward strand.
CTTCAGGATAACAGCTGAGCGACTTTTAGCCCGCTTTAAAAACTGGTACCGTAGTAATGCCTGCAGCTGCAGGCATCATCCTTGTAATAACCCCTTTAAGCCATGAACGCAAATTTGCGTACGGTCGGTGTGAAGGGGTTAAAAGGTTGCGTTGCGTTTGTAGCGTGTTATTTTCATTTGCAGCGCAGAAAAATGCAGCATGCTCTACTTTTATTTGACTGCACTGACCTGCACTGATGTGAACTATGCCCATAGGATTACCTTGGTTTTGGGCTGTCTATGCAGTTTGAGTTCAAAATGCCGCCAACTGCGTTCTGTGTGAAAAGGCCATTTAGCCCCGGGTTCACACTGGGACGACTTGTCAGGCAACCTAGTCGCCTGACAAGTAGAGTCCCGTTCTGTGCAATGGAACCGTCGCTCCGACTTAGAAAAAGGTTCCTGTACGACTTTCGGGGCGACTTGCATTGACTTCTATACATAAGTCGTCTTGCAAGTCGCCGCTGAGTCGTGTCCTGGGTCGCCTGAGGCAGTCGCGCTGTAAGTCGTGCTGCCTCAGAGCCGGTTCACACAGGGGCGACTTGTCAGGCGACCTAGCCGCCTGACAAGTCGCCTCCCGTTCTGTACAATGGAACCGTTCTAATAGGAGCGACGCAAGTCGCTCCGACTTAGAAAAAGGTTCCTGTACTACTTTGGGGGCGACTTGGGGCGACTTGCATAGACTTCTATACAGAAGTCGTTTTGCAAGTCGCCACGGAAGTCGTTTGCCGCCCCTGTGTGAATCGGGGCTCAGTGTGAACCGACCCTAACAGTTTAAAAAAACAGTTACATTCCCAGCACGTCGTGGGAATGTAACTGTCACATTGCTTGTGCCCTCAACCATACCGGAAGACCCCTTTTCAAACGGGGGCATTTTTCGGGCATTTTTGGGCAAAAAATAGCGCCTGAAAATTGCCTCTTCTGCAGCCCCAGTGTGAGAGCCTGAGTTCTTTCACGCTGGAGCGGTGCGCTTGCAGGATGTTAGATAAAGTTCTGCAAGCAACGTCTTTAGGGCGGTGGCTGTGATGTCAGCAGTCACCAGGCTTTATCCCGCTGTTGACCGCCCCTGCCCATTGAAAGGAATAGGAAGCGATGCTTTTTGGGCGCATTTAACCCTTTCTTCGGCCGCTAGCAGGGGCTAAAAGCGCCCCGCTAGTGGCTGAAAAGCGTTGCTAAAACTAGTGGCATTTTACCACTAAGGCCTGGCGCGGCTCAGTGTGAAAGGGTGCTTAACCACTTGCCGACCGGCTCACGCCGATATATATGTTGGCAGAAGGGCACGTATAGGCAGATTAACGTACCTGTACGTTGCCCTTCAAGAGGCGGTTTGCGGGCGTGCGCGCCCGCCGTGAGTGTGATCGCGGGTCCCGCGGACCCGATGTCCGCGGAGATACCCGCGATCATCTCACGGAGAGGAAGAACTGGGAAATGCTGATTAAAACAAGCATTTCCCCGTTCTGCCTAGTGACAGGACACTGATCATAGCTCCCTGTAATCGGGAGTGGTGATCAGTGTCGTGTCACACATAGCCCCCCCCCCCCACAGTTAGAATCACTCACTAGGACACACTTAACCCCTACAGCTCCACCTAGTGGTTAACCACTTCACTGCCAGTCACATTTACACAGTAATCAATGCATTTTTAATTGCACTGATCGCTGTATAAATGTGAATGGTCCCAAAATCTCGCCAAAAGTGTCCAATGTGTCTGCCATAATGTCGCAGTCACGATAAAAATCGCTGATCACCACCATTACTAGTTAAAAAAATTTTTTTTTAATAAAAATGCCATAAAACTATCCCCTATTTTGTAGACGCTATAACTTTTGCGCAAACTAATCAATAAATGCTTATTTTAAGATAAAATCTGTAGAAGAATACATATCGGCCTAAACTGTGGGGAAAAAAAATGTATATATTTTTTGTGGATATTTATTATAGCAAAAAGTAAAAAATATTGCGTTTTTTTTTTTTTTTTTTTTTCAAAATTGTCGCTATTTTTTTGTTTATAGCGCAAAAAATAAAAACCGCAGAGATGATCAAATACCACCAAAAGATAGCTCTATTTTTGGGGAAAAAAAGGACGTCAATTTTGTTTGGGAGCCACATCGCACGACCGCGCAATTGTCAGTTAAAGCGACACAGTGCCGAATCGCAAAAAGTGCTCTGGTCTTCGGGCAGCCAAATGGTCCGGGACTTTAGTTGTTGTCATAACTGATCACATGGCAGTTGAAGGTCAAACAGAGGCTAAGATGGCCGCTTCCTTGGCTGAAAACAATAGGGGGGGTTTAGTTCCCTGTAAATTAACACCCCTAATGCAGGTCAGAAAACAGTGCGTTTGCCTGCACAGGATCGCATGGTACAAAAATACTATGCGACGGTTACTGTGCGTTTCTAACTTTTGGTGTGATTTGAGTCTATTCAAAGTGAATGGGCTGATATCGTTCTGCATTGAATCGCATGTGAAGCACACAGGAGTGTACAGCGCGTTCCTATGCGATTCATAGTGTGAGATCCCTGCAGAGTCTGGACAAGGCTCTGTGACGTCAGCCGTCCCCGGACTTTATCCCTCTGTCAGCTGAATCGGGGTCACAGGAGTTCAGAGAGAAGTGCATTCAGGTGACCCAGGAGAAAGCTTTGCTCTTCTATTTCTCTTTAAATATAGAGATCAGCCTGAATATGATTGTAGAGAGAGAGAGGAGATTATTAGCAGAGTTCCCAGAGACCTGAGAGTTCTTTCCAGGGTTCCTCTGTGTTATAAAGGACAAATCCAGGAAATGAAGGTTGGATCATTGCAAGTGCTGTGCACAGTAATAGAAATGACATGATGGGATCTGGGAAGATGTAATTGGGTGAGGATTGTATGGAGTGTGGCCATTTGTGGCTTGTGATGAGCAGACTGTGTGCAGCTGTCATCAGCCCAGCTCTGTCCTCTTCTCTATCTGGCAGCAGATCAGCATGTTGTTGCTGCTTCTCTCTCACTGCAGATACTGCATCTGCTCCTCCTGTATCCTGAGAGACAGGAAGAGAGGGAGGAGATGTCAGCTTTCAGCCAATCCCAGCATCCATCTGTCCCCCTCCCCCCTCTGTCACCTCCCACTGCTCTCTCTTTTCCCTCCAAGGCTTTACCCCCACCCCTTCCCCCCACCCCCCCTCTCTCTCTTTGTGTGTGACTTTTTTCCTCCCCGCCTACTGCAAAGCACTGCTGGGAAGAGTGTGTAAGCAAGTGGAGAGAGCCAAGAGGGAGTTCCTGCTATCAGAGGGGTCATAGCGATGAGACAGCAGCAGCAGACACGCAGCTGGGGGCAGGCGGTGTGCTGGGAAGCGGCGTGCCTGGCCTTCTAGATGACTGGCACACACAAGCAGGAAGTAAGGAGGCAAAAGTGGCACAGACTTTGGGGAGGCAATCCGCATGAAGGACTGCAGAGCCTCCAGCCTGAGCTCCCTCCCACCCTCTGAGCTGGCAGTTTACAGGAAGTGTTTGCTGGAGCTGCTTGCTGGTCAGTGCAGAGTCATTTATTCCTCCCTGGACTGCGACAGGAGACGACAGCGGAGGTGAGGGAGGCTTGTGTCTGTGCCCAACCTCATCCACTTCCCCCATTGCCTGTATGTTGTGTGCTTCTCCTCTCTTCCTTATACATTACTTTCTTAGATGGGATCTGCAGCTGAAGGGGAACTAGTCCTTTATTGTTTTCATTCGCTGTAGATGACGACAACAATCTGCTTAATGTTTAATCACCTATTCTAAATCTGAATGTGAGGAGCCATGTTTTCTGATGGCAAGTGTTGGCTTTGCTTCCTGCTTTGGTAGTGCCAAGCGGTGAATGTGCTTCCTCTGTTATTGGAAGTCTAAAGCTGCCCATTCACCTTGCAATCCAATTGAACAATCTCTTCTTTGGATCTACAAACAGTTTTATATTGCTTAAGAGCCTCCCTGATGGGACACAAGTGGACTGTTTATATAACTGTAATGTATAGTATGGAAGTCTTCCTGATTGGATACAAACTTATTATATTCTAGTATTATAAACAGTCCACTCATATTGTACAAGAGCCTCCCTGATTGGATACAAACTTATTATTCTAGTGTTATAATCTGGGAGTCTCTTGTACAATATGAGTGGATTGTTTATAATACTATAATAATAGTTATATTGTACAAGAGCTTTCCTGATTGGATACAAATGGAGTGGATTGTTTATAATACTATAGTAATAGTTATATTGTACAAGAGCTTTCCTGATTGGATACAAACTGAGTGGACTGTTTGGATACAAACTTATTATATTCTAGTATTATAAACCGTCCACTCATATTGTACAAGAGCCTCCCTGATTGGATACAAACTTATTATATTCTAGTGTTATAATCTGGGAGGCTCTTGTACAATACAGGTGGATTGTTTATAATACTATAATAGTTATATAGTACAAGAGCCTCCCTGATTGGATACAAATGGAGTGGATTGTTTATAATACTATAGTAATAGTTATATTGTACAAGAGCCTCCCTGATTGGATACAAATGGAGTGGATTGTTTATAATACTATAGTAATAGTTATATTGTACAAGAGCTTTCCTGATTGGATACAAACTGAGCGGACTGTTTTAGGCTTCTACTACATAGGTTTGGTAGTGATAAGGACTTACCATGTGCGGTGAGCTGCGTTAATCTGCACAGACAGTTGCACCACCAGGACACATAGAAAGCAGCTGTTTTCTATGTTCCCTGTTCGCACCATAACACTGTGTTGAGGTGGATTGCTGTGCGTTTGTAAAAATGCTGTATTTTTCACATGCATCGGACCCATGTTATGTCACCGCCGGTCGTTGGACAAGGGCAAAGCTGCGGTGTGTAAAAAAAAAAAAACAAAAGTAATTTGTGACATTTCAATAAAGCTTGTTTAAAAAAAAAAAAAAAAAAAGGTAAACAGACCCTCACTGCCTGTACTCAACTCTGACAGCAGCCAGCATAGTACAATGGCTCAGGTTAGCATTGAGAACTGCTTATTGTGTGGCCAGTTTAGGGGCCCTGTCTGTCACACTACTAGAGCCTTTTGTAGTTCCATATCTGGGAGATTGTTTTATATTTTGGTGATTTGTCGGCAGCGACAGAGTTGTTATTGAAGGTAGTTCTAAGGCTGGCCACAATTTTCTTATTTTATTTTATTTATTTTTATTTTCTTATACAAATTTCTTATTCAATTTCCTTTAGCTTTACCTTCAGTTATGTAGTGCAAAGGCCTGTCTGCACACACATTGAAGTGTTTTTAGATTTGACCTCGTATTATATGGTTTTGGTAAATCTAAAGTAAAATGTATATTATGTACGGCCATCCTAATGGTTAATGATGTAACTACAAAATGTTGGTACGCCGTGATCATTGGCAGCTGCATCAGATAAGACGATTGGTTAGGTCACTTTCACATTGAGGCAGTTTTTGGACGTTTTAGCGCTAGAAATGGCCTCTAAAAAGTGCCTCGAAACCGCCTCCCATTCATTGTAATGAGTGCTTTCACATTCGGCGGTGCGCTCGCGGGACGGTAGGAAAAGTTCTGCAAGCAGCGTTTTTGGGGCGGCGTGGGAGCGCTATAAATAACACTCCTAAAACGCCCCTGCCCATTGAAATGAATGGGCTAGCACTTTGAAAGCGCCGCAAAACGGGTCTTTTTCTGTTTTTGTTTTTTTAAAGGTCCTATTGTCACATGACCTAAAAAAAAAACGCCCGCTATCGCCCGAGAAGCGCCGCTAAAGCACCACAAAAACGACTGGTGCTGCAGTGTAAAAGGGGTCTAAAGCTGACTAAAGCTTATAACTTACTGCAAAAAAATCAAATTGCTAGAATGTCTGAGACACGGACTATTTAATACTACTAAGGGCCCGTTCACACCACATGCATTTTGTGCACTGTGCGTTTTTTTTTCTGCATCAAAAATGCATGCAAAGTAGGTTATATGTTTAATGGCATAGTTCACACCAGTGCGTTCCAGTTCTAGAAAAAAAGTAGAACATGCTGCATTTTTCCTGCACTGGACTGGAACGCTGTAAAAAGCATCAAACGCACCTAAATGCACTGGAACGCACATGTCCTTATTTAAGTTTAAGAAAAAAAAAGGGGAAAAAATGCACTGGACTGCGTTAAAACCGCACATGCAGAAAAGCACCTGGAACGCATCCGGACTGCGTTTCTGTGGTGTGAACTGGCCCTAAGGGGACTTATTTTTTTAATAGCTGCTATGAATGGCTGCTGTGAAATCGCTCACTTTCCGTGGACCTGAAAACGGTGCGCTCTGTACATGGCTGAGGTTTGTGTCTCGGCAGGTATTGATCAGAAAATGCTGAGTGGTGGCCATAAAACACAGGGAGAGAATCTATTTGTTACGCAGTAAGAAGACCCGTTATAATTGTGAAAGTCATTAGAAGAATTTGAATACGTTCGCTCCAAATACAGGAGTTTCCCTTTAAATGGGAACACCTGTGTGAAAGGCTCCGATGGAAGCAAAGGGTCTCCAATTAGTGTGAGTGTCTGGGATGGAAGGTCTGCAATTAGTGTGTTGGAGATTTCTGAGCAGGAATACTGGAGCTGTTTTCTTCAGGTTTTGTCACGTGTCTTGGCTTTGTGTCTCTAATCTGGATTGATTTTGTTTTGTACCCGGCTAGTCAGTACATAGTCAGATCTCTGGTGTCAGAGGAAAACATTGTGTGTCTATGGGGCCTCACAGGCAGATGCTCCTTTCCTTCTCCCTATTCACCCATTTATATGTCCCATTGTGCTTTCTATGCTTTGCTTCTTGGCTGAATTATCTCAAAACACACAGGGCTGTACTTCAGCTGGACATACATTATACAATTTTCTTGTTCAATTTACTTTAGATTTACTTTCAGCTATGTAGTTGTAAGGACCTGATTTGATTGCATACAAATTGAAAGCGTTTAGGCTTGACCTCACGTGGTTTTGATAGATCTAAAGAAAAAATTGTACAAGAACATTGTTTAATGTGTGGCCAGCACACTTTAAACAAAGTGTATATCAGCACAAAATATAAAATGTACCTCTCTGCAGTACATGTACATTTCCCATTTGTTTTACTCCTTTAAAAAGGGGGAAAAAACAAGTACAGAGAAATACCTGCCATAAATCCAGTGTGCTTCTAACTTCCTGTTTGGGCTGACAGCACAGCGCTTTTACTGCACTGACATCCCAACCAGCGGTGTCAGCCCTGCCCACTGGATTCTAGAACTTTGTTGACTCCCCGGGAACTGCCCTCACACTGTGTGTAGGTAGAAGGCTGTTTCACACTGACTTCAATTCAACTTTAGTTTGTAAATGCTGAACGCAGATCCTGATGGGCGTGCTGCGATTTAGCGTTACATAGTAGGTGAGGTCGAGAAAAGACACAAGTCCATGTATGTTGTGGTCGTTCAGGTGCTTATCTTATAGTTTCTTGAAACTGTGGATGCTCCCCCCCCCGCCATGCTGAGACCACCTCTGTGTACTTTTTTTCCAGTACACAACACCGCAACATAGGGCTGTAGACTAAAAAAAACAGGACATAAGGCAATATGTGATACTTGATATGAATGGACCCTTAAAGTGACTGTAAACCCCCCTTTTAGCACTTTTAGTGTCACAGCCCAGTACGCTGCATTCCACAAAGTAAACCTGGCAGTGCCCGGTAATTGGTACATCCGCACTGTGTACTCCACACATTAATGGCCATTTTACAGCATCAGTGCTACTATGAACCAGTTCCTAGGCCCATTAACTCTTGAGGTTGAGGTCGATAAAAACAGATCGTTGCCCATGTTTTGTTTTAACTGCACCAGGGGGTCCTAGTAGATGATCAGCTCAGCAATGGCATGCAATGCCAAGCTGCTGCTAACAAAGCAAACAGAATATTGACATGCATTAAAAAGGGGATCAACTCCAAGGATAAAACAATAATTCTCCCACTCTACAAGACTCACCTAGAGTATGCTGTCCAGTTCTGGGCACCAGTCCTCAGGAAGGATGTACTGGAAATGGAGCGAATACAAAGAAGGGCAACAAAGCTAATAAAGGGTCTGGAGGATATTAGTTATGAGGAAAGGTTGCGAGCACTGAACTTATTCTCTCTGGAGAAGAGACGCTTGAGAGGGGATATGATTTCAATTTATAAATATCGTACTGGTGACCCTACAATAGGGATAAAACTTTTTCGTGGAAGGGAGTTTAACAAGACATGTGGCCACTCATTAAAATTAGAAGAAAAAAGGTTTAACCTTAAACTGTGTAGAGGGTTTTTTTACTGTAAGAGCGGCAAGGATGTGGAATTCTCTTCCACAGGCGGTGGTCTCAGTGGGGGGGGTGTAGCGATAGTTTCCAAAAACTATTAGATAAGCACCCGAATGACCACAACATACAGGGATATACAATGTAATACTGACATATAATCACACATAGGTTGGACTTGTGTCTTTTTTCAACGTCACATTTGGCACCTTGTGGGGGGAGCGGGTACCTGGTTTTGACAGGTACCCCCTCCCATTTCCTGCTGGATTCGCCGTGGCAAAGTCAGCCGAAAGTTCGACCCTCGCTGCAGACGGCCCGTTGAGAAAGCGCTGCGCGATTCACGCATGCACAGTAGGAAACCTGCTATGAAGCAGCAAAGCTTCACTGCTGGTTTCTCTTACAAAAAAAAGGTGGCGCCAGTACCCAGGAGCCGATCCGTGGGATCCCTGGAAGGCAAGTGCCCTTATAAGTAAGTCAGCAGCTACAGTATTTATAGCTGCTGACCTTAAAAAAAATGGGGGGGGGGGTTGGGATGGAGCTCCTCTTTAAGCTGCAAAGGCAGCTAGATGGTCAACATGCTACAGCCAGTGTAAAAATGTTACCCTTTGTCCAGTTTGGTGGGCAGTACTGCCATCTAATTCAACTCCAAGTGAATGGGGTCCATGTGGTTTTAGTGCGGTGGTGCAGCATTTACAGAGGTAAAATAGGTGGTGAGGAGACATTTTGCCACCTCAATACCCGTCAAATGCCTATGAAAAGCGATCCGATTCGCTTTTCAGAGGGGCGGCAAGGGCTGCCACACGTTTAAACGTAGCTTAAAGGATAAGTTCACCTTTCGTAACATGTTACATATTCAGGGTGTAATATGTTACGAATGGACCGGCCCCCGTACCTCCCCGATCCCCCGCTCTTACAGCTAGCGGGGATCTTCTGATTGCTGGTGCAATGCTAGTGACATTTTTTTGTTCTAAAATCAGCACGCTCAATTTCTTTGAAAACATTTTTCAGCACACTGCTCAAAAGGTTTCCTACCCTTGCTGTAGACTTACCAACTTCCTTCAAGGTTGAATGGTCCAGTAAACCACGTCCTGTGAGCTCCAGGCATTAAAGGTCCGCTCCCTTCCTGAACTCGCATACAAATACTGCTAAAAGTGTAACCACGTCACTACATGACACCGCTCTCCGCAGCACTGACATTCAGCCCATCCCTGGAGGAAGAGGACCTGTCATATGTGACCAGACCAAAAACAACTGGGGTGAGGGGGGTCTTCTATAAAGAGGGTGGTGATATCCACAGTGGGCCCTGGTTGGGATGAAATGCACAGGATTTTGGGATATGTGGGCATCTCGAGTTTTCACCCAATTTGGGAAAGAGGAAGATTGGAGGAGCTTGGAAAGTTGCAGGGATTTTCTAGCTGGTATAACCGAGGTATACTTTTTCTTCAATTATACGCTAATGAACGTCTTAAATCACTCAAAGATTTACAGGATGAGTTCGGTGTCCTCACTCATGCTTTGTTCATTACCTCCAGCTTCTCCATGCACTTCTTGCCCAAGCTAGTTCTACATCTCTAAAACAGACCGATATCCCATTCATCAACTAGCTAATGTTACTGATAAAAAAAAGGCCTCAAATCTTCGATCTATGGGTCATTGGTGCTTAGTTATCAAAGTAGGGTGCAGGTTCATGGTAGAAGGGACTGGTCATCAGATATCCCAACGATTGATGGTGAAATATGGCAGGTGTCATTGGTTTCCATTTCCCCTACTCAGCGTTTGTCACAACATTTTGTTATTCACTGGGTTCATAGAACCCCCCCCCAAGCTGTTTAAATGGTGTTGTAGAGAGGTCCCCGACTGTCCCAGGTGTGGGGATTCTACAGCTGATCATCTGCATAGGTTTTAGAGGTGCCCCAAGCTTGTAAGACAATTTCAGTTCTCAAGCTTTTCAGGTCTCTCTTCAAAATGACCCTCTGACTTGTGTTCTAGGGCAGTGGTCATCAACCCTGTTCTCAGGGTCCACTAACAGGCCAGGTTTTATGTATTACCTTGGGGAGATGCAGACTAGAATACTGCAATCACCGAGCAGCAAATGATATCACCTGTGATTTATTTCAGTTATCTTGCAAACCTGGCCTGTTAGTGGGCCCTGAGGACAGGGTTGATGACGACTGCTCTGGGGTTTCTGGATGAAGAGCTTTTTACACCTCGTGTTCATACGGCTATTACTCGCCTGCTGTATTTGGCATGCAAATGTATACTATTGAAATGGATAGCCCCCCTCCCTCTTAGGTTTAATGAGTGGCGCACCCAACTAAATACCACCTTACTCAGGGAAAGGCATAACTTGAAATCTAAAGGTAGTCCTCTCAAGTTTAATAAACTATGGGACTCGTGGATTCAGGTTTCAGGGTTGGCTCGAATGGCCCTGGTCTCTGCAAATTCTACAAGGCCTATAATAATGCTTCAGTCTTGTGTAGTTAGGCGAATTCATGATAATTGATGATATGTCTGGACTGCGAATCATATAGCCAACACGTGTAAAATAAAATTTTGCTGACTGTTGCAGGTGTGGTTTTGGTTTAAAATTGTCCTACTAAAAATGCAAGTTGCCTGGCTGTCATTGTAACTCTCCGGCTTGATTACTTTGAGTTGCTGACCGGGAAGAAGTATGCTAATATGCATCGACTCTCTTCCTTCCTGATTTGTGTTATAAGTAATGATTTGAGTACTAAAGCATTAGTAAACCGCAGCAAAAAAATGGGCCCCCCGGGCACTTTAAAAGAGAAGTATGGGTGTTTTTTTTTTTTTCAGAATCCTAATTACCTAGATGGATACAGCATCGCTCCCCCACCAGCCCTAAAGTTGAGAACCGAGCGATCAAACACCGATGATCGCTCAGTTCTCAGAGCTCCCTGACCAGAGAGCTCCTGACTTTCAGTCACCGTCTCTCTGCGCTGCTCCCCTGTTCTCACTGGAGCGCTGGGCTGTGGAGGGGGCGGGAGCGGCCGGCTCAGCCTCTAATTGGCTTGCTGAGCCGGGGGACGGTCCATGCATGTGAGCAGATCCTGACTTCATTGTCACCATCTTGCCTGAGCCGGCTCTGTGACATCAACCAATAGCGGGCTTCAGTGATTCACAGGAGAAGTACAGCCAAACTAACTTTGGCTGTACTTCTCCTTTAAGTCTTAATGTGCTAGTATACATTGCTCCCTTTGATTTTTACCTAAAGGTAATCCTATAATAAGGCTTACCTATATAGGTATAGTAAATATCCCCTAAATGTGCACCGTTTAGAAGATATTTACTTTAGCAAGAGCCAGTGATGTCTTCGGCGCATGCACACTGGGCTCTGAATGGACTGCCATCCATTCAGAACTCTGTGCCACGGCCATGACTCCATGCCACGGCTGTGCCACAGATTTCTGAATCGACATCCCAGTCCATTCAGAGCCCAGTGTGCATGTGCTGGAGATGTCACTGGCTGAAACGGTGCTCATTTAGGAGATATTTACTATACCTATAGTTAAGCCTTTTTATAGGCTTACCTATAGGTAAAACGAACATGGTGACTTTACTCCCAAAAGTTAAGTCAGTGTGACAACCTGGCATCTATCATTTTTTAGAGGATCGGATATGACTATATCTCTCATCCTCCCATTACATTTGCTCACTCCAAATGTATACCACTGAATGTGTCCATAGTTATGTGTGGGGTAAAAGTAGGCTTATCTTGCCTGCAATGTGTGGATTGTGTGGTTCACAGTGTGTATGTAGTATATACATTATATTTGCTGCATAGGCACACTGGGGGGTTGTAGATGACTTGAGGGCCTCTTGAGCTTCTGATGTGTTGCTGTACCCTTTAGGGGCCTCTTTCCAGACATGCATGCTCTCAACTTATTCATTGAGTTAGGGGCTACACTTTGTAAAGATTCCTTGACAGTCTGGTGTGGTTTTGTGTGTGTGTTTGCAAATGAAAGCATCATAAACCTTTAGCCTAAAATTATAAAACAGTTAACCCTTTTGCTGCGGCAGCCCTAACTTTCATGGCTGCAGCAGCATGTAAACGCACTTCGCTGTATCTACCTTTTTGCTGTCTGTTTTCTAGTAGAAGTGATTCAGATTGCTGCAAGGCTAGGTTCACACTTGTGTGTTGTGTGATGGTGTGCAAAATCGCACACTTCCCTGCAGTGCACAGAAATGTGCTCCCTTTTGCAAACGTCTGGTGGTTGCAGTTGTTGGAACCCCCGTGTATCGAACATGCTTGCCAAAACGCATGGTGCTGCATGATTTTGGAAAAGGGTCAGGGAGTTTTTTTGTCCCTGTTTCTCGCATTCATTCTGTGGGACCTTTAAACCTTCCTGATCACTTCTATATGTACTGTAAGTTGCTGTACGGAAAACAATTTGCCTGTACATTTATTGGGTAATTGAGGAGCATTGGCTGCCATAACACAACATACATTAACATCACAACAGACCAGATATGTCTGAATGGGGTCTTAGGCTGGGTTCACACTATTGTGAATTGGATGCGGGTTTCCTCCACATGTCAGGAGATTGTGACGGGCTCTCTATGGAGCCGGGTCACATCTACAGAGCGGCTCCGGTGCGAGTTGCACAGAAGTCCTGTGTGTCTTCTCGTCTGTTTCAGACCAAAATTCAGCCAAAAGATCGTACCTGAAACGGTGAACAGGGACGCACCGGACGCCCCGTGCCTCAGGGTGAATCCAGCTTTAATATATTAAAAAGTTTATCATGTCGGCCTCTTACCTTCTTTGAGACTATACACCATCTATACACCAAGCCCTGAATCATTCTGTTCAGTTTCAGGTCTCCGTATATTTTGGTAAATGAGGTCTCCAGAACTGGACACAGGTTTCTAAATGAGGGTTGGCAAAAGCTATTTAGACCTCAAGTAACCTAAAGTACAATACTGTGTTCAGTTCCTTTGTATTATAAACTGGACTAAGCCCCCTTTCACACTGTCAGGTTTACAGGCGGACCCGATCAGACCATCCATTGTTCTCTATATGGTGTGGTGGATGTTGACACCCCCCGACATTCCGATCCGCTAAAAACAGATGGATGTGGATCCGTTCCCCATCCATCTATCGGATCGAATGTAATTTGGTGTAAACAAACAGGCAGTCCGTTTACATCCAACCCCCCCATAGATGAGAGCGGACTGTGTCTTCATAAGTGGAGTGGAGCAGCCATCCGCCTGCTCAGTGGGGATCAGCAGACATCTTCCTCGCTGAGCTGCCAGATTCCACCCCATGTGAAAGAAGCCTAAGAAATAAAATGTATTGGAAGGCTCCATGCACACTGGCATAAAAAAAAACGTTGCTTCTACAGGAGTTTTGTGCCTGTAGAAGCAGCTCAGTGTTATCCTATGTGTCCATGCACATTAGGCCCATTACTAGCATCTTTTGAGCTCAACGTTTAGAGGCAGGGAAAAAAACAAATTTCTGGTTCTTGTTTCTGATTGGAGCTCACTGGCAGAAAAAACGTAAAATTCTCCTAAACTCAACTAGACTTTGTACAAAAAATGCTCTATATGAGCATTTTTTACTTCCAAGAGAACAGATGTTTTTTTAAGCCCAGTGTGAATAGAGCCTAATAGTACAGGACCGGACACAGGATTGGTTCTTAGACCATAGATTATATGCTGCTACATTCAGGTGATTGAACACTGGCAGAAGCTTTGCTGGAACCGCCCCCAGTCTATCTGTAAAATCCTACCCACTCCACTCTGTGATATTCCAGTTTTTTGCTAGTGTTCTTAAAGCAGAGTTCCGCTTAAAAAAAAAAAAAAAAAAAGTCAGCAACTACAAATACTGCAGCTGCTGACTTTTAATAATCAGACACTTACCTGTCCCAGGGTCCAGCGATGCGGGGGAATGAAGCCCCACTCGTCTTCCCCTCCTCTCTGCGGCGCCGGCATTGTCACTGTGGGCACCCGGCTGTGGCTTCAAAAACCGCGCTGTGACTGGCCGGGCAATCATCACAGACCTGTGACGTATCCCAGATGATTGCCGAGAGGGAGTGGGGAGGTGAACTGACTTCCGCCGTCGCGGAGCCACGGGAGGAAGTGGGAGAGCCGGAACCCTCTAAAAAGAGGGACACACACACACACACACACACACACACACACACACACACACACACGACATGCCAAATGTGGCATGTCAGGGGGTCACCTTCACTTTAAAGCGGAAGTTCCATTTTTGGGTGGAACTCCGCTTTAAGTGATAGACCACTTCTATTGGAGATTTTTATTATTATTTTTTTTTCTTCTGTTTATATATATATATATATATATATATATATATATATATATATATATATATATATATATATATATATATATATATATTTTCCACCAAACTTACCTCTTTCGACTGACTATTCAGGTTTGATTGCTTACTGCCCTTATGGCACACTAGTAGTGTTCAAAACCGTTCCCCTCGATAGGAATTGTACCCAGACTTGGCAGCAGCTGGGCCAGCCTATAATGTTTCCTGCGATCTGCGCTTACCTCGGCATGTGGTCCAATAAGTGTAGTTCACAGCAGACTGTCATACAGGTCCAGGGCCGTGGTCCATTCCTATGACACCCAGATCCTGAAGGCCTCTTTGGGTGTATGTTTACTGTGAATGGTGAAGCCTGGACCCCGAACTGGACCAGCGACTTGAACAAGGTAAGACAGGGCTTACCGGTACCACCGTACTTGCTGGATCATTAAAGGATAAGTTCACCTTTACAAAAAAATTTAATTCACTTTTTTTTTTTTTTTTTGCAGGGAAAAATATATGCATTTATTTTTTTTTGTTTTGTTAGGAGCCTGTAAAAGCATTGCACCCATGATCAGCAGGTCGTGGTTGTAATGCTACTGTCCTGCAGACTGTATATGTGTAGCTGTCTGCTCGTACCTCCAATAAAAGCAGGCAGTTACACAATGAAAGGAAGCTCAATGAACTACCTTGAGTGCTCAAAAGCACCCTGTTATTTCATCGAGAACTACAAGCCGACAGCACGGCCTCACTTTCTTTGAATTGTGACAGCGAGTGCGGGGAGAAGATCCTTGGCCCGCTGTCCCAAGAAGGGAGGGGGATTAGATAGAGAGGAGTCAAATGCTGAACATTTTACATCTTAACCACTTTCTGCCCGCCTGCAATGTACTGTGGGCGAGCGACCACTGTAGGCAAAGCAACGTACGTACATCGCTGTCTACGTCTGGGTTTAGGGCGCCCGTCTCCTGCTGTGATTATACACAGTGGAAGGATGTCCACAATCTCTGGCCAATGATTCATGACCGGGACCTGCTGATCAGCTGTGTGCAATCAGAGCCCTGTACAGAGGGAACAGTCTGTCCGGTTCTCTTCCCTGCCAAGCAGGGATGAGAAACGAAGAGAGCGTTGGTAATTCCTCCATCCTTTTCTACGCAGCTGTGTGGTCTTCTCCCTTTTTTTTTCCCTAGTCCCAACCCATTCCGTTATCAAAGTCTGGGTTCCTGGGCTTTTGTACAGCATCTAACATCTGTTCCTTTCACAGGTTTCAGGGCCACCACCTGATCCTCTGTTCATGTTTTCAAAACCGTTTTTAAGCCTCTGTTGTGTGTTTTGGCTGCAAGGTACTTCCCCTGTCAACTGTCTGGGTCTGTTGACCTTTCTTTCTTGTAGGCCTTTTGCTGCTGTTTATCCATTTTGTTGCCCAACCCTTTGAATTATTGCTTGCGGATGCCAAATTGAATAAGAAATCCATATCTTGGAGTACAGTATTGGATACAGGTCCCTTCCCTCTTCTCTGATGTCCTTATTGGTTGCTAAAAATCTGGAGCCTCATGAAGCTGGCAGGTTTAGATGAATACACGGGGGGCCATCCCAGAGAACAGTGTCTAATCACCTGAAGGAAGCAGCATATAATACATGATGGAAGAGTCAATTCTTGTGACCTGTACATTCCATATCTTGCAGTAAAACACAGTTTATTTTTTATTTTTCTTTCGCTATTTAGCGGCATATGAATGAATTTGATTTTGCATTAGCAGGTGGCACACAGGGCACTTTCAGCTGAGGTGGTTGGTTATGGTTATAGGGCTGGTGCTGACATCTACCCACAGCTCAGTTCCTCATACTACTTCTCCACACTCTGGGGAAGGTACAAGGAGTTGGAGACACTTCAGACGTTTGCATTGAATGAGTTGCACCACAATGCACATAGCTACGACTAAGGCTATTGCCGAAACGCGTCAGTTTGTTTTATTGTCACTCTGATGTACCAATAAACGTCACTTCAAGGATTACAGTTTTGCCGGCTCTCCTTATTACCGTTACATTGGAGTGTGTTGGGACTCATCGAGCCTCGGCACCTGTGAGTGGACCTGGTGTATGGATTGAGTTGTCCCTGCAGAGAGGGCTGTTACCTTTCTTCTTTTCCTGACCTAAAGTACTATGCAGTTTTCTTTCCTTCCGATTTTTTTTTTTTTTTCCCCCATCAACATAGTCAGTGTTAATCGGGAAATCCCCTCCACAGCCCTATTGTGTAATTCTGGTGGGGAGCCTTCCCTGCCAGCAGAACACATTGATTAGTGTTGCCGGCTATAGTCAGAGGCACTAATCATTTGGGAAAAACTTAAAAGGCTGGTTGTACACAAGTTGATTGATAGGTGTAGCACCAGGGTGTCCATACATGGATCAAAATTCGGCCTGTTCCTGCTGGATGGGCCAAATTTCAAATCCCTGTATAGCCGGCTTAAAGCATTTATTACACCAACTTTTTTTAATATTTCTGATATGTGCCTGCTATACCATGTATGGCAAAGTATCCTGTTCTTTGTATTGCTTCCTTTGTGTGAAATCCCTGGTGTCCCCTTGCTTTCTGATTAAAAACTGACCACACTAAGCAGGAGAACACACCCGTGGTCAGTTTTCCTAGCTATGCTGTGAAACTGGGCTGCTCTCTAATGTTCAGACATTTCTTGACATGCCCCTACAGCACAGCCATTCACTGAGAAGCTCCTTGTGCTGCTTCTCCTTCTCCTCCCCCCAGCTCTTATGCAGCTAAGAACAGAGGGAATGTGATCACTTCTAAAAAAGAGAAAAAAGGTATTTATTATGTTTTTTTTTTTTCTATCTATACAAACATGTTTTCACTTTCATTTCTTTTCAAAACTGAATGGGTTGTTTTACAAGGTGATTGTTTACAATCACTTTAAAGCGTCTCTTCAGTCATTTTTTTTTTTCAACTTTCCATCTATTAAATCTTCTGAAGTCTAGAAGGAGAGGGGGTGGGGCAAATAGGATGTCACAAGACATTACAACATTGGTAAAAATCAGTAAAGTTTTATTTTGCATACAATTGACATACATTTTTAAAAACAATTGATATTGCATTGTATGTAAAATAAAACTTTACTGATTTTTACCAATGTTGTAATGTCTTGTGAAGGTACCTGGAGAATCCTACTTACCCCCCCCCCCACAGACTTCAATGGTAATTGGGATGTTGGTACCTTTACCTATTTTTATATAGACAAACCTGAGCGGTTATTTAATCTTCTGCCCTTGTTGTTTTAACTTTGGATAGTAAAACTTTTTCTGCCAGTAAATACCTTATACAGCCCACTTCCTGTTGTCTGGTCATTAGCCTAGGGTTATGACATCATGCACAGCTCTCTCTATCACTCTTGTGAGTGTTTGCCTGCAAGGGAGGGAGGATGAGTCATATGGGGGCCAATGACAGCTGCAGAGCTGGAGGGTGCTGAATGAGGGAGGAGATAATAGACTGCAGAGATCCATGTCTATTCATCCACAGAGGAGAAATGTGCAGGTGTAGCGTCACATATGGCGACCCATCACATTTCGTTACCCGCTGGAGTGCGTATGCGCGACGCCCCCATATGCGTTCCAACACTTTTACGACGGTTGTAAGACACCACTTTGCTCCCTTCGCTCGCCACACTTCGGGCACGGCCTCACTTCACTCGGCATTATTATAATCTAACTCTATGTCCACTTGGATGGTGGGGCTTAAACCTGGACTTGGGGGTGAAGCCACATAATAACTGCGCAAGCGCAGTTCCGCGTCAGCTCCGTGGTGTCTTACAACCGTCGTAAAAGTGGTGGAACACATGTGGCAGCGTCGCGCATGCGCGCTCCGGCGGGTAGCGAAATGTGATGGGTTGCCATATGTGATGCTACACAGGCAAGCAGAGGTGTGTGTGTGTGTATATATATATATATATATATATATATATATATATATGTGTGTGTAAATCCAGGAAGTGAACAGGCAGCAGCTTCAGCTGCCCACAGTTAAAATGGCTGCAGCCCAGACTTGGTGGAGGGAGATTTCTGCAGCATATTTGGCAAGTACAGAATTACAGTATATATAAAATATGCAAAGTGATTGGAGGGAAGCTTCAGAATGGCTAAGATGTTTTTATTACAAATTATGAGAAGAGACTGCAGTTCCTCTTTAAGTCAGATGCTCTGAAAACGTAGTTATTGTGCTGTGAGAATCCGGTGTCATGGGGACACTCTGTATCATACAGGATGTATATAGTGCCAACAGTTTGTGCACCACTTTCCATAATAAAGAGAGATGGTACAATTTCAATACTATTTAAGACAAGAGGGTTGGGAGGGCCCTGCTTGTGAGAGCTTACAATCTAAAGGCAAAAGCAAATAATAGAGAAAGGTAATAGTGATGGGGTGATGAATTGTTCAAGCAAATAAATGCAGTTGTTGGGTAGCTTCAGGATAAGCTTCACTGAGGAGATGATTGTTTTTTAGGCATTGCCGGAAGGCAGACGATCAGAGTGGTCCCACAAGTTTTGGTAGGGAGTTCCAGAGGCTTGGAGAGGCTCCTGGAGGTTAGTATGGGATGACTGGGCTATGAGAGACCTCTGTTTAAGAGAGGATTGCTTTTTCGGAAATGTGTCATCCATACTAATATGTCCGTCAGTAAATTAGCGATGCAAAAGGAGGCTGAAGGGGAAATAGATGGATGTGTGTCATTTGGCATAGGGATGTTATTGGGATCCATGTAAGGCTATCGATTGATCCAAGGGAGGTGGTGTAGATGGAGAAAGGAAAATCTTATAGGAGTTGTAAAGGCAGAAGGTTTTTCTTATCTTAATGCATTCTATGCATTGAGATCTAAAATCTTGTGTGTGTGGCAGCACCCCCTAATTACTTACCTGAGCCCCATCTCTCTCCAGCCATGTCCACAAATTTCTTAGCCATCCAGGACTCTCCTCCTGATTGGCTGACGCACAGCAGCAGCGCCATTGGCTCCCTCCGCTGTCAATCAGTTAGCCAATCGGGGGGGTGGGGCTGGGTCTGCGTGTCTGAATGGACACATGGACCTGTGACGGCTCTGGTGCCCCCATAGCAAGCTGCTTGATGTGGGGGCACTCAACAGGAGGGAGGGGCCAGAAGCAGTGAAGAGGAACCTGAGAAGAGGATCAGCTTGCTCTGTGCAAAACGTATAACATGTTTGTTAATTAATTTTATTTAATTTTTTTTTTTTTTTTTTTTTAAACCGAGACTTCACAATAACTTTAAATATTTATTTGTGAAACTAAGATTGTATGTAAAGAAACCAGTCCCTTTCTGAACCCAGCAATATGTGCGTTGCTGTTCTTGCATCATTACAATGTGTGAGATTGCAGTAGGTGAAGAGGTGTCTGCAGTTAGATCCCTGTGTTGTGTCAAGGTCAATAGCATTTGATACGTCAAGAATTGTTTTTCTCTGTAATTTCATGAACATCAATGAAAACAGGTTTTTCAGATTGTTTAACCTACCCCTCCTTTTCTTTTTATTTCTTTCCCTGGAGGGTAATAGAAGCTTCTGGAAGAACACGCGCACGACCCACCTGAGCTTGCACTCACTGGAATTCCCATCGTTCAGTGGCCCAAGAGAGAACAGGTGAGCCCAATAGGGATACCTAATTACTGACTGCAAGCCGGCCTTTGTCTGTTTTGGTGCCTTGCTATACTTGTATAAAAGACAAAGAAATGAAGGCTTGTGTGTGTACTGATACTAGAAATAAAGTATGTCTCCACATTGAACTGTAAAAATATAGAAAGTAGTTCTTTTAAATTGATTATATGTGTGTGTTGTGTACAGTACTGTGCAAAAGTTTTAGGCAGGTGTGAAATTTTTGTTAAGTAAAAATGCTTTCAAAAATAGACATTTTCATTGTTTATTTTTATCAATTTACAAAATTCAAAGTGAGCAAACAAAAGAAAAATCGAAATCAAATCAATATTTGGTGTGACCACCCTTCAAAACAGCATTGATTCTTCTAGGTAGACTTGAGCATTGTTTTTTGAAGGAACTCGGCAGGTAGATTGTTCCAAACATCTTAGAGAACTAACCACAGATCTTCTATGGATGTTGGCTGCCTCAAATCCTTCTGTCTCTTGATGTCATCCCAGACAGACTTAATGGTGATGAGATCAAGGCTCTGCAGGGGCCAAACCATCACTTCCAGGACTCCTTGTTCTTTACACTGAAGATAGTTATTAGTGACATTGGCTGTATATTTGGGGTGGTTGTTGTGATGGAGAAGTCTATTAGATAGTCCATGGGACAATACGTGGCAGAGAGATGGGGCTGTATATCATACCAGAAAGACTGACATGGATTTTGTCTAGACGCTTCAGGACTATCTGGCGATACTGCATATGGTGACAAGTTCTTTCTAACTGGCAAGTAATTTTCTAGCAAAAAATACAGATTTTTACATGTAGGAGAGAAATGTCAGAATTGGCCTGGGTGGGAACTGGTTAATGTTTCAATTGTAAGATAATGTTTTGGGTTTTATCTCAAGGATTGGGTTTTTGGTGCCTCAAAAGTCCGCTGGGTTCTTTTTGTTTTTGGTTCTATATATTTTGGATGCGGCACCTTTATGATAGCCGCAGGCCCTGATTTAACAATATTCTGGGTGGATTTAAAGTAAGTAGTGGTGATGTGAACAGGCACGGTCTGTAACAGAGAGACAATGAATGTGTGGTAGCAAGTTCTATTTCTTGACATTACATCTTCCCATCTCAGGGAAGTTTTTTTTTTTTTGAGTTCCAAACGGTAAGATCTTTGTGAAACGAGTAGATGAGCGGTATGGGGTTCAGAGTCTATAGTTGAACAATTGGCTGCCAAGGTATCGAATATGTGAGGATACCCACTCGAAGGCAAAATTAGTCTTAAAGTGACACTGAACTCATATTTTTGTAAATGTAAATTGCAAATTGTTTAAATATAAATAACATGTACCTTCTATAGCTTACTTGTTCATTATTTTAGTTTTTTCATCTCTCAAATGCCAACTTTTTTGACCCTCCCCCCCTTTTCTATGTGAGTATAGCCACCCTCTCCTGTTTGCCCCCAAGATGGACTACACATCTACTTGCAGACACATGGGAGTTGTAATAGAGAAATAACGGCGCTGCTCGTTCTACACTACTAGTTGTGAGGTGCATCAGTGGAGGATAGGGGAACGTGCAGAGGACAGAAAAAGAAGTCTGAAAACAGTAAGAGACTTAAAAATAAATAGCAAGCCATAGGCCCTTGTGGTCTCAGGTGACAGATTATTGCTGACGAGTTTGGTCTTCCCAATGTATGTATAACCCCTTAGTAAGTCTACTGGGAGTTCTTGTGGGTGAGGAAATGGATGTGGCTGCAAAATTGTTCCTTAGACTTCTCCCCCTTCTATGTCCACAAGCTTAAAGTGAGGAGGTGGATACGTGCAGAAAACCTAACCTTGGGGATGCAAATAAAATTGGTCAATATGGATTTTCCGCTCTACCACATGACATATGAGGCCCGGGGATGTCCAAAAAAATGTAGGAAGGTTTGGTTCCCTTGGGTTGACTCTACTGACACATTATAAGCAGAAGTGAATATCTGTATGGCCATGGGAAGGGATGAGGAGGGATAATAATCCCAGAGGTGGATGGTTGTAGGAGAAGTTTTGCACACTTTACAGGACCTGTTGTAGTTGATCTTGTCTCTTTTCTGTGAAATTTTTTTTTTTTTTCCTTTGAATATTTTACTCTCACATGTTTAAGTATGTTGAGGTTACTGATAACCCTTTAGGGGGGAAGAAAGAAAAGCAATTACCAGGCTCTGAGGTGCATTGGTGGTCCAAATTAATTATTGGAGATAAAAATTTGGTTGCTTATGGCATACGTATTATGTGACATTTTTAGAAGTGGTGAATATTGATTCCCTTTTATATTTGTATTCTCACAGATAACTTTATGTACTCGATTTGATACTGTATGTAACCTCTGCTGTTTGGTAATAAAAACTTACCAAAAAAAAAAAAAAAAAAACTAAGCCATGGCATACTATTTTTTTTAGAATAATGTAAAAAAAAAAAAAAAAAAAGTAGTTTAGTGTCATTTTTAATTTTGTGAAGGACTGCATTGGATAGGATGGGACTAGGTGCTTCAGATCTGAAAATTGATTAGGAAGTTAGAAAGTTCTCCCTTTTTAACTTGAATTCAGACAACAGGTTTGAACTTGTGGTTGATATCTGACTGAGAAAAAAGAGAAGGTGGTCTGCATATGCTGAGACCTTGTGGTGGTGTTTGCCAATTAGTGGTATTTTCAAATTAGTTCTTTTGTTATATTCAGGTTCGACTGTATGCAGCATAAAAGTGGGTTCCAGGGTTAATATGAAGATGAGGGTTGAGAGCGGGCAACCCTGTCGAATACTGTTATTGAGGCTGAATGGTGCTGATAAAGTTCCTTTGACTTTAATCCATGCTGAGGGTGAAGCATATTAGCCACTAATCTGGCTTGAGGAAATTGACCAGTGACTTGCTACGTTGGTTACCATGCTCATAGAAGTTGTGTCTACAAATGGCCAGGGTGGCTTTGGCTCCAGCTAGACTGATGGACTGGAGTTAATTCTAATAGGGCGTACACACGGTCGGACTTTGTTCGGGCATTCCGACAACAAAATCCATGGATTTTTTCCGACGGATGTTGGCTCAAACTTGTCTTGCATACACACGGTCACACAAAGTTGTCGGAAAATCTGATCGTTTTAAACGCGGTGACCTAAAACACGTACGTCGGGACTATAAACTGGGCAGTGGCCAATAGCTTTCATCTCTTTATTTATTCTGAGCATGCTTGGCACTTTGTCCGTCGGATTTGTGTACACACGATCGGAATTTCCGACAACGGATTTTGTTGTCGGAAAATTTTATCTCCTGCTCTCCAACTTTGTGTGTCGGAAAATCCGATGGAAAATGTCCGATGGAGCCCACACACGGTCGGAATTTCTGACCACACGCTCCGATCGGACATTTTCCATCGGAAAATCCGACCGTGTGTACGGGGCATAAGAGTAGTGTGGAAGGCAATAGTTTACATTTCTGTAATGTCCTGAGGTGATGTATTTGTGCGAGTAATTCTGTAGCGTGTCTTTCTGCTTTTTGAGCTAAAATCTATGTTCAGGTAGGGCATGTGGGCCCCCAAGCCTCAGTGCAGTGATACATTGAGGTAGATGTTGGTCACAAAGTGTGCTTCTAGTTCCCATGCTAGTTCTGTGGTTGTGATGACGTTTTGGAGAAGAGATTCAGAGTGGTGCCAGTGCCAGGTTGGTGGGGAGTTGATTTGGAGAGAGAGTGATCGTCATTGGCATGTGGTCTGCAAAGGTTATGTTGCCTATTCTAGAGGAGGCAGCCGAGTGAAGGTGGCAATATTTAGTTTAAGTGGCACTAAGCAATTCCCTTATAGTTAAAAAATTATCCATACACCTTCACTACTTAATGGGCCTGTAATCTTTTTTTTTTTTTTTTTTCCATGAAATTTGTTTCTTCCTGTGTTTTTTGACCTCATTGTAATGTCCTCCGTGAGCTCCGTGAGCTCCCTAAGCTCTTATTTTTTCCCCCTCGCTTCTGGTTGTTTGGAATGAGCAGTAAATGTTTGTTTTGGTCATGTGCATTGCTCCTTGCATACTACAAATCCTTTATTCCAGGTTTTCTCAACCCTTTTACTTCGGGGAAACCCTTGATCCGCCTCACATCAACATTGTGCCCAGATTTGTATCTGCCCAATGTTTTCAGTGCACACTAAGGGCTCTTTCACATGGACGATCCGTATGTCCGTTTTTCATCCTTCCGTTTTCGGATGAAAAACGGACATACATGTATTCCTATGGAGCGTCGGATCGGATCGGGTGACGACGGACTCTACGGTCCGTCATCATCCGATCCCCCATAGGGGAGAGCGGCGCTCTGACAGGTCCGTCGCTGCACATTGTGCAGCGATGGACCTGTCATCTTCCTGCTCAGCGGGGATCGGCGGAGCGATCCCAGCTGAGCAAGCGGGTGTTCACGGGGCGGATCATCACTGATCCACCCCGTGTGAAAGAGCCCTGACACTGAGTACTGTCTGCACACATTGATACATTATGCCTCCTCTGTAGTTCTAGCTCCTGTGCCATTAGGAGTACAGAGAGCTGGAGCACATGACTGAATGTAGAAGAAGGTTAGATCCTGTGTGGCAGCGGCTGAATACAGACTGCAGAGAGTGGGAACATTGGGCTTGATCGGACCGAATGTAGCAGGAGGTGAGATCATAATAGCTTTGTTATGTCATACAGAATCTATCCTCCTGCGGCAGCCATGTGCTACCACACTCTCCACTCCACCCGGCTCCACCATCTAATTTTTACAGGAGCCAGAACTACAGAGGAGGCATTGGATATCAATATGTGCTGACAGTACTCCCTGTCAGTGTGCATTGGAAAGAACTTTCAGCGGTTATACTTCCACCTCAGTGTTGATTTGTGGCAGAACCCCGGCAAAGAAACGCTGTTCTAGTCTCTCTTTGGAGTAAATGAGGGTGGTGAATTTCTAACATGCAATGAGACCATGGGGAACAAACGTAGCCACCCTCTAACAGTCAGATTACAGCAGGAAAAACAAGGAATTTGGATATATGAAGGAGGCTGAGAACAATAGAAGGTACTTTTTGTTTTTTTTTTAAAAATACACAAAAAGATTTTTTTCTTTTCAAACCAACTTGGTGTCACTTTAAGAAAAAGCAAATGCATGATTAGAAGGAGGGTCTTAAAGGAAAGGTCATGACCCTCAAAGAACTGATAGTGGAGAGAGCAGAGATTATGGAGGTGTTTGGAGTGTAGCTCCATCCCCTGTCTGGTGTCCTGGTGGTGAAGGGGGTAAGGATGAGGAGAAGGGTGGGCAGTTGCTAAAGGGCAGAGGCAGTAAAAGGAGAAGGGTGTGCTGGGGTAAAGGAACGAGAATAGAAGTACTCCGGAGGAGGGTATGACTGTGAGCCACAGGTATAACTAGATGGGAGAAACCCAACGCCCCTTGTCAAGCCGGCCAGTACCTGGAGATGGCTTATTCAGGGGTTAGTGGCAGAACATGGGGGAATGGAGCACCTGGCATGCCAGGTGAGTGAAGTAAAGGTATCAATTGAATATCCTGTAATAGATCTTATTACTCCTGTAATGTCAGGTGAGGGGGATCTGATCCAAAGATTTGGAAGTCCGCATGGAGGCTCATCACACCTCATCAGCGTGGAGCCTGCTACAATTTCTTAGTTAATTGAGTTAAAAGGACCTAGTCATGGGTACTTCTGCAATCAGTGTCCCCTGGACCTCAACAAAGTGTGCCTAGCAATCTGCAACTACGGGAGAAGGTGTATGTATGACTTCTACAGAGAGGACGTGTGTGGGCAGCAGGAGGCATTGTTGGTAGTGATAAGCGGGCTCTTGCTGTGGCCATTTCAGGGCACAGCAAGCATTACATCGATAAGGCAGTTTCAATTAAAGTACAAAAAGGTATAACCTAGGCTCATAAAGGGCAAAGGTTAGCAAAGGGGCTCCATATAGAAACACTCTGCAGCAGGAGTACAAAATGTATTGATGCAAAAATAGTAATTGATCACCAAAAGAACACACAAATCAAAACCTTCACCATACCATAGTTAAAACATTTGTGACAATGTTGTCAAGAAAGTAGATTAAAAAAACAGCCCGGCTCTCAAGCATGCATACAATCACACCAAAGGGCTAGCATCAATGACCAATGGGTAAGACTAAATATAGCATCAGATGACACTCAATGCCTGGATAGGTATGAAAAAAAATTGTCCGTTAAAATTGGACAAAGATGCGAGTCAAAAAGGTCAAGCTCCGAGGATATAAACCAGTGTGGAAGTAATACTTCAATGATGGTAGTAATTAGAAGAGTGGCATCAAGTTATATGAAATCATAAGGAGACACAAATGCAATGGACTCATGCAATCATGGACATACCAGCTGGTAGTCTGTATACTGCCAAAGTGACATAGATAAAGTGACAGGTGCAATTAAAGTAACTTAAATGGAGAAACACAAAGTTTATGTTCCAATGAAGATTGCTATTGTTTTGATACCTATCTTGGGGTGTTATAATTAGATTAGGAGGCAATATGTATGGAGCTGCAAGGGGAATACAAATAAGATAGACCTCACCCATGGTGGGAGTCGTCCATGGAATTTTTCTGTGAAACCAGTGTTCTTCAAAAAGGTAATCAAAGGAGCCTCAACTTTTGGCAATATATGTTCATTTAGTTTCAGAGGTAGTTGGCTGTTTGGTATCAGGATGTGATGTTTGTTGCTTCAGAGGTTTATTGTACTTGTAAAGATCTTGAGTGGCTCTCCAGGATCTTGAGAGGCTTTGGTCGTTTACAGTCGGGCAGGCTGCATAGCCAATTGGCTAGTTGGAGAGGTTGAATGCCGAGGTGTTCAAGCATGGGTGAAATGTCTGCTGGGGTTCAGACTACAACTACCTTTGTGTCCTTCTGTACTTTGAGGTGGAGCCCCATCTGTATGTTGTGCCAATGTCTCTAAACTTTTTGAGTAGGGGCACCAAGATGGCATGTCCCAGAGTGTTCTGGCAGAGCCTGTCAAAGACTACGTTGCGTGTTTTGCCAAGCTTGGCAAAAAAGTCTGCTAGTCTGGAACCCATGTTCTATGACCCCTAAAAAAGAATTCTATGTGCTCTTCTCACACATCTTCCGAGTAGTTGGCTAAGGATTCCGAAAATAGCTTCAAGGAGGCGTCGGATTCAAATATTGTTTCTCCGGCTGCACTCGCTTTACTGTGGGTAGCTTAAAGTAGCTTAAGATCAGTTAGGACGGTTCAAGAGGGTCAATGTAAGTTGTAATTCAAAGGCTTGCATCCAGTTATCCATGACCGATGATGTAGGGAGTTGCAAAGTCGTGATTTGTAGAGCATTTACTGATTTGCTTTTCTATGTGAGCAGACAAGGCGTTACGGTCTGCCTTGGATGGGGGGGGGGTGTATCTAAAAAGTTCCCTGAGGCTCGGTCCACACTGCATGGCAATGCGGCTCACAGCAGGGATCCGGTACGTCCTGGTTCACTGTTTCAGGTCCGATTTCAGCCCTAATTTTGGGCTGAATTTGGACCTGAAACAAACCAAAAGATGCACAGGGCTCCTGTGCAAATTTGCACTGGAGCCGCATCAGAGAGATGTGAACCGGCTCCATAGAGAGCCGGTCACAAGCTTCCGCATCCAATTTGCAATAGTGTGAACCCAGCCTGAAGTTGGCTGATAAGGCAGCTGTGAGGTCTTCAGCTGGGGCAGACTCCACCCTGGAGTGGGTGCCTGGGTTATGCCTTGTCCCTGTTGTAGGCTGTAATTGGAACCATAGTGGTCTTGTAAAGGAGCCCCCATAGATCTGGCTGCTCATGGCAGTGTGGCGTGGGTTGGTGGTTGGTTGGTGTCAGGTCCAGGTGGATTGGGATGCAAAAAAAGCAATGTTTGGCAGCTCTGAGGCGTGTCTCCCCTGTCTTGGATTTGCTTTTGTTTAGGCATGGCCAAATAGAAGTTGTTTTGGGTTGGTATCTTGAATTGTAAGGCTGTATCTTGGTCAACTGCACAGGAGCTTTCAAAGTATGCTGCTCACTCCGGAAGGGTAAGGCGGTGCAAGTTTCTTTTCTGCAACCCCAATTCCTCCAACACAGACTGTGCTGACAGGGGAAAGGGAAACCTCACCTGCTGAGCAATTGTCTGTTCTCGGTGGGGGTGGGAGAAGACTATGATTATTGCTAGTGGCTTTAGCAGCAGTTTGCAGTAATTCCAAGCAAATCCGGCAGGCTGGTTGTGCCCAAGTTGATCAGTTTATTGGTTCTAAATTGTGTATGGCCGGCCTATGTACCTTTATAAAGGTTGTTTGTTCTTTATACTTTACAAGTTGATAAATTGAGTCATAATATTTGATCATTTTGATTTCTAAACCGATAGCCCATATCTGTCCTCATACTAGTTGGTAGACCCCTGTAAATCTGGCTAAGCCAGATAGTCAATGCCTGCTTGAGAGAGGAGTTATTTGACTGGCATCTTCTGAGTAATTCAGATGTATGTAGTTTTAAAAAACAGTATTTATGGTTTGATGCTTTCCCTCTGTTGGCTGCAATTGAAAATGATTTTGAAATTACAGTCCTGAACATAACATAAATATTAAAAACCTATGGAAATTATCATTACCTTTTTTTAATTGATTTTTTTTTCTACCTCTTTTAGTATAAGGTTCATCTACGGCCCAAAATCCAGTTCACCAAACCTCACATCATGCGACCAGCAGCCAGACATGCGGTGTCCACTACTCGGCCCGCGGGTACAATTTCTGGTCAAACGGCGGCATCATCCGGTGTCCGAAGGCGGCGGGTTAGGTGCCGGAAATGTCAGGCGTGTCTTCAGAGGGAGTGTGGGACTTGCCACTACTGTAAAGATATGAAGAAGTTTGGTGGTCCAGGCCGAATGAAGCAATCATGTATGCAAAGGCAGTGCCTTGCGGTGAGTATCTAGTCTTAATCTGAATAAATACCATTTAGGCATGCTCTTGCTGTGTATTGAAACATAGGTCCACTTTGTGTGGGGAAAAAGGGTGATGAGGACGAAGACCCAGCACGTAACATGACCAGCCTGAAGACTTCTTTAAAAAATAATAATAACATACTGGTGATGAACCCTCAGAGCCCCAGAGTTGGACTCTAATTACTATACATTTGAGGCATCCCTCTTGCAAATACCTTCATGATTTATCTCACTGATGAAGCTATCCTTTATCATTCAGCCCAGATTGCCCCATTCTGTGACCTGTGCCGTATGTGGGGAGGTGGACCAAACAAACGACTCTCAAGACTTTGAGCGGAAGCTGATGGAGTGCTCGGTGTGCAATGAGATAGTACATCCTACCTGCCTAGATGTGAGTACCCAATCCTGTTATCTTTCCAGTAAATGTTAAGGCTCGATTTTTGAATTTGTAAGATTTTTATCAAGTTTTAGGATGATGATTGTGAGGAGACAGAGCTGCCTTCAGTAGACTTTAGAGATCTGTCAGTTACCACTGTTATGTTATATCATGAGGTGGCTGACTTTCTCTCATTTTCATTCTGCCATTCATCCTGTAGCAGCTAGGTTTCCTGCTTGTTTTTTGTTTTTCTCTGGGTCTAAACCTGTGAAAATGAAGGCTGAATGCATCTGTCTTCTCAGACCACACTAAAATAGTAGGAGGTGGTGTGTCCAGCACATAATATGCATATAAGCTGCACGCCTACCCGAAAGCCCCATAAAAGAAAAAAAAACAAAAACGTACTGAATGGTTGCTAAGTTTTTGTTTTCAGGATAGAGTTCCTAATTCTCCTAAGGCCCCATACACAAAGGAGCTGTACCACTCAATACCAAACCATCAGCTGTTTGTTTTTGCGACTGGAGCTGCATGCAGGCAGCCTATGTAACTCTATGGGGATGCAGCAGCTATACCGACACAGCCACTTGTCCTTATTTGACAGGCAGGCAGGTGAGCAGCCTTCCATTGCCTCACCACCGCTTGATGGCAGCATGCCTGATTATAAAATGGTTCTGCTGTATTTGGTGTCCCCAGCTCACACTTTTTAACAGCTCTTGGGCTTCTTGCAGTGTGACTACTAAGTTAGTCCATATCTGCACCCTTGAATCCTTTTTCACTTTGTTCCTACACTCTTTCCCATCTTAGGAGCCTTTCTGAGATCTGTCTGGTGTGGGGGTTTCTCTGCTTTCCCAGCTTAGACTTTTATTACAGTCATGCAAGACTTTATGACCCATATTTCCCAGTTATTTGCTGATTCTTGATTGTTTTTTTTGCGGGGGGAGTGAAGATCCTCTTTAAAGTGATTTGTAAAGTCTACTTTAAAAAAAATAAAATAACAAACATGTTATACTTACCTGCTCTGTGCAGTTGGTTTTGCACAGGGCAGCCCGGATTCTCCTCTTTTCAGGTCCCTCTTTGCTGCTTCTGGCCCCTCCCTCCTGTCGAGTGTCCCCACAACAAGCAGCTTGCTATGGGGGCACCTGAGCTGAGTCACAGCTCCCTGTGTTCATTCAGACATGGAGCCCCGGTCCTGCCCCCTCTCTCCCCCGATTGGCTAACTGACTTTGATAGCCATGTAAGCCAATGGCACCGCTGCTGTGTCTCAGCCAATGAGGATTAGAGTCCTGGATGGCTAAGACACTCATGGACATTGCTGGAGAGAGATGGGGCTCAGGTAAGTAATTGCTGGGGAGGCTGCTGCACACAGAAGGTTTATTATCTTAATGCATAGAATGCATTAAGATAACCTTTTGCCTTTACTAGGATTTAAAATCAATTTGTTATATTCAGGAAGCCTTATTTAAACACTTAAGTTAGTAATTTCTACAGCCTTTCATGTTGCTGGGAGGTTAAAACATTTGAACATGTTCACTCCTAGCTAACAGGTGGGCTCAAATAACCTACAGGTGTGACAATAAAATTAAAGAGCATTTCACAAAGCTGCAAATTTTTTCATAGCTACTGGGGCCCCTTGACTGCATAAGCTATTTTCTGCAAAATGTGAACATAGCCTTTAAGTGGTTTTCTCTTTCTTTTACAGATGGATGGTGAAGGTTTTTTGAGTGATGAGTTACCAAACTACTGGGAGTGCCCCAAATGTTACGAGAGCCGCAAGCATACGGTAAGTATAATAAACCTCCATTTCATTAGCCATAACCATGGAAAAATGTAGGAAGTGCTTTAGGTTGGAGCACGTCTACCAGCATCGGTTATCGGAACATGTCATTTTTATATATGGACTGGCTGTCTTTTTAACGTCTGCGTTTTTTGCGGTCTACAGTTTTATGTATATCTGAAATGCACACAAAAATAGTATTTTACAATATTTTAAAAAGGTATATATGGATAAAAATACCTTGATTGATTCAACACACTTATGGGGTTGATTTATTAAAACTGGAAAGTGCAAAATCTGGTGCGGCTCTGCATAGAAACCAATCGGCTTCCAGGTTTATGTGTCAAAGCTTAATTGAACAAGCAGAAGTTAGAAGCTGATTGGCTACCATGCACAGCTGCAGCAGATTTTGCACTCTTCAGTTTTGGTAAATCAATTTTATAGTATATTAATTTGATGAAGCCTCTAAAATGGAGTTAACATTGGTTGGAATTAAGCACCAAGTGGGACAGTGACCTTCAAATGAACAGCTGTTTTGTTGTGCACCCTTCAAATGAGCCTGTATCAAATCAAGACCTATTCTGATCTATCACACTTGCACCATGTTAGCAGATTGGTGCAGTAACCTGTTGCGTGCACCTGGTGACATATTTTGATATCCCTTTTTTCAATTTCAATTTTTTTTTCTTTCCTCCTTTCAGTCAGCACCCCTATCTTTTGTGCTGCTGGAGCTTTGTCTCTTCGATTGCAGCTATCCAGCATGGTCATCATGCAGGGATGGACTGGAAATTACCTATGGTTCTGTGCTTGCCCTGTCTCTGAAGACTGGTTAAGGCCTGATGCACACCTATGCATTTTTAGTGCATTTTGCAGATTTGCACTACAGTCCATTTAACATGGTTTCCTATGGAACACGTTCTGTAGTGCAAATCTGCAAAATGCAAAAAGCACTAAAAATGCATAGGTGTGAATCAGACCTTAGTGAGTCGGTTAGGCTGAGCACTGGGAGCTAGCTCAATTATTTGATTTATTTCACTAGGCAACTTTATTCCTCATTACTGACAGTTTTGATTCAGAGGTTAATGCTGTAGGATTGAGCTCTGACAACATTCCTTGGGTGGAGCGTCGTGCTTGCTGCATTCTATTTCCCACCTTAAAGCAGCAAGGAATCATCTTTCCACTACTGCTTCTGCTTTAAAACAGCCACCTGGGACTTCAATATTCAACCTGTTTCTGCTGCACACCTACATTGACTTTGATCACTTCTGGCCTTCTGACCCTCACCTGCTACCAGTAACCGAGACTTTGCCTCTTACCCAGAGTCTGTCATTTGCAACATGCTGGATTCCAGACATGGAGGGACAGTCCCTCATTACTACCAATGGTTCAGAGTGTGCTGACAGGCAGGAAGGAAGGGGTGGGGGGGGGAGAGGAGAGCAGGGCAGCGTATGACGGAGGGACGCACTTTGACCACGGTGATCAGGGCTGAGTAGCCCTGGTTATCATGGTCAGTTTAGAGAAGGGATACAGGAAGTGGCAGATTCAGGGAGGTTTTTTCTAACAGTTTAGAGGGGCGCAGATTACACAGCACAAGCAATGTGCTGTTTAATCTGCTTTAAAGGACCAGGATCTGTATTTATTAACCCAAAAACAAAAGAAAAACACTTTAACTGATGAGCTTATCCCTGAGGCCAAGCAGTCTTTTTTGCTATAATTTCAAAAAATGAAAGGAGACTCTTTTGGCACTTATTGATGCAGAGTTCACCACTTTGTAATTAAATGATCGGCCTGGTTCTTCTAACAGTTCTGTTTATAGTTTTTGGTCATAAAACTCCTCAGGGTCACAAAGACTTTAACTTTTGCATCTGCTTATCCAACTATCTTACTGCAGTGATTAAAGTCATCCTGAGAAGCTGTTTGTTCAGCCATAGGTTTTTGACACCCAGCCATACCTCCCCCCTCTCCCAAACACAAATGTTAACGAGGCCCGAAAGCAGATTTTTCTGTCTCAATTTCTTGGGCAATAAATGGCTTTAATAAGGCCATCACTCCCCAGACCTTAAACATGCCAGGCCCCTTCTCCAGCTCCACTGTCTCTGCAGGAGTCAGATCCCAATATTCCTGCCCTAAGCCAGCCATACATGAATCGAAATTCAGCTGGTTTAGCAGAGACTGGCCGAGTTTCCGCCCGTGTATGGGCTAGATGATTGTGTGCACGAGTCAATCTATTACTCAGCTTGTGTACAACCAGCCTATCGGGATTTCCTGATCAGTGCCGTCGGTTATAGCTGGCAACACTGATCATTGTATTCTGTCGGCAGGAAAGGCTGCCCACTGACAGAATACATTAACTTAGCGTGAGGGATTCCCCAATCTACATCACGTTTGGATGGGGGAATCGGTTAATTTTTTTTTCACTCAGCCCTCTGAACAAAAAAAATGAATCGTGCATGGCTTGCCTTAAGCTGGGCATAGATTGTGCGAACCTCGGCCAGTTTAGCAGGAACCGGCCGGGATTCGAACCATCTATGGGTAGGCTGATTGTAACCAAGCGATTGACTTGAGTACAAACAGCATGTTGGGTTTTTACATGCAATTATTGCCAGCAGCTAGCAATAATCATGTGTTCTCCCAGCAGGGACAGCTCCCAATGCACCCCTTCCTTGGGGAGGGGCACAATAACTCCGCGGGAGGTATTCCCCCCCACATCAACATTGACTGTGTTGATGAGGAAATTGAGTGATTTATTTTTTTCTGCAGCTTGTGGTAAATCAGATTATCTTTGGGCATCTTCAGAAAAGGCAGACATAGATGGTATCAAAGTGGATCCGGAGGTGGTTCCTAGAGGAAGTCGTGAAAGATTTGTTGCTCCTATGCACCTGATGTGAGGACTTCACACAATATGCTTGCAAATGGTGATATGCTCACTGTTGCTTGTGTAAAAGCCTAGGCATTGCAGCACTTGATTTTCCTCTGTCACGCCATGCCCCTTTGGGTACAAAGAGACCTGCTAAAGCTATAAAGACATTCTCCATTCATGAACAAATTGAATGGGAAGGTTTACGATGATTTGGTCAATGCAGAAACGACCCTTCAAGGACTGCTTGCTGAAATCTATCCAGTGGAAAGGGTTCACTCGACTACTTTCAACTAGTTATTTCCTAGTGGTAAACATTGCTATCTCAGCCTTAAACAACCTCACATCTGTACCAATTGAGTATGTTCCTTCTTTCAACGATTCTGATAGAAAGTTTTAGATGTTCTTAAAGGTTCTCATTACTCTCACAGGCCTGGCTCTGCAAACAGCCATTGCTGCGATTTTCTGTCTGCCAAACAGCAGCTAACTAGATTAGGACAATGAACAACCACCATGTTCCTGTCCTCCGGGACCATGTTGAAACAGAGCAACTACAGTAATTGCCTTCTGCCTTGCTTATTTGGGTTGATGCTGTTGAACAGTTTGACACAAGTCTTTTAGAATGGCTCTGATCTCCATTCACATGCTTAGAAACGTGTGATTCAAAGCCTAGTCAGCTGAAGCTTCATGTAAAAAAAAAACACCTCACATAAATGTCCTTTGATGGAAGACGTCTGTTTGGCCAGGCACTTGGCAAATGTATAAAATATCACAGGAGGAAAAGTCCTTCTCCCACAGAGAAATAAATTCCCAAATCTCCCTCTTCAGAAGCTTCTACCTCCTCAAAATACAAAGCACTCCAATGCTCAGCCCTGGCTTTCACTTCCAAGCTTAAGTTCAGCCCTTCCTTCAGTGTAACACTTGGCCCACAAAGCCAACCAAGTCTCCCCCAAAGCCCTGTTTACCCTGAAATGCCTTGGGTGCCTTCACTCCTGTGAGTTCACCACTCTATCCCCTCACTGCTTCCTTCTTTCAAATCATTCAAAATCTGTCTGACAGTCAGATTTGCTGAATGCCCTAAACCTTTTCTTCACCAATAAAGTAGTTGTTCAGTACCCTTAGAGGATCGGTTTAAAGGCGTCTGCTCAAACCTGTTCATAGTACCAAAGCTCAATAGGGTATTTGTCCTATCTTGCATTTAAAATCCCTAAGCAAATGCTTTCAAATTCCAGAATTTCACATAGAATCTTGCAAGGCTAGTAATTGCCTCTCTGAGACCAGGGGAATATTTGGCATCTGTAGACATTCACGAGGCCCATCTTCAGTTATCCTTCTCAGCAGGGTTTTCTAAGCTTCACAGTAGGGGACGATTGTCCAGTTTGTTGCCTTCCCTTTAGCTAATCCTCTGCTTTCAGGGTATTCACAAAGGCACTTGCACCTCTTCTAGCCCTCCTCAGAACTCAGGGCATCCAGGTCACAGGCTATTTACATCAGTGTTTCTCAACCAGGGTGCAGTGATCACAGGACCCAGTTTGCCCTGAATCAGTCACAAGTTACCCTGGTGCAGGTGGACTGACAGCCAGCACCATAACTAATGATGCTCTAGGGCAGGGATATTAAATTATAATTTGCGGAGGTCCGTTCAGTAAAATTTTCTTCCGGAATCGCACGTTTGTGAGATCCTTCACATCATAGCCCCCCCTCTTATTCAGTCCCTCCTTCACATCACCGTTTTCCCAAACCTGTCTCTGCCCCCCTTCACATCCTCCCCCATAGTAGTGTCCTCTTCTGCCCCCCTTCACATCACCCCCCCCCCCACAGGAGTGTCGCCCTCTGCCCCCCTTCACATCACCCCCCCACAGGAGTGTCGCCCTCTGCCCCCCTTCACATCACCTCCCACAGGAGTGTCGCCCTCTGCCCCCCTTCACATCACCTCCCACAGGAGTGTCGCCCTCTGCCCCCCTTCACATCACCTCCCACAGGAGTGTCGCCCTCTGCCCCCCTTCACATCACCTCCCACAGGAGTGTCGCCCTCTGCCCCCCTTCACATCACCTCCCACAGGAGTGTCGCCCTCTGCCCCCCTTCACATCACCTCCCACAGGAGTGTCGCCCTCTGCCCCCCTTCACATCACCTCCCACAGGAGTGTCGCCCTCTGCCCCCCTTCACATCACCTCCCACAGGAGTGTCGCCCTCTGCCCCCCTTCACATCACCTCCCACAGGAGTGTCGCCCTCTGCCCCCCTTCACATCACCTCCCACAGGAGTGTCGCCCTCTGCCCCCCTTCACATCCCCTCCCACAGGAGTGTCGCCCTCTGCCCCCTTCACATCACCTCCCACAGGAGTGTCGCCCTCTGCCCCCCTTCACATCCCCTCCCACAGGAGTGTCGCCCTCTGCCCCCCTTCACATCCCCTCCCACAGGAGTGTCGCCCTCTGCCCCCCTTCACATCCCCTCCCACAGGAGTGTCGCCCTCTGCCCCCCTTCACATCACCTCCCACAGGAGTGTCGCCCTCTGCCCCCCTTCACATCACCTCCCACAGGAGTGTCGCCCTCTGCCCCCCTTCACATCACCTCCCACAGGAGTGTCGCCCTCTGCCCCCCTTCACATCACCTCCCACAGGAGTGTCGCCCTCTGCCCCCCTTCAGATCACCTCCCACAGGAGTGTCGCCCTCTGCCCCCCTTCACATCACCTCCCACAGGAGTGTCGCCCTCTGCCCCCCTTCACATCACCTCCCACAGGAGTGTCGCCCTCTGCCCCCCTTCACATCACCTCCCACAGGAGTGTCGCCCTCTGCCCCCCTTCACATCACCTCCCACAGGAGTGTCGCCCTCTGCCCCCCCCCTTATGCTGCGTACAAATATTTTTGTTAAGTAACCTTATATATTTTTTTGTGACTCACTTTTATTCCATCAGTGATTTTTTTTTTTTTTTTTTTTTTTAACTCAGCTTTTCTTAAGCTCTATTGAGCTGCTTCTGAAAAGTACATTGGGAGCTGTTGTAATTCCAGGTCCCACTGGACCAGAGCAGTGACTGGCAGACACCAGTTCAGCTCGCACTGGACCAGAGCAGTGACTGGCAGACACCAGTTCAGCTCGCACTGGACCAGAGCAATGGCTGGCAGACACCAGTTCAGCTCGCACTGGACCAGAGCAGTGACTG
Source organism: Aquarana catesbeiana (assembly GCF_042186555.1). Taxonomy (NCBI): domain Eukaryota; kingdom Metazoa; phylum Chordata; class Amphibia; order Anura; family Ranidae; genus Aquarana; species Aquarana catesbeiana. The sequence goes on from NC_133331.1 coordinate 257,840,856, forward strand.
GCAGACACCAGTTCAGCTCGCACTGGACCAGAGCAATGGCTGGCAGACACCAGTTCAGCTCGCACTGGACCAGAGCAGTGACTGGCAGACACCAGTTCAGCTCGCACTGGACCAGAGCAATGGCTGGCAGACACCAGTTCAGCTCGCACTGGACCAGAGCAGTGACTGGCAGACACCAGTTCAGCTCGCACTGGACCAGAGCAGTGGCTGGCAGACACCAGTTCAGCTCGCACTGGACCAGAGCAGTGACTGGCAGACACCAGTTCAGCTCGCACTGGACCAGAGCAGTGACTGGCAGACACCAGTTCAGCTCGCACTGGACCAGAGCAGTGACTGGCAGACACCATTTCGATTGCTGTGCATCTGTCCTCTACCTTTTCATTCATAAGGTAATGACAAAGCAGATTAAGGGAGCAGAAGCAAAACACCAGAAGTTTTTTTGTTCTAGACTTCAGTCTGTTTCTGGAATTACAGGTCATGGCAGCCCAATGTAGATGCAGTGCTAAAATCTCTTATGGTTTAACTGCGAGTCGTCATAACCAATTTTATAGGTTTAAAAAATGGACTTTAGGCTGTGGCTTTCTTCTTCTGATGCCCCACAATACATCAGAACACATCTGTTGGCCACTGAGGCACACACACAAAACTACCTCCGTTATTAGAGCTCCATCAAAATACCCATATTTGCTGCTGGTAGATGGTGTTTTGTAGGATGCAGATTTTAGTGATGATCACTTGGTTCAAGGTCAGTCATATACGAGGAAGCCATTTAGGAAAGAACATTTAGTTCAAGGTGAATTGTACCTCGGGGAATCCTTTTTTTTTTTTTTTTTTTTTTTTTTTTTTAAATCTGTGGCTTTGGAACCAGCCTTGAATGGTTTTGCCCCATGTGACATCCTGTGCCTGGCTTTGCCTGGATATTTTGAAGCTTTAGAAGTCACTTCCATGTATATTCATTTCCTGCCTTATAAAATGTCACCTTTTAAAGCTGCACCCTACAACAATGGGTGAGCACGTCTTTAAACTTTGCTACTACATGACCTGCTCATTCTACTTGGTGGACTGCAACATATTCTTTCCGTGAGAAGCCGAAAAATGGTTGCTTAGGGTAAGCGATAACAGGGTATTGATGCCCTTTTAACAATCCAGTGGATCATGAATAGACTAGATGGATATATTGGTAAAGAGGAAAAGCTCTTCAATGTCCCCAAATGGTGTCCAATGCTGAATTGTACAACTGACTGTGTGTTTTTTTAGGTTGGCACGGATCAGGACCGAGTCTTGCTGCACAATATGAGTCGTAAGGTGGGGAGTTAGTAAGAGAAGTGTAGAATTTTACATCTGCCATGAAATAGCTGCTGGACATTCTTTTCTACGTCTGTCAGTCCTCCTTGCCTCCTCTTCTGAAACCTTCTCTTTTTTTAATATAATTACAATCTACTGTACTATAAAGTAACCCCTAAGAGAAACAATAGTGTGTTTTTCTCAGGTGTGCACATTTTGAGTTATTAAACTGGAACCCCCACTCAATACTTTTTTAAAGATAAAGTTAGGAAGGGTTAATACCTTTTTTTTTGTCCTGTTTTTTGTTGTCTATTCACCTATTAACCATGTTGCTATTGTAAAATGTTTTAGCAAAGCATACCCCTAAAAGAAGAATGTATAAATTGACCACTCCTGCTCCCCCCATAATTGATTTGTTTGTGAGGGCTAGTTCCTCAAAATCGGTTCCTCTGTCAAGAGATTGTACAATCTCCTTTTAGGTCGACCAGGCCCTTGCGCCACATAGTTTGTAAATCTAAAGTTGATTGTACTCCTAACATAGGTGTCCCCACTGGTAGATTCTGCTAACACATTGCGGATTTCACAGCCTCACAACTTGTCCTAGCGTAACTGAAACCGTGAAGTGAGGGATGGTTTCTTCCCGGGGGTACAAAACATTAGTAAAGACCAGTTCTAACCCTTCCCCACTTTATCCAATTGAAACCCTCTCCAGGGTTGCCAGAACAACATTACTAGAAAGCCAGAAGGCAACAAAACTATTGAGAATCTGACTGTAACTGATATCATTTTTGGGTGGCATTACTTTTTAATAGCAGTAATGTGTGCTTCTCTTAAAATCCCCTTTTGTGTCTGAACTTTCACTTTCAGCAGTTTCCTGTCCTCCTCTTTCAAATTTTGTCATACTGGGGGTTATTTACTAGAGCTAGAGAGGGCAAAATTAGTCACAATTCTGCAGAGAAACCAATCAGCTTCCAGGTTTTATTGCTAAAGCTTAAAGTCCATCCTAACACTAAAATCCCTGCATCTACAAATATCTACGATCTAACCTATCTAGCCCTGTAAAGAAGAAATCCGTATATGTACCTTTTCTGAAGCCAATCTGACCCAATCCCAGGCTGAGCTGTCTGCGGCTTCGCTGTGGAGGCGGGTGCAGAGGACACAGCCGACAACGGAAGCCCCATAGTAACTCTATGGGTGACGTCACTCCCCATTCATTTCACAGCCGTTGTCAGCTGTGTCCTCTGCTGAGCTTCTGCCACTGGAGATCAGATCGACTTCAAAAGAGGTATATACTGATTTCTTCTTTACAGGGCTAGATCGTAGATATCTGTAGATGCAGGAATTTTAGTGTTAGGCTGAACTTACACTTTATGTAAACAAGCTGAGGTTAGAAGCTGATTGGTTTCTCTGCAGACTTGAGACTCAATTTGCCCTCTCTAGCTTTAGGATATAAACCCCATAGTGTGCAATATCTGTTTTTCTATTATGGTATTTTGATTGGGTATATTAGAGTACACAATAAGCACTATTATGAAATTATACTGTATAGCCTTGCACCTTTCCTGTTACCTTACATAAATGCACTACTCTGAAAATGAAAACCACTTTTATATAGTAAATAAGGTTTTTGCCTTTGAAAGGTGAATTGCTCTGTGCTGTTAAAGTACAAATATTCATGTAAAGCAGATCTTAAAGTAGATGTAAACTCTTTCTGAATGACACTGGGTTTGATACACATGTATCATAAGCAAGATTTTTTTTTTAAATAAAATACATTTTTCCTTTATTTATTTTTTTATATCATTTGCATCTTAGTGCTGTTGATCCCCTGCAGCCACTTCCCTGTCTACATGCACTCAAGCAGTTTCTACATGGCTTTTCTCAGGGTGGGTTTTCTGATGGGGAAAGCAGTGGGACCATGCTTGTGTAATGTATGTCAAAGCAGAGATTTGTAGTCCTCAAGCATATGGGCTTACAACAGGGTTAACTACACAGAAGCGCAAGTGGGAAACCAGGACAGTGCGTTGATCAGAACCAGCAGGGGTCATTTAAATGAAAGATGCAAATTTAATGCAATACTACATTTTTTTTTTTTTTTCTTTTGATCACTCTGAACATTGCACATAAAGGTTGCTTACTGGCAGTCCCCCTCTGGCGTTGTCCACTTCTTCCTCCTCTGGGTGCCTCCAGCAGCAAGTCGGGTGCTAAGGAGGCTCCTGTGCATGCATGCCTCTGAGCTGGACTGTGTGTGTCCATAGATGCACCAAGCGCTAGTAAGCCACGCCCCTGCTCCCTCCTCACAGGAGTTGAAATGATAGCAGTAGGAGCCTATGGCTCTGCTCCCCTCAATTTCTACTGTGATAGCAGAAAGTGAGGGGAGTGATGCTGGAGACGGCGCTGGGGTGATGGCAGGAGGCCCAAGTGTTTTTTGTGTAGGGGGTTTAGGAGAGGTCGTGGGGGAGGCATTTTTTACCTTAATACAGAGAAGCGTTCAGGAAAAAACATTTGGACTTCCGAGCAACTGCAAAAATATTTGTAACTTATTTTTAGATGTTCATGTATTTTAAAGTGAGTTTTTAGTGATCTGGTTTACATCTACTTTAAATGGTACCTAGAAGCACAAATTGTGCAGTGCGAGAAGTTGACCAATAAATACTCTAAGATCTTAAAGTGTTAAACCACTAAAACTAACATCTCAGTTATAAATGGACTCTGGTGGGCTTTCCTAATCACTCAGGGCCCCAGTGATATCCTTAACCCTTTATTCGTTATTTCATTGACTTACTAAACAGCATGCTTGTTTTACTATACAGAATTACTAATTACTTTTTTCTTGACTTGATTGAACTGCTTTCTTGCTATAATTTACATAAGCAGATCACTCAGTGGTGTGGGAACGAGGGTCCCTACCGCTGACTGGAAATTGGAGGCAAGGGGCGTTCCTCTTCACAAAAATGTTCCAATGCCACGGAAGGCTTCAGTCGAATGTCCTCTTTGCTATTAAACATGGAAGCTGTGAAATCAGGGGGTCAGAAGGAAAAATGTTAGCTTAAAGCCAAGCTGAACTTTCAGTTTGAATTGCCTAAGTAGATTGTAGGTGCATAAAAACAAATTGTGTACAAAGTCGGTTGTCTTTATAAAGCAGCCACATTCTAAGTAGAAAAGCCTTTCCCTTGTCAGTATGCTGTAAAGAAGGACCCTTGCCCTCTGTGTGGAGGCACTCTGCCGGGGTCCCACACACCTCCTGCGGTAGTAAATGGCTTAAAAAAAAAAAACAAACTAACTAAAATGGATCCCCTGCAGGACAATAGCATAATGAGCTAGTGTGCATCGCATACTAGCACAGGGCTCAAGGGTTACTCTCAACCAGTTGCCCCGTTGAAACTACCCTGCCTCGCCCCTAATTCCTCCTCTAAACACGCTCTCATAAATTATCTCATGAAATGACATTTATGTTTTATACAGAATTAAGTTATAAAAATAAATATTAACTTTATCCGTTTCCACCAATGCAGCCTACCTGTGCAGGGGAAGAGAGAGGAGAGCTGCCGCCCAAATGATCAGAACGCGGGGAACATAGCAGCTTTCATTTCAATAGCTGTGTATTCCCCGCCGCGCGCCATCACATACAGGCCCTCCCCCTTGTCCGGGGAACTTTGATAGACAGATCACCCCTCCCAGGGTTGGACGGGTGATCTGTCTATCAAAGTGCCTCGACAAAGAGGGGCTGTATGTGTAAAGCTGTTATGTTCACCGCGCTCTGATCATCCGGGCAGCGGCTCTCCTCTCTCTTCCCCTCCAATCGCTGGGAGAACGGCTCCCATACAACCCGCCTGCCAGCGGTGCACGCCACCCCGCTCCCAGGCAGCCCACCCTCGCCAGCCCTCAAAATCCACTCCCAAATGCGAGCAGGTGAGTGGAATTTTTGAGGGCTGTACTAGCACATTATGAAATACTTACCTTTGAACAAAGACCTCCAGCGGCGCACTGTCACCGCTGACAGGGCTTTCCATCTTCACCTGGTCTTCCTTCTGGGTTCCCAGGCTTTGGCTGTTTGACTAACCAGGCGGCGATGATGTGACTCCCCCCCCCCCATGCATGCACGCAGGAGTCATGCCCGTGGCATGGCTCTCAGTGGATGGCATGCTGTCCATTGAGAGTGTAGTGCGCATGTGCCAGTGACGTTAAAGTGAATACCATATTTAGTGCCTCCCCGGTGCCATGGATGCAGCCTCCCCAGTGCCGTGAATGCAGTCCTGTCCCCTCTGAGGCAGCCAGAACTGAACGATCGCATTATATAACACGCACACGCAATTTTCAGGGTGAAAAAGTGCGTGTTATACGCCGATAAATACGGTATCTCCTAAAAAGTGCCTGTTTAGGAGATATTTACTGTACCTACAAGTAAGGCTTATTGTGGACTTACGTGTACATACAAGTAAACAAAGAGGGCTTTACTACCATTTTAAGGAGTGCTGGCTTTGACTTGGTAGGAGGCACATTGGGCCTGTGCAGAGAGACCAATGGTTCCAGACAAAGAGCAAGGATATTGGTGTTAGACTTTGCACACATTTTTTAAGTTTGCTGCACCTTGAATGTATTTAGCTGATTTAAACAAAGTTCAGTTGGACGTTAATGTGGAGCATTGAAGGAGGGTAAGGGAGATTGGCAACCCTTTTAGGTTTTATTTTATATATTTTATTTTTAATGCACTTTTTTGAGATTTAAAGAATAACTCCACTTTTGTTGATCAAAAATCAATCCCCCTGGGTGGTCAATGTACATTGCAAGGCTTTTTAAAAGATGTTCGGGATTGTAAAAAAAAAAAATTATACTCACCTAGGTGGATGCAGCATCGATCCCCCGCTGTCTCAGCATTGAGAACTGAGCGATCAAACACCACTGATCGCTCAGTTCTCCCCCACAGCTCTGAACAGAGAGCCATGACTGTCAGTCTCCGGCTCTCCCCTCCATCACTTACTGGAGCACTGGGCTGTGGAGGGGGAGGGAGGGGCTGGCTCAGGCTCTCGGCGGATCGCTGTGAGGCTGAGCCCAGTCCCGATCCAGGCTTCTGAGTGGATCCCGACCATGCAGTCAGAATCTTTCCTGAGCCTAGACATGCTGAATGATGTCTGCTGACAGCGAGCTTTAGCCCGCTGATGGCTGAAAACAGATCACAGGAGTGCAGAACGACCTGCACTCCTGTGATTCCCTAGGAGAAGTACAGCCAAAAAGACTTTGGTCCTAGTTCTCCTTTTTAATAAACTTTTGTTGCAGAGTCCTCCCTTGTTCTCTTTCAGAGAAAAAGCTTTTTGTTTTCCTTTGGATATGAATTCTGAATAGGAGGATCTGGTTCATTATATTCAGCTGGTGCACACTCTGTGTTCTCATGAGAAAAATTGCCTGCATCCCTTTAGAAGTAGTTAACCCTCTGAGTATCTCACTAAAACTTGGATTTCTACGACAGCAGATGCCTAAGATTTGACTTGTTTCTTAGTGCAAATTTCTGGAAAATCAGTGAGCCAATCACACAAGCAGGAAATTACATTTCCTGGGGTGTTCTGTTCACCAACAGTGTACAGAAAGTCTTTAGATTGCCATATTGCATTTTGTTTTTCAGAAAATGTCATCGGCTGCAGATTCAAAATGAAAGGTAATTTTTAATAAACCATAAATAACATGGTTTGTGTAGCAATTGTATATTCTATACTATTCTTTTTTTTCTCATGAAAGTGGAGTTACCCTTTAAGTCTGTTATTAAAGTGATGAGAACACTTAATATTTCTGGTAGTTGAAGTGTAGGAATTTCGAGATCCTTTAACATGGATAAAAGACATCTCTTTGCAAGTGCATCTATCCTCCTTATGTAGGTAAGGACAGTGTTTACTTCCCTGTTGCCGTTCTTCACAGCTTTGTCCACTGGTAAATGAAAGGTCCTCAGGTGATTCGTAAAGTTTACGGTTCATTAAATTGTAATCTGACAAAAACATAATTCACTCTTCTTTTTTCTTTTTTTGGTTTCAGAAACGTAAGGCTGTGGATAACGGTGACTTGGATCCCCATTTATCAGCCAAAGTTCTGAGGCCTCCACTGGTACAGAGTCCTCCATCACCGCCACTACTTCTCCTTCCACCTTCTCCATCATCAGGTCCACCAACGCCGCCACCAAGCACGCCACAGGTCCCCCATGTCGGCAGAGAAGACAGGGCAATGCGGCGGCAACTGACCAGAGAGAAAGAGAATCACCCGAGCGGGCGAGAGCACGCCGAGGCTGACCGGGTCTGGCATCGGAGCTCCTACCACACCGTCACACTACAGCGGCCCCCAAAAGAGCTGAGTAGTTCTTCAATTGTCCCCAAGCTGCAAGCCATTACACCAAATTCCCGACATCCCATCCGCCCACCGCCTCCTCAACCACCAGACGATTATTATGATGACGAAGACGAAGAGGAGGATGATGATGAGGAGGATGATGAGGAGGATGAAGAAGGGGAAAACGGCCTTATGTTCGGACAGAAGAAAGACCAGCTGTCCATTCAGAAGGATGTGTGGCTTTCTGTCTTCCAGTACCTCACCAAGAAGGAGCTCTGTGTGTGTATGAGGGTCTGCAAAGCCTGGTATAAGTGGTTAGTGCCTGTATTCTTGTATGCTAATAATTGTCATGAACCCCTTTGATCTTAATAACAATACTACTTATAGGGTACCAATATGGCATTAATAGAAGGGGCATGTTTTCTATACACTCCAGTTGTGAAGGTATCTCTTGGTCACTTAAACATGCGCTAAAAAAATGGGCTGACCTTCCCCTATGACAATTCTAATGCTATGCTGTTTTGCTGAACCAATGACTTCTCTAATTTTGAGTCACTGCCTGCAAATAAGTTTGCAGTCCAGTTTGTTCTTTACCATGACATTTCAGGCTACATGCTTATTCCGGGTCGATGCTCAATATTGAAGCCTGTATTTTGCAGCTCATGCCTAAAATGTAGGCCGCAGCATTGAGCCTATGGTACTCCATGGATTTTTTTCTACTTAGTGCGGTACTGAGGTAGAGCTGGTCAGATGACATTTTTTTATTTTTTAATATATATTCAACTCCTATGTATGTGTTGTGTTCCGCCAGCTTCACACAGTGCATTTCCCAAAGCAGGTGATGTAAGACTGGCCATGCACTGATTTCTTTTGAACAGACATTCATATGAAAATTCTCATCACTACATTCAATGACATGACAAATATATCAAAGTACTTAAAACAAAGTTTGCTTTTAACAATTGATTTTTGAGTGGACTTTCCTTAACAAAAAAAAACATTTGCTGTTAAATTGTTCGTTCAGGAAACATTTTCCATCCTGCTTCCTCTAATTTTCTCATTACATCAACGAACACCGGTTTGACCCCACAATTAGAAAATCAAATGCTCTTAAAATAAACGATTTTGGACGTACTAGTGTTTGGACAGTTCAAGTTCAGTGCTCAGAAGGTCATCAGTGGTCACCTTTATCTTTCTTCCAGTGCACGTTCCCTTTAGCAAAGGTCCGAGGCCAAGTGAGCTGAGGACACAGAGCAGTCCATATGCACCATACTTTAAAAAGCTAGTAATGAATAAATTAAAGTGGTTGCCATTTTTGTTTGGCAGAGAGCAGAGCCTCGGGGGCTGGAGACCATGTCTGTGCTGCCCCAGCTGTGAGGTCCAGTGTGAGGAGAGTTGACTGTAGAGTTGAGAGGAATTCTCTATCCTATATTTGTGTTAGCCATTTGATTTGCTAGATGTTGAGTAAGTTAAGGTGTTGTGTTTCAGCGAGTGATCGCTATTATGAGGTTTCATGCTTCTATACCCACTTAGGGAGGACTTTTTGCTGAACAGCTGTTTTTGTCTTATAGGGGATGTGACAAACGCCTCTGGTCCAGGATTGACGTCAGCCGCTGCAAGTCTCTGGTGCCTCAGGCCCTAAGTGGCATCATTAAAAGACAACCAGTACAGCTCGACCTGAGCTGGACAAATGTATCCAAAAAGCAGCTTACCTGGTTGGTCAACCGATTACCCGGTGAGTACAGATTACAAGGGACAGTGGGCCTTCTTTTATTCAAAGCAACAATGGCACACGTTTAATGGGACCAGCCTCTTCCAATCTTTTTACATAACAGCACTCAGACTGGGAGAAGGGGGAGCATAACTGGGAGCCAATCAGGTTTGTTACATACAAATAATGCTGACAAGGGCTCTGCGGAGGAGGAGAGAGCAGAGGGAATGGCCTAATCGGTATGCTGCTGCTTATTCACTAACCAGTTAACATGCTGAGGGTGGAGAGAGATTACACCACTGTATTTCTACAATCTATTACAGAAAAAGTGGCGTCATTGTTCGCAGCTGTACGGTGTGATGTGTACATCTTAATGGACGGAAATACAAATCCTTTATCGGGAAAAAGTTTTTTTTTTTTGTATGTGTATTTCATCTGTTTAGCAGTTTATCTGGAATTACACTATTAAAAACTCCTATCTATGCTGGATCTTTCTGCCAGGAGATAACAGAAAAATTGAGAGTAAAAATTGCTTGTATTGATGTGTAATTACACAAGTTTACAGGCATCTGGCCTTTCCAACTACTGGCCAGAATATTTTTTCTAACCACTGCAATAAATTTATATGCATAAACTTGAGTAAATTTTATGCTCATAAGCTCCTCCTCAAATGCAGCTTTTGGGGCAATTTTTTATGCTAAACTGCTCTACAAATGTGTTTTTTTTTTTTTTTTAATCTTTTTACAAGTGAGAATCTTTTTTGAGAATTGGCAGCCGCTTACATGGCAAGTACAGCTTTGGCCATCAGCAGTCAGGGATAGATGAGGGAAGAAAACTATCCTCCTCCGATATAGACCTGTGCATATACAGCGTTAAGGAGATGAGAGGAGTTATGTAGAGCAAATATCAAGGCAGGAATAACACATCCAATCACATATCCTTAAAAGCAAACCGTAGTAAGTAGGACATTGGAATGACAATTGTGCAGTAGAGTTATAAACCCTGTACCTTCAGACATCAGATCTTATTAGCAAAAGGAGAACAGGAGGGAGGGGGTTTGGGGGGGGGGGGGGGGGGGGAGTAGAGGGGCCAGAGACCAAAGGGAAAAGAAGAGTGTGAAGGAAGGTCTCCATTGCCCCCCCCTGGACATAAATGTACCTTTTAAAGCATTTGTAACCCTAAAAAAAATAATAATAATGTTCCTGTTCCTTTAAAACTTTAATAACAGCATAGTGCTGTTGAAGTGTAATTGTGCCCTTTTCTATGTTCTAAAATACCTGGTTGATTCTGCCTGTTCCTATGTCCCCCTGTGTGAAGTGACCACAGTAATCATGGCTGCTGATCCATGATGCCGTGGTCAGTTTACCTGACTCCGTCATCCCGATTTGTGTTCTGATTGTCTCCCCCCTCCCTCCCTGCCTGTCAGCTCCAGTCTGTGTGAGAGCCGATCTTCTGCTCCCCCGCCCCTCTATTCTGCTGCAATACATACCCCTGATACTTGTATCCTCTGTTTTATAGACCTATAAAGTACCGTGCCTTTTTTTCTAAAGTGATTGTAAAGGTAAAGAACAAACTACAGCCAGCCCCTCTGTTCTCTCCTACACTGTGTGATTTTTTTTTTTTTAAACAATGCCTGTAAATACTTTCTTTGCTCTTTTATGGTCGGTCACGTGACCTCTGGCTCCTCTATTTCTCCAATCTATGGGCTCTGACCTCAGCCAGGAAGGTCACATGACCGCTGTGACCGGCCAGAAGAGATCAAAGATAAGGTATTTGCAGGCTTCATTTTACAAAAACATTTACACAGTGTAGGAGAGATTAGTATAACATAGGGGCTGGCTGTAATTGTTCTTTAGTTTTACTGCCAGCTTCTAATAGCAGCGGGAGGGGAGGCAGCTGAGAGGGAGAGAGACACACACAGGAGCTGACAGGCAGGGAGGGGGAGAGAGGAGAGCAGCGGGATGAGGAAGGCACGTAAACTGACTACTGTTATCGGGGATCGGCAGTCATAATTACGGTGGTCAGCGCACGGAGGGAGACACAGGAACAAGCAAGATCAACCAGGATTTTTACAGCTTAGAAAGGGGCAGATTAGACGGCACAAGCACTGTGCTGTTTAATCTGCTATAAGGGAACTGAATCTCTCCCCCTTCACAACCACTTTAGGCCTGGTTCACACCTATACGTTTTTTTTTTTAGTGCGTTTTCAGTTTTGCAGAAACACTACAGTCCATTTAACATGGTTTCCTATGGGTCATGTTCACATCTATGCATTTTATGGAAAGGGCCCGGGACTTTTTTTCAGTTTTTGGTTCCATAGATTTCAATGGATCAAAAAAGTGTATTGAAAAACACAAAATACACCTGGAGTATGCAAATTGCAGTCTGCATAGGTGTGAACCAGGCCTTAACTCCTAATGTGCATGGGCTAACATTGAACTGCATTTAAAGGCATAAAAAAAAAATGCAGGGCGCCTGTAAAAGCCTGAGGCCTAATTGTGATCAGAGCCACACAGCACTGCATACAATACTGGCCTGCACAGAAGTTGCGTTATCCTTGGTTGGCCAATTAGGACAGTTGAAGAGAGACGGCGAACAGCAGGATCAACCAGGATTTATACAGAATAGAAATCTCATAGTGGTTCAGTGAATATGAACAGTAAGTAATGCAGCATGTACTGAGTTTTTAATGATGTGGGTTTAAAGTGATATTAAAGGTACCTTTAAAAAATAAATATGTTATTGCCTGCTCTGCTTAATGGTTTTGCACAGATCAGCCCCAATCCTCCTTTTTTCATGTCCCCCGCTGGTGCTCCTGGCTCCTCTTCTTCGAGTGCCCCTATAGCAAGCCACTTACTTGCTCCCGAGCCCCGCTCTGTGTATCCATTAAATGAAGGGAAATCTCCCCAATGAGACCATGGGCAAAAAACATCTTTATCTTTGTTTATCGGCCTTATTAAAATGCCTATGTAATCACAAGGACCTGCAGTTCAGAGAAGTAGAGCATCTACCTCTAACTAATGGAAGGCAACAAAAATACTTGTAGATGACGTCAAGGAGGATTCCTCAAGGCTAAAAAGAATTGAACATTGAGTAAATGACATCCTGTAGCCATTCTGCTTGTGGAAATCTTGGTTATGGCTTTATTGCTCTAGGCTTATGATTTACCTTAAAGGTAACTCTTTTAGAACAAGTCAAACTAATATCGCTTCTGTGATCTCTTGTAGCGTTGAAAGATCTCATCCTGGCGGGCTGTTCGTGGTCTGCCGTGTCTGCCCTCAGCAGTTCTAGCTGTCCTCTCCTACGAACACTGGATTTACGCTGGACAGTGGGAATCAAAGATGGACAAATCAGAGATCTGCTGACACCGCCATCAGAAAAGCCAGGTGACATTGTGGTTGATTCTTTTATAATGTGTTTTTTAAATCTGGATGTCAGGAACTCTAACAGAAGAGAAGTGGGTTGCAGATCTTAAAATAAATCTTACTGAAGCTTAAATCTTTTGCAGAGATTGACAGGTAGAAAGATAATGGCCCTTTATTACTGGCACTTCCATGTTCTGTCCTGATCTTTGCATTTGGTTGCTTCCACCATAATATAAAATCCTTTTTTGTTATGACCAGCACTGACAAATGAAAGTGCTCTATATTACTGTCTAGTTCAGGGCTTGACAAATTTGCTTTGAATCGCCAGCTAGAAAAAGTTAGGAGCCAGTTTTTTGTTTTTTTCTAACACCAAGGAAACTAGCTGGCACCTCTCCTGCTCCGAGGTGTTCACTGGACCGCAACATCTGGCGTCGTGTTGTCACCAAGAATGTCCAATGCATTTCTGAGTATGCACGATCTCAGTGTTGGACCTCATAATAAATAATTTTGGTAACTATAGGAGATTGCCCAGAGATTGTACAAGGAGAGGAGAGCCTGTGTGGTCTATGGAGTAGAAGCAGAAAACTGGGTTGGCTATGCAGCAGAATTGCAGTCTTGTAGATCCGTTGGCTGGAATGAAGTTAGTGATGTCAGCAGCCTGGGGGTAATGACAGACTTTGTATGGCCTCTCTCTCTCCGCCCATCACCTACTCCCCATGGCAAGCTGTCCCAGGGCTCGCTCTGACTGCTTGAAGCCAGAGCGTAGAGCCTGCAGAGTGAGGATCAGCCCTGGCTCTGGGCAGATACCCCCGCCATCTGGCCGCTGATCCCTCCCGGCTAATAGGTCCACTCATACAGATGTCTGTGTACCGGTCACCAAGCCCTGCACACTAGAGGACACACAAGGTGCAGCTTTGTCTCCAGTGCGGCAGACATCTTCTCAGAGGGCAGCCATGGCATTCCATGCCAATGGTCTTTAAAAAAATGACCCTGCCACTTACAGTGTAATTGAAGAGCCATAGACTGACTGTACTGACTTCACAGGAGTGTTATCCTATCTATAGTAGATGTTTTTTTGTTTGTTTTTCTCTTTTCAATGGGCTGACAAAAGCACCATTTCTAGTCGATGTGGTGGCCTGGGATTGGTCGAGCCCTGGTCTAGTTAACCCCTAGTTGACACCAAACCATGCTCAGATTGCTTACATCACCTGCTATTATTTGGCAACATGTGGCATCTTTAAAGATACCCAGATAAATTAGATCCTTGTATTGGTCAGGTTGTCAGGAGTTAAATTTGGAATCTGTGAGCCCCCTTTAGTATGAATAGATGCTCCCAACTAACCCCAGAAGGGAAGTTCATTGGGCAATATGATAATGTTTATGCACCCATTATTTTGGAAGCATGCACAATCCAGCCATTTTAACCCCACGCCGCTAGTTGTTTAGTTGGATCACAATAGACCTATCTCTCTGGTGCGAAGACTCTTAAGGAAGGATCGGAAAAGATATTCCGATAGTGACTATAGGTTTATAGGTAGACCGCAGAAGGCAGAAGATTCGGCTTCCATATGATTTGACCGCTGGAGACCCAAACCACTGCACTCTGTGTTGAGAAGATGTATGGCTTTCCAGCATGCTGCTAGCAAAGGATGATTTAACCGCTTGCTGCAGCAAGCAGAAAACAAATAATTAGGACGCGCTTATCGTCTAGTGCGTGTTGCAGCCATCTTCTCATTTATTTTTCCTAACCATGATTTGTTTCTGTGACATCCACAGGACACGACGCACGCAGCAAGCTTCGTTTTTTGACTGACCTGAGGCTCTCTGGTTTAGACATCTCTGACATCACTCTGCGGTTGATAATTCGGCACTGTCCTCACTTGTCTAAGCTGGACCTCAGCCACTGTCCACTTATGTCAGACCAGTCTGTCAACCTGCTGACTGCTGTGGGCTCATCCACACGAAACTCTCTCACACACATCCACTTGGCAGGTAAGTGGAAAGGTAGTCCACATTCCTACTTGGCTTTAATGACTCTATGGTAAAAAAAAAAAAATTCTGTGTATGTATAGCCAAACCTTTTTTTCCAGTTTTGAATAGACCAGGGAATGGTTAAATCTTTGGGTAAAATCGATTTTTTTATTTTTTATTTTATTTTATTTTTTTATCTTCATTGGGGACGTTTTCTTTTGACTTGTGGAGTTGTGACAGGAAATTACAAAGTGAGGGCTATTCCCCTGCTTAAGACTGTTGTCACTAGAACAGCGGAAGATTGTTAGACCTGTTTGTCCTTCTATAGCAATGTTCAGCACTCGTGTTGGGAAGTTGCCTATTTTAGTGCTTCCAGTGGCAAAGCAAGTAACCACTGGCTTATGGGTGATCAGGCCTTTAATCACCCCTTGTAGTCCTTAAAAGGCAGTGATGGTGTGATTTATACCCAAGCTTCCTGGAGTGTGTGAACCTGGTCTCTCATCTGCCCAGACACTGCCACTTAGTGTGATTGGCATAGTCTGGGGATGCATATCTCTCAGCTCTCTGAGATGAGAAAGCAGGAAACCTTTTACCACAAAGTATGTATGTAGGCAAAAGATACCCATGTCTCCCCTCTAGACACCAACAAAAACTATCAAGCATTAGAAGAATAAGAGCACCACAAATGGATGATCTAGTGGTAGAAACCCAATGTGTCTAATGGGGCTCATAACTCTCCCTTCATTAGGGCCCAGCCACAGGAATCGGGTAAGAAAATTCACATCTCTGGCCCTCCCACCATCACAGCTGGGCTGACAAATTTTCCACCCCATAGGATTGTACAGACACACTGATGAAGAATTCCATTAATTGTGGAAAATGGGACACAGATTGTACTGAAAATTAGAGACTGCCTTGTGCATATATCTTCATAACGGACATGGCTTTTATTCATGGGGTGGTATGCCAAGGCTGTCTCTTTGTAACTAAAATCACATTGTACCATTTTCCCAAAGAACATTTAAAGTTCCCCTCAATACTGCAAATCGGCCACCTTCCAAATCCCAATTTTATTTTCTTAATTTGAGGTGGGAGCTTTGTCAGCCCAGCTGTAAAGGTGGGATGTTTCGGGGACTTTTCTTGCCGTGTAATTCCTGTAGCTGGGCCCTGATGAAGAGGGAGTTGTGCGCCTCAAAAATACATTTTGCTTTTTTCCTTTTTAAATCGTGTTTATATTAAAAAAAAGATTCTACTGGATTTATCCAATTTTTCTGGCACTCTCATTCTTCAATACTCTGCAGACATTTTTTCGGGACCTGTATGGATACTCTTGATGACAGAAAGCGGTCTTCAAAGAGACTACCTATCTCGTCAACTCAAGGGGTCCAGTTCTCCTACAGTACACAACCTACTTGTGGAGCAATAAAAACCTGTCAGAAGTTCTAACCACACTTGAAAGTGGTTGTAAACCCTTTTTCACAACATTTGCCTACAGGTAATCCTATAATAAGGCTTACCTGTAGGTACCGTGAATATCTCCTAAACTTGCACAGTTTAGGAGATATTCACTGTATCCTCATGTACCGATGTCATCAGCACATGCGCACTGAAGAAACATCTCGCTCATGCCATTTTTTCAGCTGCTGTGCCGTGATCGTCAGCTCCTTCACACATGCACGGGAGTGATGTCATCGCGGCTCCAGCTAATCACAGCGCCGGAGCCTGTGAACCCGGAAATAACTCCGGGAGACATGTCGCCCGTCACAGCGGTGTGCCGGGACCGCTGCAACCGCTCAGTTCTGAGGTATTTCATAATGAGCTAGTATGCGATGCATACTAGCTCATTATGCCTTTGTCTTGCAGGTTGCTTGTTTTTTTGGTTTTTTTCATCTGGGTTTACAACCACTTTATAGGAACACTATTATAATGTTAATATATAACTATTTATACTATTTTTACAAATTAAAAAAAGGAACACACATTTTACCAGTTTGATGAAATTTCCTGACTTATTTAATTTTTATATTTTATTTCTGCTTGACCAGATACAATTTAAATCCAAAATAAAATAACAATTGTATGCAAAAAAAATTACCTTGTTACTTCCAGTCAAATTGCTGTGTCTGTGTGATGTACTCTTTAAAAAAAAAAAAAAAAAAAAAAAAAGTTTATTTGTCATTATTATAACATGCAAGTTCAACCTCCTATTTTTAGTCCTTTGGGAATTTTGCCTCAAGTAGTAAATGTAGCTGCACATTCAAACAGAACTACACTCTCCACACCCATTAGACATTTCTCACCATGCAGTATCAATACTACCACAATATTTAGTGCATATTGAACATTGTTCCCGTTCTCTCCATGGACATTTTTCACGCTATCTCCACACGTTACGTATCCTGAGCATTGACCATGCCCTTTCTGTAGACCTTTACTGTGCATTATCCATAGTAGCATACCATATACTGCATACTGAGCAGTGTCCATATCCTCCTCTAAGAATGTTTCACTGTGCAGTATCCACATCATGATTATTCATACTGCATGCTGAGCATATGTTGTTCTCCCATGAGCTGAGCTTAGCCATATTCTTCCCATAGGCATTCCTTACTATGCAGTATCCACACCACCACATGCATACTGAGCATTATCCATGTTCTTCCCCATAAACCAGCCTTTCTTAACCTTTACAATTTAGAGGAACCCTTGAAATAACTTTCTGGTCTCACAAACTGTCTCTCTGCTCCTACTTGGCATAGCCATGCTATGTAACTGAATTGATAATTGCCCCATATTGTGTGCATGACCTCTCACTAATTATGTTTTAAACATCCTTTGTGGCTACTCCATACCTAACCAAGGCTCTGGATGGGAGTTCTATTGAGAGAACTATATCAAAGCACAGTGATGTATAGAAGGGTATGGTCCCCCAACTGGTTTGGGAGATCTTGGAGGACAGTGCTATGTTACTGCACCTGTGTGTGCTTTGGTGCAAAGCTACTGTATACTCTTTTATAATCCGATAAATCTCTATCAGCTATGTTTGGTCTGCTTTACATTAATGGGAGTTTTACTATTCAGAGTTCAGCTTTGAAATTGGCTCTGGGCCATTACACACACATTGCAATCCCAGAGTACAATCAGGTATCCAGGGTCTTTGTATCCAATCAGACCAGCCTTTGCGCTACATGGTTTTTCATAGATATGAAGGAGGTTGTACAGAGTATAACATGTGCTGTGCTCTAAGTTTATGTATAAAATTGAATAGAGTTACAGAATTTCCTCAAAGGCCCTAGGGACTTTCTCAGTGCTCCCTCCTGATTGGCTGAGACACACCAGCGGAGGCATTGGCTCCCACTGCTGTCAGTCAGCCAATCAGGAGAGGGAGGAGGCTGGGCCAGGGCTCTGTGTCTGAATGGACACAGGGAGCTGTGACTATGCTCGGGTTCCCCCATAGCAAGCTGCTGCCTGTGGGGGCACTTGACAGGAGGGAGGGGCCAGGAGCACAGAAGAGTGACCCAAGAAAAGGAGGATCAGGGCTGCTCTGTGCAAATCCACTGCAACAGAGCAGGTAAGTATAACATGTCTAATACTGGCGCGGTCTGGCTGTAGCTTCTGCACTGCTTTTGAGGACCTTTTCTTATTTATCAGGGCCATTGTCCTGTTCATAATGACTTGGCCAAGGCACGGCAATGCCCAGAAAATTGTACATGACCATTTTTTTCAACACAGTCCACCACAGCATGTGCACTGCTGTGTGCATTCATTGCCTGCTACCATAACAGTGATTTGGGTGCCACACCATTCAGGGCACATCACAATGCATTATGATTTAATGGCCTTTTTACAGAAACGCATCAATTTGGGTCTTAAGTTACCAGTCTCCTTGTATGTCTGTCTTCCCCTACCGGTAAAAGGTGTGTGGAAGCTCTGCTCTCATCAATGGCTACATCTTTGACACATCTACCTTATAAACATGGCCTGTAAATTTGAATGCTTTCAGAAATAGAATTAATCATTTATTTTTATCAAATAACAAAATAAAAAGTAAATGAACAGAAGAGAAATCTAAATCAATATTTGGTGTGACCACCCTTTGCCTTCACAACAGTTTTGTGCATTCATTGAGTCGCTTAGCCTTAAAGGGGTTGTAAAGTCGGGTTTTTTTTATCTTGATGTATTCTATGCATTAAGATAAAAAGCCTTCTATATGCAGCAGCCCCCCTAATACTTACCTGAGCCCCACCTCTGTCCAGTGATGTCCACGAGTGTCTCGGCTGTCCGAGACTCTCCCTCCTGATTGGCTGAGACACACCCACAGCGCCATTGGCTCCCACTGCTGTCAGTCAGCCAATCAGGAGAGAGAGGAGGCCGGGTCAGGGCTCTGTGTCTGAATGGACACAGGGAGCTGTGACTCAGCTCGGATGCCCCCCATAGCAAGCTGCTGGCTGTGGGGGCACTTGACAGGAGGGAGGGGCCAGGAGCACCGAAGAGGGACCCGAGAAGAGGAGGATCATGGCTGCTCTGTGCAAATCCACTGCAACAGAGCAGGTAAGTAAAACATGTTTGTTTTTTCTAGAAAAGAAGAGACTTTACAATCAGGAAAATGGCAACAGGTGCTCTGGACTGAGGAGTCAAAATGTGAAATATTTGGTTGTAGCTGGAGGCAGTTTGTTGGTGAAGTGCTGGTGAGCGGTACAATAATGAGTGTATGCAGGTAACAGTGAAGCATGGTGAAAGATCCTTGCTAGTTTGAGGCTGCATTTCTGCAAATGGAGTTGGAGATTTGGTCAGGATGAATGGTGTCCTCAAAGCTGAGACATACAGACAGATACTTATTCATCATGCTATACCATGAGGGAGGCGTGTGATTGGCCCCAAATTTATTCTGCAGCAGGACCCCAAACATGCAGACAGTGTCATTAAAAACTATCTTCAGTGAAAAGAACATGTAGTCCTGGAAAAGATGGTTTGGCCCCCACAGAGCCCTGATCTCAATATTGAGTCATTCTGGGATTACATGAAGAAATAGAAGGATTTGAGGCAGCGGACATCCACAGAAGATCTGTGGTTAGTTCTGCATGATGTTTGAAACAACTTGCCTGTCGAGTTCCTTCAAAAACTGTGTGCAAGTGTACCTAGAAGAACTGATGCTGTTATGAGGGCAAAAGGTGGTCACGCCAAATATTGATTTTGATTTCTCTTTCCATTTTATTAACTGAATAGAAATAAATTATTAACACTTCTATTTCTAAAACCATTCTTAATTTACAGCATTTTTTCACACCTGCCCAAAGCTTTTGCAATGTGTGTTACAGCTTTTGTGTATGTGTGTGTATATATATATGTGTGTGTATATATATATATATATATATATATATATATATATATATATATATGTGTGTGTGTGTGTGTATATATATATATATATATATATATATATATATATATATATATATATATTGTGTGATCTATCGGAGCGATCGCAGCCGACATTCACATAGTGTGCGTGTAGTTTTAACTATGGCGCTGCGGAGTTCGGAGGGACTCGGCAGAGCTGAATGAGCGCAGCCGAGATACACATAGTCGAGTGTTCTCGGCTCTTTCCGGCGCCGCTCACAGTCCCGCCCAGTCCCGCCATTGGACCCGTGTTATGTCCATCATAGGGCGGGACTGTGAGCAGCGCCGCAAAGAGCCGTGTATACACGAGACTATGTGTATCTCGGCGGCGATCGTTCAGCTCCGCCGAGTCCCTCCGAACTCCGCGGTGCCATATTTAAAACTACATTCTATGTGTATGTCGGCATCGATCTGTCCAAGCATGTAATGGACACTGTGGGCAAGGCTGCACTGACCACTGGGGCAAGGCATTGATGGGCATTTTAACTTCCCTCCTAAAAGTTTTTTCCTTAAAATTCCCTCTTAAACTTGGGGGTACATGTTATACGCCGATAAATACGGTATATAGATAGATAATTTTTTTTTTTTTTATTTTTTTTTTTCATTGACGAATTACTGAGGGGTCAGTTTGCTGAGTGTTAAAGGGGTTGTAAAGATTCATATTTTTTAAAATAAAAATAACAAACATGTTCTACTTACCTACTCTGTGCAAGGGTTTTGCACAGAGCAGCCTGATCCTCTACTGGGGTCCCCCGGTGGTGCTCCGGGCTCCTCCCCTTCATCAGGTGCCCCCTAGGAAAGCTGCTTTCCATGGGAGCACGTGCGGGCTCGCTCCCGAATCCTGCTGCTGCATTCAGTGATACAAACTGTGGGACCCAGTCCTGCCCCCGTGTCACTGGATTTGATTGACAGCAGTTCGAGCCAATGGCTCCCGCTGCTATCAAACTGTCCAATGAGATGAGAGCCAGCAGCTGGAGTCACTGGACTCGTGCATGTCGCTGGAACAAATGGCCTCAGATAAGAAAAAGAAGCTGCAGCAAAGAAGGTTTTTCACCTTAATGCATAGAATGCATTAAGGTGAAAAACGTTGAGGCTTTACAATCCCTTTTAAATATTGCATTCATTTTTGAGGTAGTTATCTCAGAAGAAGGCTATTCACAAAAAAAAGCATCTATGCATGTTACTTTTTTTATTTTGTGGTATTTCTTGCATTTGTTTACAACTTCTCTTATTACATACCAGGCCTCAAGCTGCAGCAGGAAGTGGGACATTTAGCAGCAGGTATTACTACCACTGCTAAATATGACATCTTCTGGTTGTCAAGAAACCAGCACAGTGTTCAAACAACCAGTGACTCATCCCTGCCTGGCTCATTCAGCGGCTTATTGGAATCTAGAAGCCTCTTTCAACAATAGGGGGGCCCCCAAATACGACCCTCCCTACTACTACTCATTTACAAAAATAGAAGCTAGAAATTGAGACCTTGTTTGTCCTTTTAATAAAAAATATCCCCACAATGTACATCCGTCATCAATCACACCATCCTGCAATGCAGGTTCCTGTCAATGATGAACGACACTTGCCCAAAGAAAAAATCCCAACACTCACTGAGACACGATCGATTCCATCATCCACCCCTCAAATTGACCTTTTCCCTGACAGCTGTCATTGACTAAATATGGTCATGTCCATATTTGGTCATTTACATCACCCAAGTATCCCTCTGCTTACTTTAGCTGCGGGGACCCAGAGATGTCATTCTGCAGGAGGGAAGTGATCGGATGTGTCTTAGCGGGCATCTGATTTTTTTTTTTTTTTCCCTGGGTTGGTTGGCATCATCGTTCGTGATTGATGTACATTGTGGGACTTTTTTTTTTTTTTTCATGTGTCAAAAATTGCGTCTGTACGTTTTTTTTTTTTTTTTTTGTGTGAATGAGTAGGTTTACTATGTCTCCCTTCATTCACATTAAAGGGGACTTTGCCACAGCTGAATGTGTGGACAGCGACAGATGAATCGCTGGTTATTGGTGTTCCAGAAATTCTGAGCTGGAGCTGTCACATTATCAGTGGTATTAACAGGGTACTTGGTGAAATCCTTTACTCTGACCTGTCCTTTCATCCCAAATCCAATCTCTGTCATAAACTTGTAGACTTCGCCTCCGTAACATCTCTAAAATTCACCCCTTTTTAACTAATGAAACCACCAAGCTACTCATTCACTCCCTTGTTATCTCTCGCCTTGACAACTCTATTCTCATAGGCCTACCTTTCCATCTCCTCTTCAGTCTTTAATGAATGCTGCCACCAGACTCATTTACCTTACCAAGCGCTCAGTGTCTGCCACCCCTCTCTGCCAATCCCTACACTGGGTTCCGATTGCTCAGCGAATAAAATACTAACCACAACATACAAAGTTATTCACAGCTCTGCCCCGAGATACATCACCAATCTGTCTCCCCTCCTCCCCATACTTCCTGCTGTCAAGCTCCTTTGTCTCCTTTTCCCATGCTTGTCTCCAGGACTTCTCCAGAGCCTCTCCCATCCTCTGGAACTTTCTACCTCAGTCTGTCCGGGTATCTCCTACTTCGGCTGCATTTAGGCGATCCCTAAATTTATTTCTTCAAGGAAGCCTATCGCACCTCCAGCCAACTGAACTTTTATCTTTATCTCCATCAGATCATCCCTAAAAGTTATAACCTTTTGTACCCCTTGCCCCAACCTATTCGATTGTAAGCTCTTGTATTTTATTGTATCTGTACTTTCTCCCTTTGTATTGTAAAGCGCTGTGCAAACTGTTGGCTCTATATAAATCCCACATAATAACAAAAATAACACTGCTGCTAAATGTTTCAACTCTTATTTTTGTATATTTGTTAACTAGCAAGTGGCCAAAGCACGAAATTAACAAATGTATTTTGTTTATTTTGTAAATAAACTTAAATTCAGTTTTGCATTTTTGCGATATTTGCCACATGTAATTAATGCATTAAGTGTAGTGAATGGACACTTTAAGTATCGCATGCAGTACTTTGTGTAAAACACAATTATCACATGCGATGAGCATTAGTGAATTGACATTTGACCCTTTAACTGTGTCCAATCACAGCTGGTCACATGTAAACACGGAGATGCTTGTAATCGGCGCTCCTCACCTCACAATGGCAGTGTGTGTGGCAAGGAGAGCCGATCAGCGACATCTACACATTTAATCAAGGCACAGATCATCAGTGCCCTAATTACAATATAGCGCCAACAGTGGCAGCAATCAGTGCCCACCACTGCCCACAAGTGCCACCAATCAGTGCCCATTAGCGATGCTAGTCAGTGCTGGCTATAAGTGCTGCCCATCACTGCTGTTGATCAATGCCCATCAGTGTCGCCCATCAATACTGCCTATCCATGCTCACTATCGGTGCCCACCAGTGCGGCATATTAGTGCCGCCTCATCAGTGCCGCCTCATCAATGCCCACCAGTTCAGCCTATCATTGCCGCCTCATCAGTGCACATCAGTGAAGGAGAAAAAGTACTTAGTTAAAAAATGTACTGACAGAAACAAAGTAAAAAAAAAATTTTTTTTTTATTTTTTTTCAACATTTTTGGTCTTTTTTTTTTTTTTTTTTTTTGTAAAAAATAAAAAACCCAGCAGTGATTATATACCACCAAAAAAAGCTCTATTTGTGTGAAGAAAACGATAAAAAAAAAATGTTTGGGTACAGTGTAGCATGACTGCGCAATTGTCATTCAAAATGCGATGACCGCACTGAAAAATGGCTTGGGCAGGAAGGGGGGTGTAAGTGCCCTGTAGGCAAGTGGTTAAAGCAGAGTGCATTACATTATAGCCTGTCACACAGAGCTACACGTAAAACATCAAGGGGGTTTATTTTTAAAATCGACAAATCCAGCCTATTGATTTAGACTGCTGTTAATAAATGCTGTTTTTCTTTGCCAGGTTGCAAAGGGGTCACAGATGAGTCTCTGCTCTACCTACGGCGAGCCTCCAGCCTAACCCTAATCGACCTACGTGGCTGCAAGCAAGTGTCTCGAAAAGCATGTGAGGGGTTTATATCGGACCTGTCTGTGAGCACCTTGTACTGCCTGTCAGAGGACAAGCTCATCCAAAGGATCACCTAAGAACATAAGGAGCATCCACTGCAGGCGCGGTGTTGGAAGAGGCCACGTCGCTGGGGGACGCACATTGTCAATCACTCCTCCTCGTTGGCTCTCTCTGGCTCCCTTGCCTCCCTCGTCTGACACAAACAAGGAGCAATAATTGGAGTCTGTACATCCTGCCCTGTCTCAGTTCCGTGAGGGGCAGTCACCTGGTGCAAGAAAGTGGGCTAAATCTGAAACGGGTATTTAAACCGCTTCGGCGGGCCCTGGTGCTCATGGGTACCTTTCAGGGCTAAAACATTGAAACCTCTTAAGACTGGATCTCCATAGTCACAGAGCAAAGAACTATTATATATATATATATTTTTTTTTTTTTTTTTGATTTTGGCTCCTATTTTTCCAGATCCGTCTCTCCTCCAGGCAGGTATATGGAGAGTTTGAGTGAGCGGGCAGCTCAAATTGTTTTTGGTTTTTTTTTTTGTTTTTTTTTTTTTATATTTGGAATACCACATCCATATTTTTTTTTTTTTTTTGTGTGTGTTACCCTCTGTTGATCATTACGTGTGCATGTGTGTGTGTTAGTTAAAGAGCACCTGTCATTTAGTATTTAAACGTAATGCTGTAAAGGTAGAAGGTAGTGGAGGCAAAAAGCAGTGTACATTCTTCATATTAAGGTTTTAGTAGATGTCTAAAGTGATAATTAGCTCGGGTCTTATTTCAGTTTGTCCTCGCGTTTACGAAAGCACTAAACCTTGGGTGAGGAAATGTTATTTTGAAGATTTCACGTGGGAAGCCAAAGCTGCAGAAATGGATAGGATGTGTGTAAGCTGGTTTTAGATTTAGTTTCATACTCCAGTTTCTTAACTGTAGTTTGTGCTTTCTCCACATCGGCTCTTCCAAACATAATTTTGTTAACCCAATTATCCTGAAAATGTATTTAGCTTTTCTTATTATTTCTTTAACTCTTCAGGATATCGGTGGAAGAACAAGGTACAAAAACCAAATAAATTTAGCCAGAAAGTCAGCTCTTTTCCTTCTCAGCTGTTTACATGTAAGACCAAGTAGCCAGGACTTAAATCCCAATTGGACTTTCAGAATAAATCCACTAAATACAAGCTAGGTGCATCAAAACAAAAGGTGTCTACAGTCTTTAGTTTTCTTTTAAAAGGAGCCACATCCTGAGTAGAAAAACCTGTCCCCTGCCAGCAAGTTGTAGAGAAGGACCCTTGTTCTGTGTGTGATTGGACCGCTCTAGTTCTGACTCCGCAGGGAGTGTGTCGGATCTCTTCAGAGAGGTCACCGCTTCCCCACAATGAACAAATGTTTTTCTCTACGGAATGCTGGCAAGTGATAGGCTTTTGTTACTCAGGATGTGGCTGCTTTTGTTTTAATACTCCTGGAAATCATTTAGCCGATTTAAATTGAAAGTTCAGTTGGGCTTATATTATACTGAAAAGTGGGGCACATCACAGTTCCAGGATACACAAAAAACTTTATTTATTAAAAAGGGCAAAACCTTCCTTTCCCACCTTCCTTCACAGCATATATGGTCTTTTACAAAACGGCAGGGGTCCTTTAAGGTTGATTTCTCTGGGCGTTTGGAGCAGAGTGTGTGCATGAATGAGAGGGGCGGGCCGCTTCCTGATAAATAGTCAGAGTTAATATTATATTTTTTTGAATTTAACTTAAGTTGGATTTGTTGCTTTTTTTCTTTGTTGTCTGTTGTGCCCGACCCCTCTCCTCGGTGAAAAAGAAGGTGCAGATGAGCACCCACCAATGCATTAGTTCCTCCCACACTGGGCAGCCATCTTTGCATATAGACAAAAAGTTCTATAAATATATACAGAAGGCCACTACTGCACACATAGGAGACATGTGTGTGCATTGCGGCCAGTTCCTTTCCCTGGCCCATGACTAGATTGTATAAAAAGAGGCTGGATAATATTTTTCTCTGCGGGGGCGCTCTCGCTTTCCCTTTGTTTCTTTTTGCAATAAAAACAAAAAAGTTTATGATACAAAACCTGTTTGTGTGTATTTTTTAAATCCAATATAATGACGCATAATATTTCAATAGATGATTACCCTATAGGTTATTCTTTTGTTCTTGTAAAAAGAGTGCTGAGAGTTCCTGTCTATAAAAAAAGTTCTCGTGCACACAGGATGTCTAATTCTCCTAGAAGCCAGCAGTGTTTTTGCTGAAAAAAAATTCCTAACGCTTGTAAAAGTGTCTAAAGCTTTTTCAAGCTCTTGGGCATTAATCTCATTGGCCAGAATAAATCTGGCCATTGAAATGACTTAATGCTCAAACGTGCCTAGCGTTAAGCAGCTTTTAGTAGCATCAGTAGCTTTTTGTGCCCAAACCCTGCTGCTCCTGGACACACTGGCAGTGTGTTTTTTTTGTTTTGTTTTTCCTGCCATGCATGGACACATAGGCTAACATGCAGGGGAGTTTAGAAGCGGGGGGGGGGGATGCAAGACCCCTGTGCATGAAGCCTAAGTGTTCCTATTACTTGAATGGCTAAATCAGAATGTTTTTTTTTAGGCTGTTCGTAATGTGACTTGGGTAGTGTTTTATATCACAGCATAGCAGAGTCACGTAGCAATGTCTTGTGCTAAATGAACTTCACAAACATGGAGATTGTTTGTATAATCCCAAATAAATAAAGTTGCCATTTGAGCAACATCGTCTAAGTTCCAGTATTATTGCAATGTTGGCACATTGTGTAGCAGCCAGGATGTTGCAAAAACAATACCCAAATCCATGGCTCTGCACACAAATGTTACATCTTAATCATACAGTGCAGGGCGCTGATTAAATATTCATAGACCCTGGGTTGTAGACTAGTACCTTCATGTGATGGATGCTGGCAAGCTTCTGAGGACATGCCCCCTGTGCATCCCCTTTATACCCTACCCCACTCCATGAGCCCTTCGTTTTTTGCTAGTGTTACACTTTTGAAGACATTCCCCTTGTGTGTCCCACCTATAACCTTATCCCATTCTGTGAGTCCTCAGTTTTTTGCTGGTGTTACACTTTTGAGGACAGTCTCCCTGTGCTTTCCCTCTATAATCCTACCCCACTCCATAAGTCCTCTGTTATTTGCTAGTGTTCTGGTGATTGACCACTTTTCCCCTTGGGAGAAATCACTCTTAGCTCAACTAGTTTAGTATTTTTTCAGATTCTTAATCAACTCTTCACTGTCTTGTAATGTAACAAAAAAAGCAGTGCATCCAGATCAGTGCAACCTCTGTAAAATTTTAGGAACCCTACCCAGATCCCATGCCATGGGGATAGGCTCTAATTATTATGCTGGATCATACGTGGGTGCTCACCTTGGCACTTTGTGCAACGCGTGTGGTTAGCCACAGGGTGCCATACAGGTCCAGTGCTGTACAACCCAGACCCTGAAGACCCCTTCTGGGGTATATCCACCATGATGAATGTAGCCTGAATCCTATGTAGTGACAAGCAACTTGGACAGGTAAGACAAGGTCACCCTGTATCTCTGTTACTGTAGCCCCACTATCCTTAATAGTATATGTTCACACATGATAGCTGTCAGTTAACTGGGACAGTGTTTGGAATGTATTTACTTTTACAGTGTAAACTTTTCAAACTTGGTGCTAAAATTCAATCACTCGGGGCTTAGTCTCAGGTGAATGACCAGGGGTTACATCATACACAGGTCACACGCTTTGCTGCCACTTCTGTCTAGAGCCCCTTCTTAGGTACTCGGGTGCTTCCCCCACCCTTCTGCCACAACGACTTCACTATAGGATGGTCTGCACTTGTGTTACTGTGCATTCCTTCTCAGACACGCTCAGCTTATTTCTGCACCCTACGTCTTGGGAACCCCACAGAGGAATGCCCTCACCCATGGCAATGGCAGAAACCAGGAGAAAAGGGAGCCACAGCAAAAGCTCGGGTTAACATTTGTTCTGCCAAAGGCCTCCCTTGTACTGGAGCACCTGATTTTAATACTCATCCCTGCATCAAATGCATCTGATTCTAGCTCTATCCCAAGCACACAAGAGGCCTATCTGATGAAGGAAGTATTTTCTTCAACTATGTCACAATATCTCCGACAACTAATGGGTTTAATACAGCCATTACTGTCTAGAGCTCATAAGCGCCAGGCACCTTCTTTATCTCCACTGTCTATCGGAGTCGGATCACAATATGAATACCCTAGACAATGCAGCCATAGAAGGAAATGAAGAGAGAACCAGAGGCTGTTTTAGAGGAGGCCAAGGAAGACTTCTCACCCCTCCTATGATTCTGATGTTACGGCTTTCGGCATAATTCACACTGGAAAGGACAGCTGCCAGAGCGCTTTACACCTTCCGCAGCTGTCCATTCTCACTGTGGTAGGGGGCAGCATGGTGCATGATTCAGGGTATCGCACGGCTTCCTTTTTATATTCTACAATCCTGAAGGATGTGCTGCAATACAAAATGTGTGCCTGCGTTTTAGCGCAGCTCCAGGCTGCATTGCAGTGTGAATGGGACACACACACAAATAATTGTTTGCTGTGGTCCTAGTGGTGACCAACATTTTGCACTGCAGTAAAACGCCAGTGACTGCGTGTAGTATGAATTGGCCCTTCATTTAATATGCTTGCCATAGTTGATACACTCCTGTTGTGTGCAAAAGCCTTGGCATTGTCACACTTGAATCTCCCTTGTCTCTCCATACCTCTTTGGGTACAAAGAGAACAAATCAATCCAAAAAGACATTCGCCATTCATGAACAAATAAAATTGGCAATTTATGACGACTGGGTAAATCCATATATGATTTTCAACCTTCGAAAAATCATTGCTGAACTCTATCCAGTGAAAAAGAGTTCACAAAAAAGTGGTCTGTTGTAGTAGTCTTTACCATCTTCTCACTGTTCCAAATGAAGATATTCCTTAATTCAAATATTCTGCAGATAGGAAGTCTGAGAGACTATTGAAAGCTCTTTGCACTAGCAGGCCTGGCTCTGCAACCAACTTTTTCAGCAGTTTCTTTCTGCCAAACTGCAGCTATCTTTTATGGCAATGAACAACCAACACGATCCTGTATTCCAGGTCTGTACTTTAACTGAGCAATTACAGAAATTACACTGTGCCCTGCTCTTTTGTGTGGATGCCCTAGAACAAGTAATGACACAAACCTCCAGAATGGTTCTGATTTTCATTCAAAAACACAGAATCTTGTGGCTCAAAGCCAGGTCAGCTAAAGATGCCTAACAAACACATATGTTCTTTGAAGGAGGACTTCTCTTTGAAGCATGTGACAAATTTATCAAAGATGTCACAGGAGGAAAGGTTCTTCTCCAATGGCATGTTTAAAAATGCCCTTCAAGGACTTCTACCACCTCAAAACCCAAAATACCTCAACATTCTACCCTGGCTTCAACTGCTAAGACAAAATTCAGCACTTCCTTTTGGTGCAAGACTTAACCCACTCCTAAAAGTGAGGGATGTGTGTTAGTTTGCCTATCTCTGGGCCACAGATGTCCCAGATCTGTGAGTTCAATTGGTGGTTTCATAGGGGTACAAAATAGAGAGTTTAAAACTCTGCTCCCACCCACCATTTCCCTCTCAAATGAGCAAAAATCTGCCCAAGGACAGTCAGATCTGTGGAATGCCCTAAACCATCTCTTGTACCAGGGAGTAGTTGTGACAGGTTCAAAGAATTCTATTCAAACCTGTTCATGTTGCCAAAACCCAGCAGAAGTAGTTGTCCTATCCCGGATCTAAAATCCCTAAACAGTTTATCTTCAGATTCCAAATTTTGCTTGGAATCTGTGAGGTCTGTTACCGCCTTCCTGAGACAAGGCATCCAGGATGACTACCTGCATATTCTCATTTATTCACCCCCTCAGTGCTTTCTATGCTTTGCAATAGAAGACAAACACTTCAGTTTTTCGCTCTGTCATTTGGCCTGTTCTCTCCAAACGTATTCACAAAGGTCCTCTTCTTGCTTTTCGAAGAACTCAAGGCAATTCAGGTCACAGGTTTTCTAGACAAGCTACTTCTGAAGGACTCATCTACTCTTCAGCTATCTGCCAAAGTCTGTTCATATGTTTCAGGCCATTGCTGTGTAATCAACTTTCAAGTCTTCTCTCTAACTTCCCCTTTGTCTATACTTAGGCCTCGTATTAGACCCAGCCCAGCAAAAATCTTTCTTCCCAAAAAGAAAAACCCTTTAGGTTTAGGATCTCATACCCAGTTTTTAGAGAGTTCTGGGTCTCATGGAAAATTCATCCGAGGCTTCCATTTTGCTTGATTCCATTCAAGGTCTCTTCAACACAACATCTTTTTAGAACGAGAACACGCTTTTTGGCCACCTTATGTGTCTCTCCAGCCAAGCAACAACTCCCTGGTTTAGTGGATTTCTGGTCCAGCTTTGACAATGAGAGAAATCCTTTTTACCACACCCATGGAAGCCTAACAGGCTGGGGAAGTGTTTTAATCTCCCACAATTTTGGAGAACATGGTCACCCAAAGAAGCCAAACTCCCTATCAACATCCTGGAGCTCAGAGCAAAAAATGTGCTTGCCCCACCAGATGGGTGAGAATCTCCTGGACATTCTGACAGATACAGATTTCCAAGATGAGTCTCCTCTCTGTACATATGGGCAGGATGCTTTTGGCTCAAGTGCTGGTCAGCAGATTCTCGTGTGAGAAGCACCTCGAGTGCAGTGGGGTGGCTTCTGGGGCTATAGCCCCAAGTCTCTTACCGGGTGCAGCGGTCCCCTCAGGGCTGGTCTGGGCTACCAGGAAATTTCCCCTGGGGCCGCTTTGAGGGCAGTTGCGACAGTATAAGATATGACTGCCGGGCCGAAATGTCAACTGCGCATGCGCTGCTGCCACTCGGGAAAGCCCGTACACGCTCTGCCCTTTTCGGGCGGATGCATGCATAGTGACGTAATGGCGGCGCCATTTTTAAATGTAAAGCAGCAGTGGCACCTCTGTATGGTCTCGGAAGGTGTTTGGTCCCACCTTGGACAACTACATAAAGGAGATCATGAACAGTCAGAGTATTCTCTCCCAAAAAAAGAGGCTTCTCCTGCATCTAGGCTTACACCTGAGGTTGTGAATTGTTTTCCTGGTGTTATTGTCAGGCCTCCAGCTCCAAATCTAATTCTGGAAAACATTTTTGTAATCAGGGATGCTTACTTGTACTTTTCCTTATCACCAATGCGATTTATGCTTTGCTGTGGGTGCTCAGGACTACTAACTTGTCACCATTCCCTTTGTGCTGTCCATTGCTTCCTGGGACTTCACCAAGGTGTTTGCCTCAGTCCTAGCTCTGCTCTATTCTTAGGGGACTCATCTTGTGGGATACCTGTATATTCTCCTAATAAGACAAGTCCTCCACAACCCTAACAGCCAATATCCAGTGGATAGTGCTGACTGTAGAGATTCTACTGGATTTTAAACATTCAGAAGCCATCACTAGAATCAATTCATCCATTAGACTATCTGGGACTGAATTTGGACACAACCCGAGCCAGGATCTTTCTGCCCTGGGACAAAGTTATGTACGTCCACTCAGACTCAGGTTCAAGGGTCAGATTCATAGCATTCCTTCTGTATTGAACTATGTTGTTTTATATTGGAAAGCGTTGCGCAAACTGCTGGTGCTATATAAATCCTGTATTATAATAATAATTCTGGCAGCTGGGGACAAACAGACTTGGTACCTGGACCAACGCATGCGTCACACACAAAGCTAGACTTTCTCTGACGTAGTAAATTTCCAACCTGGCACTGAAGCCAGGGAATCCTTTAATGTCAGAAGAAGCTAGAATTCCTATCAACATCCTGGAACTCTGCTCTAGTGCCCCTCATAGGAAGTTGCTAACTGTGGGGGCACTCGATAGGAGGGAGGGGCCAGGAGCAGCAAAGAGGGACCTGAGAAGAGAAGGAACTGGGCTGTTCTGTACAAAACCAACTGCACAGAGAAGGCAAGTATAACATGTTAGTTATTTTTTTTAAAAAGAGACTTTTCCGTACATCCTCGCTAGATTCTCGCACGGGAAAGGACAAACTGGCGGTCAGTCGCACCCCGGCCAAACCTAAACCTTCTCCCCTGGTTGCAATGGACTCCTCTATGTGCGGGGACACTGCAGGTGAGCTCTCGGCTCCTCCGATGGCCCCTCCAGCCCCTGTCACCGGGGCAGCTAAGCCCACGGTCATTTCCACCGAAGATGGCCCAGTGGAGCTACGTCCTCCGGTCTCGGGCGGATCAGCCGGCTCTGCCATCACAGCCCTTCTCTCCGCCTTTAGGGCAGACTTTGAATCCTGGGCATCCAAGATGGAAGCCTCCCTCTATTTAGAATTGCAAGCCCTCCAACACCGGGTTTCAACAACGGAGACCGCTGTATCCACTCTGGCTACTACCCAGGAAGACCATATGGCTCGTATTGTGGCCCTCGAATCTACAACCACGACAAATCTCTCCTGTTTGCAGCAGCACCAACTCCGCATAGAGGACAGTGAAAACAGGAGCCGCAGGAACAACATTAGGATGCAAGGAGTCCCTGAAGTAACCTCAGGCACTGATCTAAAACCCACTGTCATCTCTATCCTCAATCAGGTCCTGGGCAGGGAAGTTACATCCCCTATTGAACTGGACAGAGTGCATAGAGTAGGAGGCATGGGTGGAGACTGCAGTGACAGCCCTCGCAATATACTAAGCCGGGTCCATACTATACCCTCAAGGAAGAGATTATGCGTAAGGCTTGGCGTTCTATACGTTATATATGCCTGCTATGTTGTCGGGATCACAACTCAGACCTCCTGACTCCCACCTCCCTCCCTAAATAGGTTTGGCACGATTTGTGCCTAGCACTTGATATTTTACGGAGTGTCTCTCTACTTCGTTTTTTGTTTTGTCTTTTGAGACACCTCTCCCAGGTGTCCTCTCTGTCCAGCCTTCTTCCACTCCTCTTCCTTTTTTCAACTCCTTCCCCTCACTCACTTCCCCTTCTCTGTTTCCCCCCCTATGTCTTCCCCCTTTTTTTTCCTGGACTCTCAATTTTTCTTTTCTTCTTTTCACTCCACCATGGCCCATAAGGTATTATCTCACCTTCGACTAAAACTGTGTTCATACAATGTAAATGGACTCAATGTAGCCTCTAAGCATTGACAAATCCTATATCAAATGCATAAAAGCCAAGTTAATGTACTCCTCCTACAGGAGACGCACTTTCAATCTGCCTTCACTCCTTGCTCCAACAGATATTTCAACAGATGGTTCCATAGTACTAATCCATCCCAAAAAACTAAGGGAGTATCTATTGCTTTTCATAAAACTTTCCCCGTTGAACTGCTTGATCATCTCTCTGACCCTCAGGGAAGATATGTCTTTGTGAAATTTTCACTGTGGGGAGTTAAATTTATGGTAGCTAACATTTACCTACCAAATATCAACCAAGTTCCATCAGCTTTGCAGTATCTGAAGATTCTGAGTTCATGGAGGGTAAGCTCATCCTGGGTAGGGATTTCAATGCCACTATTGGACTCCTCCACCTCAAGGTCACGTATTTCATTCCCCAAACTGAGGGCCCTGAAACGCACACTATATGACTTGCACCTTGTAGACGTTTGGAGGGTACTGTACCCTAAGTCTTGTAACTACACACACTTTTCTCAGGTACATCAGACTTTTAGTCGCATGACTATTGAGTGACCACAGCTGTCTGGATCGGTCTCCTGAGTGCGAAATAGACTCTATGATCTGGTCGGACCATTCCCCTATATACTTGACGTTCTCGCTCCCCTCCACGTCGGTGAAGGAGTGGACATGGCGCTTGAACAACTCGTTGCTGGCTAACCCGGACTGTATTACACGTGTCTCGGAGACGATCTCTAACTTTTTTGGGGAACACACAAGATACCGCGTTGTTTCCCATCCAATGGGAGGCACTGAAGGCAGTGTTACGTGGAAGCTTTATTCAACTAGGATCTCGTCTGAAAAACGAACGCTCAGCAGATATAGCGGCTGCAATTCAAAAGCTCAGAAACCTGGAAACTGACCATAAGCGTTCCCCAACAATCAAAACGCTCACAGAGGTTTCCAACGCCCAATCACATCCCAGAGGACTGCATGAGACATTTGCACGTACATTCGCGGACAAGCTCGCTTTCCACCAATATAAATTCCAAGACAAGTGTGGCAGATCACTGGGAAAAATGGTGACTCGCGCTAAACAAATTATAATGTATGTGGCTAAGAGGTACCACAACCTTGAAAAAACACAATGTGAAAATGAAAATGTGATAATATGACAAACCACACTTATGCAAAATTGGGGGAGTATTCAGGCCCCCCTTAAGCAAATATAGAGATTAAATACAATGATGTATCAAAGTTGGTGCAGAAAATCTTTAGACACAGAAGGTTCCGTGTGTGATATATACAAATAAAATATATATAAATGAAAATATAAATAGTGAAAAAATAGTCCATATGAGAAAACACCCGCAAAGTGATTTGACAATCCTAAATTGTCCAATTGTATGGAATCCAAGGTGTATGGGTCCACCACCATAGATAAAGAGCCTGGCCGCTTACCAGAACCCCATGACCCCCCGTTACAGAGGGTCTAATGGGCTATGAAATCCTGCTATTCTGGAACTCCCAGGAGTCTGGATGGAGGCTGGAATGGGACGTCAGGAACTGTGATGGAGATGAATGGATCCACAGGGAAAGGACTTGGCCCTCAGCAAAGTAGTATCATCATAAAGAGAAAAAGAGGAGGGCTCCGATAGTGTAAAATCAAACGATATTTATTTAAAATAATAGTAAACACTCACATGTAAAATAGGAAAGAACATCCTCAGAAGAAGAACAGTCTGTGGCACCGGCCGGATGACCACAGACAGCCCGTCCTGCTGGATTTACAACGACAGTGGGAGGTGACGCGATGATACCGCTCAGCCCTACGCTGCGTTTCGCAAGAAAATTGCGTCTTCCAGGGGCAGATCACTGGCCCGCTCCCTACACCCAAAAGTATCCTCTACTTTCATCTTTCATATCCAAGGACCTCATGGAGAATCAATCTCCTCACCTTCTAAGATAGCGCAGACGTTCAGGGATTTTTACCAATCCCTGTACAACATACCTGCGGTCCAGTCAGGTTCCCCCTCCACTTCAGAGGAGAACAAGTTCTCTTATGTCATAGAAACTGCGCTCCACACTTTTGATGAGGAAGCCGTTACCGAACTTGAAACACCTATTACAGCAGATGAAGTTGCGAGAGCCATTGCGGGTACACCAACTGGCAAGAGCCCAGAGCCAGTAGGCTTTTCTCCTAAGTTTTCTAAAGTATTTGCTCCCCTTCTTATTCCTTTCTCACCAAAGTGTTTAACTCTGTGTCAGAGGGCTCAGTGTTCCGTTCCCAAACACTTGAAGCTCCTATATCCCTTATTGCACAAACTATAGGCCAATATCCCTGATCGGGCTTGATTTGAAGATCTTCGCTAAAGTGTTGGCCAACAGAATACAACCGTTGTTACCCAGTTTAATCCACTTAGATCAAGTGGGATTTGTAAGTGGCCGTGAAACAAGGGATAACACCTTGAAAACCCTTCTTTTATCCGACTATGCCCAAACCCACGATATTCCTTTATGCCTCTTAACGGTCGATGAAGAGAAAGCATTTGACTAAGTGGATTGGCAATTCCTTCGGCTTTCTTTACAACAAATAAGTTTTACAACAAATAAGTGTGGGGGAGCCCACATGATCTCAAGGATAATGTCCCTCTACTCCTCTCCATCTGCTAGGATTAGACTGAATGGCTCTCTGTTGCCGGCATTCTCTATCTATAATGGGACACGACAAGGGTGCCCTCTGTCCCCCCTCCTATATGTTCTCACCATGGAACATTTAGCTATTGCTCTGCGAAACAATCCCTCTGTGCACGGAATAATGGTTGAGGCCCGCTCATACTAAACTTGCTCTATTAGCAGGCGACCTGCTCCTATTTGTGACACACCCACACTTGTCCCTGCCCTCAGTGGTTGCAGAAGTTCCAGAGATTTGGCGAAGTTAGTAATTTTAAAGTGAACTACAATAAATCGGAAATTCTCAATATCTCTCTGCCAAAGTCGGACCTACACAGACTCTCGACTGCCTTTTCCTTTAAAACGGGGTCCACCTCCATCCGATACCTTGGTATTCAAATACCGGAGGATGCATCCCAGCTCTTTTCTAAGAATTTTACCCCCTTACTCCTTAGAACCCAAGCCGATCTGTCTACGTACGCATCAAAACGGCTCTCCTGGCTTGGTAGGGTGAACACCTTGAAAATAGATGTTCTTCCCCGGTTTTTGTACCTATTCCAGACTCTTCCTATATACTTACCTAACTCCTATTTCCAGAAATTGCGCCAGCTGTTTTCTAAATTTCATTTGGAATACGGCCCGTCCTAGAATTCTATACGGAACGTTATCTCTTCCGAAAGCTAGAGGGGGAGCTGGAGCCCCAGATGCTTTGTTGTACCATAAGGCAGTGATACTTACTTGCATACTTGACTGGTTTCATAGCTATATGACTAAGCTCTGGGTTCACTTGGAAAGCCATATGAACCCCATTGAACTCTCAGCTCTTCCATGGACCATACCCGCAAACCATAGAAGTTGGTATCCCCTCTGTGCCCTTACTCATCAAACAATCCAAATCTGGGATCCCTTGATCTCTAGCGGGAACATGTCAAATCCTTCGGGGACTATGACTCCCCTGTTTGTGACTCCGGTCTTCCCACCGGCTATGCATGTGACTAGCTTTGGACCTTCTCAAAAAGAAGACCATAGGAGGCTTTCGTAGGTTCTCCCAGCAGACCCCACTCTAATGCCAGATACCCTTTCCGAATCGCTTTCTCGATACCCCATGCAGTGGCTCCAGAAACAACAATTAACTTCCTATAACCGAACCTTCTCATCCGTATCAGATATTCTAGCTGAACCGACAGGATTCAAGGATATGCTCCTCCAAGCCGATCCTCCAACACACGTGGTATCTCAGCTTTATTCCCTCTTGCTAAATGCTTCTTACCCGGATCTCCCACCCTACACAAGAGCTTGTGAAAAAGATTTACGACACTCCATCTCCCCCATTGACTGGCAAAAAATGTTTTATTCTGACGCAAAATTCTCTCTAGCCACTAAAACTCAAGAAAAGGGGTTCAAACTGGTGACAAGATGGTATAGATGCCCTTTGACTATACATAATTTAAACTTGACAACACCGGATACCTGTTGGCGTTGTCTAAGCTCCAGGGGTACCATGCTCCACGTTTGGTGGGGCTGCCCTCCCATACAGAAATTCTGGCAACAGATCTTCCTATTATACTGTAAACTGATGGCGACCTCTTTCTCCTACACCTGAGATGGCTCTCTTATCCATGCTCCCGAGCACATTCAAGTCCATTAAAAAAGATGTATTGCGTCACTTTTTGGCCGCGGCCAGTATAGTGATTCCACGTTATTGGAAATCGAAGATTGTACCTTCCCTGGGGAAGTGGGCTACTGAAGTGGACCGCATTAGAGACCTTGAAAGTCTGTCGGCTGAGGAATCTAATAAAGAAGACCAGTTCTCTCTCACTTGGACTTCATGGTCCATGTTCCGCTACTCATCGGACTTCATCTCCTGGGCATAGGGCGACCTAGGTAGCACCACCTCGTGACCATGTTGGAGCGAATTCTGTTCCAAATCTTTCTGCTTCCCCTACTTTCTCTTAACTCCTTCTCCTTATTGTATACATGTACTCCTCAGAATCCATTAAACACTTACTCCTGATGCAAAATATGATCCTCACAGATAAATCCTCTACAGCATAACAGGTTTTTAGAATAAGTTTGATTGTAGTAATACATGATGTTTACACAAAATCTTCTCCTTTAAGTGGGAGGGCCCTTGAGTTCTCCATGTTCTGCCTCAACATGTTGTTCTAATTAATGTTTCTCATTTGTTCATTGACAGACACAGCCTTCTTTATTCAGAACCAAAGGTGTTATATTGCCCCCTACAGGAGTAGGACACTAGGCAGAAAAAGACTTGGCTACGCCCATGGGAATAGTCCTAGGAGATATACACCCCCCTCTCTGCTATAGGCCTTTAGTTTTTTTTCTGCCTAGTCGGGAGTAAGGACCTAGTTCTCTGCTGGAATCTCTAGTCCTGGCAATTTTTATTTGTTGTTTTTCCTGGATTTTTCCGGTGAGAACTGCCAGGCTGGGCAAGGGGCTGAACATTCGATCCAGTCTGGCCAGCGAGCACGTGCAGCCCGCAGCTACACGCTAGGTTAGCCACAACATAGCCCCACTGGACGGGGGCTGGCCCTGCGAGTTAAACGATGCAATGCCTCTTTGAACGCAGCTCCCTTGCTTTCTAAGCTGCCTGTTTCAGCGGTAGTGCTTCGACGGGTATTGTGGCTGAAGTGTTGTACTGCGGACCAGGCCTCTAAAAAAGCCCTAACTGATCTGCCTTTTCAAGGCGATCGTTTGTTTGGGGCCACTCTGGATGATATCATTAAGAGTGTCAAAGGGGGGAAGAGTACTTTTCTTCCACAGTCAAAGAAGGGGAAGGAGCCAAGTCG
The DNA here is from genome assembly GCF_042186555.1 of Aquarana catesbeiana. Classification (NCBI taxonomy): domain Eukaryota; kingdom Metazoa; phylum Chordata; class Amphibia; order Anura; family Ranidae; genus Aquarana; species Aquarana catesbeiana. The sequence goes on from NC_133331.1 coordinate 257,879,604, forward strand.
CAAGCATGGTCCGTCCTTTTCGGCGCACAGAAAGTTTTTTCGTCCCTCAGGGTTCACTGACAAAGGCTCAAAGTCTTTCAAGCCCCCCTCGATAGGCTCCAAGAGGCCCTGATTGGGCAAACCAAGAACGGGTTTCTCCAGACCCCCAGATAAGGCTCCTTCAGCATGAAGAGGCGCTCTCACCCGCAGTCTGGGTGGGGGGACTTCTTCGCTGGTTTCCGGGCCCATGTACCTCTCTGATAAATGACAAGTGGGTCCACAAAGTGATTCTGTCTGGTTACAAGATCGAGTTCCAGACTTGCCCCCCAAGCAGATTTTTTCCATCCAATCTGCATCTGTCTCCGGGCGCAGTGCAAGGCCTATTGCTCCAAGGGGTGATTGTCCCGGTTCCGGTGTCAGAACGTTTCCAGGGCTTTTATTCAAACCTGTTTAAGATCCTCAAAAAAGAAGGTACGATACGTCCGATTCTGGACCTCCTCACCTGCACCTACGTGCAGGTGCGGAAGTTCAGAGTTCATTCTCTCCGTGGTGGCATCTCTTGATCAGGGGGACTTTCTTGCCTCCATCGACATCAAGGATGCCTACCTGAACTTTCCTATTTGTGCACAGCACCAGCAGTTCCTCCGCCTTGCTGTGGGAGAGGAGCATTATCAGTTTGCAGCATTACCATTTGGTCTTGCCTCCGCTCTACTGGTCTTCACCAAAGTGTTGGTCCCCGGTTCTGGCGCTGCTGCGCCAGCGGGGAATTGCTGTTATGGGATACCTGGACGACCTTCTGCTGCAAGCAGAGTCCCCAGTGACCCTGAGGGGCGATGTGGAGATCACTGGTCAGACTCTGGCAGATTTTGGGTGGCCGATAAATTGCCAAAAGTCTGCGTTGATTCCAGTTCGGAAATTGGTTTATCTGGGTCTGACTCTGGATTCCGCTCGGGCCATAGTGGTCCTTCCACAGGTCAAACCCCAGAAATTACAGGCTGCAACCCGCTTACTGCTGTCCAGCAGATGGGTCTTCCTGCAGATTTGCATGCGGTTGCTGGGCTTGATGGTGTCTATGTTCGAGGTGGTCCCGTTCGCTCAGTTCCATACGAGACACTTGCAAAAGGAGATCTTATTAAAATGGGACAAATGTTCTGAGTCTCTGGACAGTCAGATTCGACTGAGTCAAGGAACCAAAGGGTCCCTGATCTGGTGGCTTCGTTCCCCAGCTCTTCGGTAGGGGAAATCCTTTCTCCCTCTGTACTGAATGATGGTCACCACCGATGCCAATCTGTCTGGGTGGGGAGGAGTCCTGGGCCTGAGCTTGGCTCAGGGTCACTGGACGCTAGAGGAATCCACCTATCAACATCTTGGCACTCCTGGTGATCAGACTCTGTCTGGATCATTGGACGGATCGACTTCAGGGGCTCCCGATACAGATCCAGTCAGACAATGCCACGGCGGTGACCTATGTCAACCACCAGGCAGGGACAAGGAGTGTGTTAGCCGGCCTGGAAGTAGCCGTCATTCTATGGTGGGCAGAGCGTTTTGTCCCAGCCATCTCTGCTGTTCACATTCCGGGGGTGGACAACTGGCAGGCAGATTACCTCAGTCGCCAAGTAATGGACCAAGGGGAGTGGTCACTTTATTAGGAGGTATTTCAACAGATCTGTCTATGCTGGGGATCTCCAGAGTTAGATCTGATGGCATCTTGAATCAACAGAAAGGTGCAGAGGTTTGTGGCCAGGTCTCGGGACCCTCTGGCAGACGCCTCAGATGCTCTGGTGGCTCTGTGGGGCCAGTATCGTCTGATCTATGCCTTTCCTTCTCTCAAGCTTCTGCCGCGGCTGTTGCGCAGGATCGAGGCCGAAGGAATTACGGTCATTCTAGCGGCCCGGGACTGGCCTTGTTGGTCCTGGTACACCGACCTGGTTCGTCTGGGTCCTTTCAGGGAGGATCTGTTATCCCAAGGGACGATCTTCCACCCTGCTTTACCATCACTGGCTTTAACGGCATGGCTGTTGAAAGCCAGGTGTTGAAGGATAGGGACATATCTTCGTCGGTGGTTCCGACACTACTCAAAGCTAGGAAGTCTACTTCCAGGAAGGTACATCATCGGACGTGGAAAGCGTACATTTCATGATGTGAGTCAGTGGGGTTTCACCCACGTTCCTTTTCGGTGGCTCGAATTTTGACTTTTCTTCAGAGGGGTGTTGAAAAGAATTTGGCTCCCTTGCCACCGTGGGACTTGAATCTGGTAGTTTCAGTTCTACAAAAGCCTCTGTTTGAAAATATTTAAGAAATTCCCCTGCTCAAGCTATTACAGCAGGTGGCTTTCTTGGTGGCTATTACTTCTGCTCGCAGAGTGTCCGAGTTGGCGGCGCTATCCTGTCGCACCCCCTACCTGGTGATTCATAAGGACAAGGTGGTGCTTCGTCCTTGTCCTTCATTCCTTCCAAAGGTTGTCTCTGATTTCCATTTAAATGAAGACGTTGTGTTGCCTTCTCTGTGTCCCAGGCCACAACATCTGAGGGAATTTGCCTTGCACACCTTAGATGTGGTATGGGCAATTGGGCGTATTTCGGAAGTCAGACTCCCTGATCATGAACGGACCAAAAAAGGGGCTACCTGTTTCCTCTGCGACCATTTTTAGATGGATCAGACAGACGGTGACGCAGGCCTATCCTATCAAGGGTAGGGTTCCTCCCTTCCTGGTGAAGGCACACTCTACTCGGGCGCTGAGTGCCTCTTGGGCCTTCCGTCATCAGGCGTCATTGACGCAAGTTTGCAAGTCGGCCACCTGGTCGTCGGTGCATACTTTCACAAAATTTTACAAGGTAGATGTGCTGGTATCTGCGGATGCTTCTTTTGGCCGCAAGGCTCTGCAGGCTGCGGTCTAGAGTGTTTTTCCCAAGTGAAGGGATTTTTTTTCTGTTCAGGTTGAGCTCCAGTTGTTCTCTCTGAGCTCCAGTTTGTCTGGTTGGCCTGTTTTTTTTTGTTGGCTGCCCCACCCCTCATGTTTGGCACTGCTTTGGGACATCCCTATGGTTCTGAATAAAGAAGGCTATGTCTGTCCATGAATGAATGAGAAAGAGAGTTAATTGACAGACACAGCACCCACCCCTCTATGGAGTTGTTAATACTTCTAGTACTGCTTGTTACATAACTGAAGGCCTATAGCAGAGAGGGGGGTGTATATCACCTAGGACTGCCCATGGGCGTAGCTAAGTCTTTTTTCTGCCTTGTATCCTACTCCTGTAGGGGGCGATATAACCCCTATGGTTCTGAATAAAGAAGGCTGTGTCTGTCAATGAACTCAGAGAAACAGATTTTACGGTAAGTCAAAAATCCTATTTTTTTTTTACACACTTAACGAACATGATACATTGCTACAGTTTTGTAACCTCCCTATACATATGTTTTATTGTCATTACTTACTACTGTTAATGATATCTATGTGGAATGCATTTCCCATTTTGTTCCCTTCAATAATATTAGATTGAACTAAAAAAAAGACACGTTACAATCACTTTAATTCTGAACACCCCCAGTTATTAGAGTATGTGCACGCTTAAGCAACCACATTATTTTAGTTTTTAACACCCCCCCCCCCCCCCCCCCCAGAAAAAAAAAAAAAAGATTTCAGTTTGTTTTTCAATTGAGTTGTACAGTTTATAGGTCACATTAAAGGTGGAAAAAGTTAATATATGATTGATTTATCTTTGTCTCGTTTTTTTACATTACAGAAACCTGACATTTTAACATGGGTATGTAGACTTTTTATATCCACTGTACATGGAGCTTCCAGGTTCTTTGTAGCTAGGGGAGATCAGTGAATGAATGCTTCCCTCCCTTTCACCCGGTGACACCTGCCATGTGGTTCCTGGGCCAGCAGGTGGGACAGTGAGCCCCAGAATGCATTGGGGGGGGGGAAGAGGCCCTGGGCGCAACAGTTGAATGGGGGGATGCAGTGTGACTATCACAAGTTTAGTGACACAGCAGTGATACTACTGTCAAACTGCTGCTAAAGTCTACTCTGATGCTGCTTAATACATCATCAGGGCAGACTTTAGCAGCACAGCACTTTGCAGAGGGACAGTGGAGTGCCGAGTGCTGGGGAACTTTCAGCGCTCCTGAAACCAGCACTGGAAGAAGCCTTGCTACTGTCAGGCGGAGTGATCGCCTCTTAACTGGTGACGGTTAATCTCCACCTGACATCATTCCCAGTCCAGGAAGAGAGAGAGCAGCACTGTGTGGGAGCTGGATGAATGTAAGGTAGGTAAACACAGACAAGAAAGCAGCAGGCTGAGAAAGTATTGAAATGCAGTCAGACTCAGACCCAGGCCCTCATTTCCTAATATATACTGGTATGGTATGTACAGTGAACCGATTAACTCTTTAGGGCAGTGCTCCCTCCAAAATGAAAAAAAAAAAGTTTTGCCTATAGTTCTACTTTAACCTTCTTGGATTGATGGTCAGTGGCAGTGTTAATTATCACCTTCATAATGCAGCATAGCAAGGTTATTTAACACTGCCTCTGGCCACTAATGCAGCATGAAGGGGTTAACTAACATTGATTACAAATGCATAAGTGGCTGTGTTAATTATACCCCTCTTGCTGCATTACTGGCCAATGGCAGTGTTAAATAACCGTGTCATGCTGCATTATGAAGGGGATATTTAACATTAACCTTCTTGCATTGATGGTCAGTGGCAATGTTAAATATCCCCTTCATAATGCAGCATGACACGGTTATTTAACACTGCCATTGGCCAGTAATGCAGCAAGAGGGGTATAATTAACACAGCCACTGCTGCATTCATAATCAATGTTAACCCCATTCATGCTGCATTAGTGGCCAGAGGCAGCGTTAAATAACCTTGTCATGCTGCATTATGAAGGTGATAAATAACACTACCACTGACCATCAAGGCAAGAAGGTTAAAGTAGAACTATAGGCAAAACTTTGTTTTCCATTTTTGAGGGGAGGGTTATATAACCCGTCAGATCTTTTTTCACCATTTGTGTACCACTGCAGAGATTTCCCTTCACTACCTGTCCCATAGCCAAACAGGAAGTGGCTGGAAATCCCTGCAAATTAAGGGGCTTCCTTGGGGACCCTCAGGTCACCAGAACTAGTGTCCCTATTGGAAGCTTTCCCATCTAGTACTTTTATGGTGAAAACCCACATTTTGCGATTGTCTTTTACTTTCAATGAAAAACAGGACAAATAGAGAGGGTGGATCGCCATAACGAGGGGGAGGGGGGCACAGACTGCAATAAAAACTGACAGTGGTTCTAATTCCTGTCCACTCTATCCAAAACGAAAACAAAAGTTTTGCCTTTAGAGCCCTTTCACACTGGGGCGGGGGCGGCGTCGGCGGTAAAACGCCGCTATTATTAGCGGCGTTTTACCGTCGGTATTCGGCTGCTAGCGGGGGTGGTTTTACCCCCCGCTAGCGGCCGAGAAAGGGTTAAATACCACCGCAAAGCGCCTCTGCAGAGGCGCTTTGCCGGTGGTATAGCCGCGCCGTCCCATTGATTTCAATGGGCAGGAGCGGTGAAGGAGCGGTATACACTCCGCTCCTTCACCGCTCCGAAGATGCTGCTAGGAGGACTTTTTTTTACCGTCCTGCCAGCGCATCGCTCCATTGTGAAAGCCCTCAGGGCTTTCACACTGGAATGAAAGCAGCGGCACTTTCAGGTCGGTTTGCAGGCGCTATTATTAAACCGCCCCAGTGTGAAAGGGCTTTAAGTTATACTTTAAGGGGCTACCAATGAAGGGGGGTTTTAAAACTGAGCTAAACTCTGCATTACTTACCTCCCTTCAAAAGTTTGACATCCCTCGCCAGTCTCAGTTTTCTACGTTTCTTCGTCCATGTGCTGGGCTGCCCCCATTCTCATTGGCCAGCAGGGCATAACATCATTCCTGCACATGCGCAGAAGTGCAGTCATTCCAGCACATGGCTGCTGTGGCAAAATGTAAACTCAGCTGCGCTGGCGGAGCTCCATGTACATTCCAAAGAAAACTGCAAGCAGGTAAGGAGGTTTCTTATACTCCAGAAGAGACCTTGCATATCTCTTCTGCAATAAAGAGCCTGCCTGCTCGCAGTTTTTGAAAATGGGAATTTAGTTCCACTTTAGCTTAACACCGCTGACCTCTAAAGAAGGGCGGTATTATTGCAGTCACTGGCACCACTGTGCTTATGATTTTGCAAATTGGCACCCTCAGAAACAAGGTTGTATACGCAATTTCAAATTGTTTGAAATTAGTGATTCTACTGTAAGGAAAATAATCTACAAATGGCATAGATTTCCAATGACTAGTAATCTGTCCAGCACTGGCTGACCCAGCCAATTCAGTCCAAGAGCTGACCATTTGATGCTGAAAAAAGCCTTCAAGGTCCCCTAAACTTTATTGTGGGATCTACAGATAACTTTTGCAACTGTTGGTGTCAAAGTACAAGCATCTACAATCATAGATTACCCTAATTTAACCTGTGGGGAAGGTGTACCAGTAAAAAGCTTTTGCTTTAAAATAAAAACATAAGAGTAAGACTACAGTTTGCCAGTGAATAATAGGCAAAGGCCAGGTCTAACTAAGTAGACATCTTTGGTGCAAACAAAAGACAGTATTTCAAGAGAAGTATCTTAAAGTGGAGCTCCACCCAAAAGGGGAAGTTCCGCTTTAAGTGCTCCTCCCCTGCCACATTTGGTTTCTAGTTTTGACAGGTACCTGCTCCCACTTCCGCTCAGATTGCCTAGTCCAGTGTTTCTTAATTCCAGTCCTCAAGGCGTACCAACAGGTCATGTTTTCAGGCTTTCCTTTATTTTGCACAGGTGATTTGATCAGTTTCACTGCCTTAGTAATTACCACAGCCGTTTCATCTGAGGAAAATCCTGAAAACGTGACCTGTTGGTGCGCCTTGAGGACTGGAATTGAGAAACACTGGTCTAGGCGATCTGAGCTGAAGGTCTCCTCTCCCCCTCCCTCCCTGCTGTCTTCTGGGACACGCCATGGGTCCCAAAAGACTGCCGGACCTTTCAGTAAGCGCAGTATGCCTTGCACATGCACAGTGGGCACCTGGCTGTGAAGCCGCAAGCCGCCACAGCCAAGATGCTGGGAAGAGAAAACGGAGAGAAGGGACAGGTCAGATGAGCACATCGCTGGATCCTGGGACAGGTGTGTGTTTATTAAAAGTCAACAGCTACAGTTTTTGTAGTTGCTGACTTCTAATGAACACAAAAAACGACTGCAGCTCCTCTTTAAGTCCACTGTGCAGCATGGTGGTGGAAATGGTATGGTTTGGAGTTACTGTGCTGCTTCAGGACCTGGGCAGCTTTTAGTCATTAAGTCAGCTATAAATTCTGTATCATATCAAAGTGTACTTGATGAAAATGAATCTAAAAGCTGAAGTTTAAGCAGAAACGGATCTTCCAACCTGATAATGATCGGATGCACACCAGTAACTCCATCATTAAGGAATGGTTTAAAAAGTAGAAATGGACTGACCCAATCAAGACCCTGTTTTTAATATCATTGAAATGTTACAGGGAGATTTAAAATTGACAGTTCGTACACTGAAAGCCATGAAGACTGGTGGGCAGCTCTTCAAAAGGCCCACAGTAAGTCATTTGTGCTAAAGTAGGCAATACCAGCTTCTTAGGCAAGGGGTGTACTTTTTCAACAGTGATGTTTTGTTAAATACATAATTGAAAATACACACTTTCCTTTAGTTTTATTTAGCTATACCATCTTATATCTATAGGCGCCTGAATGAAGATCTAATGTTTTCATGTGTGGAAAAGGGAAACAATTTCCATGGGATGTACTTATTTTTTCACATGACCGTACATGCTGATGTGTGACTTTCACATACCGTATATTAATGATTGTGGGCTTTAGTGAGTAGTAGTCATATATTGTTTGTTTCCTGTTCTTCATAGTTAGAGCAGATCTATAATCAACGTATAATTGTTTTGAGTGGACCTTACAGCAACTTTTAGCTGAAAGTGTTAATAAATTCATGACATGTTGTAATATACAATAACAGTATATTATATGATAAAACTACCATTTATCATTGAGGTATAGGGAGGGAGGTGCTGCGCTAACCAGAAGAAAGCTGTAAATCTCTGTCTGTGGTCAAATAATAAAATGACATAAAATCGCATAATAAATCGCATAAATAAGTGTTGACACTAAAAAACATTCAAGTCTTAATAATCAGCATCATGTGTATGTGAAAAAAAGTGCATAAAAAATCCTTTTCAATTGGTATATACTAAATGACAAAAAAATCGCATGTTAAATCGCATAAATAAGTGTTGACACTAAAAACATATAAATCTAGATAATCATGTGTTGGTGCACAAAGGGACATAAACACTACTTCATGTGAATAATTCTAAATAAAAATACATAGAATAAATCAGAAATAACCATCAAAAACATATCCTTATAAATGGTGCAAAACGTACAAAGTGCCAGTGCTTAAAGGTGATCTAGATATCGCAAATAAAACACATCAATCCAACGCAATATGGATAATAAATAATATAAATAAATGTCCCAATAATAGTGATATAAAATATATTGTGCTGGCCTGCGAAACAAATGACCAATGACATGCCAGTAAGTGCAGCAAACTTAAAGTGCCAGTGTAAAAGTCATTGAAGGTGCAAAAGCAAGTTCTGGTGTATTCAATAAAACAACAGTGGGGTGTCTGGGATGCAATTCACTCAGTGTCCTCTTCGTGCATAAAACACTAATGTAAGCAGTGGCCCCTTACCTAGCGGTGCTAGGTCAACCGCATGAATTGTAGCTAAAACGCCAGGTCCTGAGCCTCCATCGCGTCCCTATATCCACGCTTGCCGGTGTTGGGTTATCCTAATGGCAGCTGATTACAAGTGGCTATGGTCCTATCAGGGGTCCTGGACCAACGCGGATCCTAGCTCAGCCTCCACATCTCAGGTATGTGTGTACAGGAATATGCAGGACAAAGGTACTTGATAGTGAAGTATGTATTAACCAGGTAATGCTTTATTAAAAATCTTTAAGTAGATGTACTCACATAAAAACAATGCAGAGCAAACCTCTCTCCTACGAGCAGCGAACTCGTTCTGTGTCTAGCGAAGTGAAACAGCCTATTCCGTCCCTACGCGTGTCATCACCGATCACGTGACTTCTTCAGGGGATCCCTGTTTTTATGTGAGTACATCTACTTAAAGATTTTTAATAAAGCATTACCTGGTTAAGACATACTTCACTATCAAGTACCTTTGTCCTGCATATTCCTGTACATACATACCTGAGATGTGGAGGCTGAGCTCGGATCCGCGTTGGTCCAGGACCCCTGATAGGACCATAGCCACTTGTAATCAGCTGCCATTAGGATAACCCAACACCGGCAAGCGTGGATATAGGGACGCGATGGAGGCTCAGGACCTGGCGTTTTAGCTACAATTCATGCGGTTGACCTAGCACCGCTAGGTAAGGGGCCACTGCTTACATTAGTGTTTTATGCACGAAGAGGACACTGAGTGAATTGCATCCCAGACACCCCACTGTTGTTTTATTGAATACACCAGAACTTGCTTTTGCACCTTCAATGACTTTTACACTGGCACTTTAAGTTTGCTGCACTTACTGGCATGTCATTGGTCATTTGTTTCGCAGACCAGCACAATATATTTTATATCACTATTATTGGGACATTTATTTATATTATTTATTATCCATATTGCGTTGGATTGATGTGTTTTATTTGCGATATCTAGATCACCTTTAAGCACTGGCACTTTGTACGTTTTGCACCATTTATAAGGATATGTTTTTGATGGTTATTTCTGATTTATTCTATGTATTTTTATTTAGAATTATTCACATGAAGTAGTGTTTATGTCCCTTTGTGCACCAACACATGATTATCTAGATTTATATGTTTTTAGTGTCAACACTTATTTATGCGATTTAACATGCAATTTTTTTGTCATTTAGTATATACCAATTGAAAAGGATTTTTTATGCACTTTTTTTCACATACACATGATGCTGATTATTAATACTTGAATGTTTTTTAGTGTCAACACTTATTTATGCGATTTATTATGCGATTTTATGTCATTTTATTAATTGACCACAGACAGAGATTTACAGCTTTCTTCTGGTTAGCGCAGCACCTCCCCCCTATACCTCAGTTTGATTTTGGGCTTATGTCTGACCCTTGCTTCGGTGCATGCAGCTGTCCAGTCGCATACGTGCGTTTTTACTATTTTTCTGAGTTCTTGTTTTCTTTTCTTTTTCCAATTGGGTAGCGCAGGAATATTCTTATTACATACCATTTATCATTAGTAAGTGGTCCTTGATCCCCAAACAAATGGACTTTGACTTGGCTCAGATAATGTCTGCTACAAACATAATAAAGATTCTTCTGTATGAGGCTACAGAACAAGGGTGCCTAGGCACAAGAAGTGCACTATTTTTTTTTTTAGGAGAAATCTCCTATAAAAATAAACATCAAGATCTTTCATAGAAGTGCTTAATCAGAATTATCTTTTCTACATGTTCCCTAAAAGAGAGCAAATCTTACTTTTTTGTGTTCGGGTCCATTTCAAGTTACAAAATGCTTTGTCCAAGGTATACATGTTAAATTGCTTTTAACATAAGTGGAGTTTTCCTTTAGGTTTTCAGGTATCTGATTATTATTTCTGCAGGCTCAGACACTTTTCCTCATTGTTGACCCCCTAGGCTTGATATCAACAACACAATATACACAAATTCTTAACATTCCTCCGTTCTCAGATGCTGTCTTAGGTGTCTTCCTGCACTGAGCTTAGAAATGGTTTCCCTAAATCCCCTTCAATCTGTCACAATCAGGTCTTTGCAACAACTAAATCACTAGTACTAATAACTAGTAATATGTAAATACATTTTTTTGGGGGGGGGCGCAAACAAACTGAAAAAAACATAAATTGCAGCCTCACTGTGCCCATCAAATGCAGCCACTGTAGCCATCAAATGCAGCCACTGTGCTCATTAAATTCTGCCACTGTGCCCATCAAAATTTGCCACTGTGACCACCCCCCTGCAGTCTGACCGGCACTTACCCTATCTTCGTGGCGGGTGATGGCGGTGAGCTGTGGGACCTTGCAGCAGGTCAGACAGCGCGAGCTGTGTCCTCCATGCGTCTCCTCCCCTCCTCCTGATAGGCGTCCAATAGCAGCGCCTGTCCCTTCAGCCAATCAGGTGACGGGTAACAGACCCATGCTTCCTGATTGGCAGAGAGGCGGTTCAGTGTTAGAAAAGCGAATATTCATCCGCTTTTATAACACACCTGGGTGGACTTTGAGAGCAATGCTTTGCGCTGTGGGTCCACCTTTTTTGAAGCCTATTAGAGCCTATGGCTCTAATCAGGTGCTTCACAAATACACCCCCGCCGCTGAAATTTAGGCACCCGGCGCCCGGAAAGGGGCCAGACAACTGAATAGGGGGTGCCGGCCATGGATAGATTCATGCAATGCATGAATCTTTCCATTATTCATAGAGGGGTGGCTGGAGAGAAGGGGCAGCGCCCTTAATGGACAGATCGCCCCTGCAGGCGTAGATGAGTTTCTTGGGCCCAAAGTCTTGGAGTAAGTCTTCCACTGCACAAAAAGGGGTTGTGGAGAATATCATATATGAAATGGAATCAAGCGGATGGTTATCTGATTGGGCCACCTACTGTATATTTTACATGAATATGCTTTAAAGCCTGTCAACCCAGTGTAAGGTCTTATGAAAAAAAAAAGGGAAGTCAAACTTGGACTTTATACAAGAATCTAAATGCTCAGTCTTAAAGCCATCAACATCTTGCTCTGCCCATTACTCCATCCAGGGCCATAATGGGTTATAAGATGGTTTATATCTTGCTAATCGAATTGAAGTATAAAAAGATGGGTGAGCTTATCAGTACGTTTCAGTGAGAAAAATTGGTGGCTGGTTACAAGCCCTTCCCAGGTTTCATCATTAATAGGATACAACTCAGCCTCCCACAAAATCTTTCTATCATAAGCTTGGGCTCATGTTGTGGAGTCCTGAAAGCCTGTGTAGAGTTTTGAAATTTGTTTAGGTGAAGCTCTAACCATAGCGGCAGCCAAAGCACAAGTAAGACCGGCCCAAATTGCCTGAGGACTGCTGGAGGTATTGGAATAGCATAGGGTTCAGCAAATTAAATTTCTCTTTTAGGCTGGATTCACACCTATGCAGTTTTAGTGCTTTTTGCATTTTGCAGATTTCCACTACAGAACATGTTCCATAGGAAACCATGTTAAATGGACTGTAGTGCAAATCTGCAAAATGCAAAAAGCACTAAAAATGTGGTCCACCAAGATCTAAGCTAAATTAAGTGATACTATGACTACACCAGAGCACAGGAAATGGCACCATACAAACCAGACAAAGATTAATTCTGCCAAAGTAGAGCGTGACTACGTCCAATACCTTAAGGCGTCAGGTTGGAAGATTGTAGACAAAGAATAACACTCTCCTGTGCTCAAGAGCACTGCACTGGCAAAAGTTGCATCACAGGTCCTTGGCTGTGCCAATGCTAGTGTATGCCTTGCTGCCCCCTGAGAGCTGGTGGAACCCATAAGTACTGAAAAACAAGGAACAGAGGGCACACCAGCCTTGTGCATTACCTTTATGATAGCTTTAGGATGTGAGAGGACCATCCAAAGGCTGTCGCATTTCCAGAGGGATCCCCTCTTCCCATCTCGAAACACGTCAGACTTTTGGATGGTCCTTTCGAGTTGCGGACTTGCCTAGGCGATCAGATCGCTTTGAGTATATTGTGGACTTTGATGTGCCTTTTATATCGAGTCTTTTGTGAGTATCATAAAGGTATTGTGCAAGGCCGGAGCACCCTCTGTTCCTTGTTTTGGAAGATTGTAGGTTTGTGTAACCTTTAAATCCACAATTAACAAATGCAAGATGGTCTAGAGGAAGGGTAGTACTATAGGGGCCATAAGGTGAGGGGCTTCTGCAGTGCACCAGTGAAAAAGATGAGAAGTCTGCAAAGTTAAGTAGTATATACATCTTGCAATGCCAGGCCTCCTAAATCCTTAGAATGGACCAGTTCAGTTTGCACTTTTTCTTTTTTTTCTTTAATTTAAAGGTGAACATGAGGGAAATTTCAAAGTTAACCTTATAGTGGGAATCCTCCTGTACTGCAAGGACTGAATGTTTGTTTTTGCCTAAACTAACATTAAAAATCAGTTTGACCTACCACATGCCTCATTCTCCCAGCAGCCAACACTCTCCTCTTCTCTCCAACACTCCAGGGTGTGGGTGGGCCTTCGACATCCTCTCTTACAATGCAGGACTGCTGGTTCTGCATTGTACTTGAAGATGTACAACTGATGAACGGAGAGCTAAAGAGAAGAGGCTTCTTGGGATGAAGAGGAGGAGCTTGGGGAAAAAGGGATATGAAGAGGAGGAGCTTGGGGAAAAAGGGATAAGGTAAGTAAAGCTGCTTTTTTCTTTTATAGTACCTTAGGCAAAAACAAGCATTTAACCCTTGCAGTGCAGGGAAAGCCCCAATGCAAGGGTCGTTTGGATCTTCCTTGGAGTTCAGCTTTAATAAGCTTACTACAAAGTTTACATATTTAACCTTATATATTTTTCCTTTTTTCACCTTGGGCGTACAGACTAAATTTCCACTTGAACTTCAACCAGAACGTGGGGAGATTTTTAGAACCTCTGTCAGGTTTTTATTACTGTTTTTATCTCTTTCTGGAAAATCTGCTTTCTCATTTCCTGTTCTGATTGTTGCTGTCGCTGGGGCAGAAAGTGTGGGGAAATCTAAAAAATTTCAGTTGTAAGCAGGACAGGAATAGATGAGAAATCTTGTAAATAGGGAAAGGTGGGGTTACCATACACTTCCTATCACTTCCTGTTGTGTATCCAGGACAGGAAGAGAGAGGAAATCTCCCTAACAGGGACGTAGACATCAATAAAAACCAGAACCAGACAGCAGTTATTATGTGCAAGGATAGAATAAAATCATAATAGAAAACACGCTGGCGGGTGCAAAATCAAGCCACTGGCAAAAAGAAATCAGATACACTGTGTAACAAAAGAAATAAGTAATTTGCCATGCTAACAATGAAAATGTGCAAAATATACTCAATCAATTCAATGAAAACCAAAAACATACAAAAGGTTTAAAGTCTACTTTGTGTATTTGCAAAAAATATTTATAGCAGTCCCAATCGAATAACAAAGCACCACTGTGCTATTAGAAATATTGTGTTGAGTCAAATCTTGTGATCACCACGTGAACCATCATCACCATAAGGAAAGGACTCTTATCAGAACGAATAGATGCTATTAGAGTCAAACCAGCCTGTAAACAATAGTAATGGAGAGCTTCGACCCATGCTGCTTAGCTGGACTCCTGTAGTATCTCCAACTCACCAGTGTATATTGCAAATGAATAGCAACCATATATTTCACAAAAATCCACCATGTATCCAAAATGGGAAAGCCCACGTAGTGTGAATCTGAAAACTTTTACTGTATTCAAAGTACATAAAACTACTCACATTTGAACCATAGAACAGCACTTTTGTATAAAAACATTCCCGGGCAATGTTGCAAGTACTCCAAACAGTTCAAACAGGTGTGGCAATGTCACGTATGTTAGCTCCTTCCAATGCATTTCGTCATAACTGACATCATTGGGGCATAAACGTTACGCGAGTCGCCACGCCAAATATGCTGTATATCTATCCAATAGGGTAGGTGACACCTTAAGAGTTATCCAAGCCTCATTATCTCTCACAAAATGGCCGACTGAACTAGCCCAGCCTCATTTACCAAGAAGGCCAAACGGCCAGGAAATAGCCTGTTCTTGTTTTCAATTCTAAATGGCTGACCAGTCCATAACCAAGCCTCGGTCTGGATTTAGAAAAGTCGACGGACCACTCAGTATCCTATGAGGAGTGGGAACTACGCCTCTGTCATGTAACCAGACCGAGAGATAAGCAAGCCTGACTTATGTGTCAAAATAACCAAATAATAACAATAAAGAATTAAAATCCAAGCATAACTATGTCACTTATTGAACAATATGTGGACAGAACAGTTCTTATCTGCTCCTCTCTATTCAAAAATAGAAAAAAAGGTGACAATCCCTTAGCCTTTCGCTGGTGGACGAGGAAAGGGGTTTGGTTTGTTTATGAGTTACTGGCTACAGATGGAATCAACCCTTTCACTTACCTTCGGGGGCATTGACAGTTACCGTTCTCTGTGGCTTATCGCTACCTACAAATCACACAGTATATTTGTAGCCTTCTCTGTAATTGCTCTGGACCACCAAAATGTCTCATCTCATTCGAACGTCGCTGCGGCAAAGACCCACATTGCAAAGGCCTTGTCTCAGACCTTTACGCTTCTTTTGTAAACTCAATGTACAGGGTCAAACTTCCTTATGTGGCAAAGTGGGAGGAAGACTTGGGCACATCCTTGGATCAAGCTGCATGAAACAGCATTTGGTTTGCCACTTCCAAATGCTCCCTGAACTTCCTAGCCCACGAAAATGCATTTAGGCTGCTCTCACGCTGGACGCAGATTTACTCATTGATCAGAACTGTTCTGAACACCTTTTAAGCATGTAACCCATGGGAGGCCCTATTGCATAGAATAGATCAATCCCAACGTTGACCAGGAACCAGAGGAAATTGGTGGGTTTTGTTTTTCTTGACTCGCTCATCAAATGCTGGTCAAGGCCTGGCATCAGACATTTATACCCTTCAAGGAAGTTTAGCATACACTCGTATGGACTATGGTTCATGAAAAGCTTACTTCAATCTTGACTGACACCCGTGCTAAGTTCCTATGAGTATGGGGCCCGTGGATATCTTCCATTGATGACATGAACTTGGACTGCTCCCTGCTTTCGAGCTAATTAGGCCCCTAATGATTTTTAATCTCAACCAAAGTCCAGCCCCGTGGAACCTCCCCTGTCCTTGCTTTCCTCCTATTCTTCTTACTTTTCCTTCTTTGCTTATACTCCCTCTCGGGAGCCCATATAGGTTACCCCTACTCTTCTTCTCTTCCCTTCCCCCTCCTTTTTTTTTTCTCTCCTTCCCTACTTATGTTTGCCTATTTTTTTAATGAAGAGGAGCAGTTCTTGCTTATCATGACCCCTATCTTGTTGTGAGTATTGGAAGCATTCATCTACTGGTACACGCAGAGTCGGACTTTGGACATTTGCCATGTGTTCCTTTATCAGGTTACCTCCCTTTTGTAACAGACCTGTATTGTCAGCTTCTTGCTTTTGATGGACACTGTTATGTTCTATCGCTGAACTGTTAACTACAATTTTAAAAAAATTGTAATAAATACTTTGTTACTAAACCTTTTACTGTTTTTCCATCAGATGAGTATACCTGTTATGGCCAACTCAAGGAGGTCCCGCTCTCTCACACTCTCATTAGGAATATTCTTATTTATATAGAGAATATTGAAGAATACAACTAGAATAGTGAGAATATCAGCAGGTGAAGGTGATTAGAGTCAGGAATGTTGCAAGATAGGATGATTCCCCCAAGGGTTTTTTTAGCAGCAAATTGAATTGATCAAAGGTGATAATTTCAATTTAAAAAAAAATTTATTATACAAAAAGGAAATTTAAATTCATTAATTTTAAAATATGACCTCTGGTTGCACATATGAAAGGACAGATTTCATCATGCATTACAAAATTGATACAGTGGAGCAAAACATTACAGAATGCCAACCACATAGCTACCCCAACGCATTTTGACCCATATGGTCATGGTCTTCTTCGAGGGGGGGGGGTTTATTCTAAAAGGATACATCAAAAAACTTCAAATTGTAATATGTCATGATATACAAGAATATACATACATAAGAATGGTATATTTACCGCCAGAAAATGGAATTTATAGCCAGAGATTTAAAAGAGATTGAGTGATTTTAAAGCCTCCATGGGCCATTCCCTCAAAGGCAGAATCCAGCTTCAAGAGGCTTACAAGAAGCCACACTCTTGGCCTTCCAGAGAAGAAGACAGGCAGCCAAATGATAACCGTAAGTAAGTAATAAATCGTAATGCTTTGGTAGTTCTGACAGAGTAACAATTGATTAGGTTTTTGTTTCACTCAGCTAGTTACCTAAATCACTTGTTTACACTTTTTTCAATGCAGTCTCACACATACACACATTAAATATTTGATCATACATTCACTGTCAGCACAAGGATAATGCCCACACACATCTATTTGATTCCATTTTTACCTGTTTAGTTTTCTTCTTTTATTGGAATAAAACACGTACACACTAAATACAAATTATTCTCCAATTAAAAGTCTATTTAACAAGGTTGGGCATTGGAACATTAAATAAGACACATATGTAGCACTAACTCACGGTGGAGCTGCTGGTTTAAGCGGGTCTGTTATCTTCACCTTGCTTCCCTTGGTTTCACCGGCACCGGGTCTAGGGTTTCCGTTGAGTTTACCTCTGGAAGACACACGCACCAACACTGGAGTACGTTTTCAATGCTTTATTGAACAAACAAACTTTAGGAAGTAGCAGGAAAGAGGTGGAAAGGGAAACTTTCAGGAGATACTCAAATATCTTCTTATAGAATCTTAGTAACTAATGTCCCGGTAGAATTTAGATAATTAGGTGGAATGCGCTCCCCTCGTGGGACACACTCCTTGCTCATCTGGATAGGCCTCTCTCACCGGTCTAGCAGCCAGTACGCAGCACGAATCAAAAGTCTCTGGCACAGACTTGTTTGGGGGGTAAATCCATATGATCCTCTGCCACAGGATGTATCAGATTTTCTCTGCAGTGAAAGTCAGTCACAGTGCTTGAACCCTTAAGCCGAATCGGCAACACTATGCTGTATGGTTACTTCTTTTGGATACGTCCTTCGACCGAGTCACCAGGCCCCTCTATAGACCAGCAAGCTGCGTGATCTCTCCAAGATGGGTCCTCCCCTGGGCTCTCCCCGGTCGTCCAGCTTCGTCACACAGGACCGACAGCTCAGGACCATTCCTCGGCCGCGGTGGTAGGCCTCAGACAAGCCTCTGGGCCCACCCCTGCGCCGCAGCATCGTGGGCCTCCCGATCGGAGGACCACGAGGTAGCTCCTTAACGCATACCTGTCTGTCATGGCGTCTGTCCCATAAATACCCTCTTCCCAGAATGCAACTCGGAGGACCACCTCCACCGAGCTTGTCTCCGAGACAGAGGAGCATCTATACACTTCGACACGTTGCCTTTCCAACACCAACCAGTGGTAACAGCGACACCCACCGGTCAGCACGGAAACACACACAACGTCAGCCAAGCTGGAACAGAGGCGAACTTTTAACCTTCCTATCACACAATTTACTAAATTTACCTAACCTGCGGTAGATTGTAAATCTACCAGCGCTACACATATAAAAGACAATATAACAAGAAAAGCATATATATATATATACATATTATACAAATATACTGTATAATTATAATAAATGAAAAATCCCTTTGTGCCCAGTCTGGCATTTTTTTTGTTACTATGTCAGAACTACCAAAGCATTACGAATTATTACTCAGTTACGGCTATCATTTGGGAACTGCATCGCAGGTGCTGCCTGCCTTCTTCTCTGGAAGGCCAAGAGTGTGTTTTTTTTTTTGTAAGCCTCTTGAAGCTGGATTCTGTCTTTGAGGGGATGGGGATGGTCCATGGAGGCTTTTGGATCACTCAATCTCTTTTAAATCTCTGGCTATAGGACTGTTTCCAAATTCAATTTTCTGGCGGTAAATATACCATTCTTATGTATGTAGATTCTTGTATATCATGACATGTTACAATTCAAAGTTTTTTTAATGTATCTTTTTAGAATAAAAACCCCCCCTGAAGACCATGACCATATGGGTCAAAACGTGTTGGGGGTATCTATGTGGTGAGCATTCTGTAATGTTTTGCTCCACTGTGTCGATATTGTCATGCATGATGAAATCTGTACTTTCACATGTGCAACCAGGGCTCATATTTTAAAATTCATAAATTTAAATTCCCTTTTGGTATAATAAATTATTTTTTTAATTAAAATTAACACCTTTGATCAATTCAATTTGCTGCTAAAAAAAAAACCTTTGGGAATCATCCTATATTGCAATATTGTCTGGGGTGTGCAGCCCTATTATCTCTCATGTGTGTGCCTCCATTTACATAGAGTCAGGAATGTTGCTAGGTGATTTTGCCACTGAATTGCCAAGAGAAATAAGAATCCTATGTTTGACTCACTTTTGGCTGGATTGATTATTTTAAGTATCTCTTTCTGTCCTTCTGTTGATCTTATTTACAAATGGTACAATTTGCATTGCGTTACCATCTGCCAAGACCCATCTATTGGCCTGTGTATTCAGTATACAGATCAGGTGAGCAGCAAATACTTTTTAACCACTTGCTGGCTGCTTAACGTACTAGTACAGCGTCAAAGTAGCCGACTTTTGTGATTCGTCACAACACAAGCTAATCTGCGGGTCTGGGCCAATGATTGGCCGCGGGCACCCACTAATCGGCTCAGTGAATCACAGATTAAACAATAAAGCTCTCTTCACTGACGGGGGATCTTGCTGTCTTTACTCCCTGCTAAGCAGGGAAAAAAACAACAAGATCCAGTAAAAGCAGCACATATCGCACACACATCACACACACATCACACATTGTTAGGCACACATATAACCCCTTGATCACCCAAGATGCTAACCCCTTCCTACCCAGCGTACAGTGAGAAGTGCATATTATTGACACTGATCACTGTATTAATGTCACTGGTGATGTCAGTGGCAGATAGTCAGTTCCCACCCAGTGTCGGTTAGTGTCAGATTTTTCTAAATTTTTTTGTTTATATAGCAAAAAATAAAAAAAAACCAGTGGTGATCAAATACTACCAAAAGAAAATTCTATTTGTGTGAAAAAAAAATTATATACATTTTGTTTGTGTACAGTGTTTCATGACCGTGCAATTGTCAGTTAAAGTAGTGCAGTGCCAAATAGCAAAAAATGTGTGACTGCTCAAAAGAAAACTTATAGATGACTGGCTGTCATGCTGTCCCTCTGGCTTCAATACTTTGAGCCACTAGCCCAGAACATATTTCCTGGAATTCATAGAGGGTGTCATACACACTCCTTACAATTCTGTTGAGCTTTTGCAGCCCAACTGTTGGTGCTTGCACTGGATTCAAGTGTCTGGTGGAAACAAATACATTAATCTGTTGCATGGAAGCTGGCACTGAGGTTGGAGTGTCCAAAGTGGAAACCCTGTCAGTGAATCTCAATAATGCTAAGCTTCCTGCCTGGCTGCTGCGCCTGCTGCATGAACAGGGGCATGGCCGAGGAAATTTGTTATGGGTGGGCAGAGTATGGGAATTCTGAGTGACTAGTTCTCCTTTAGGTCTTGTGATTGACAGCAGGTGGAAGTAGGAGAATTTCAGCCCAATAATGGTGGCACTGGTGCTGTGGCCAACTTTGAGTTGGTCTTGACTACCTCCAGTTTAGTTATTTACAAACTGGGGGTAATTATAATTGAATCTGTAACAGTCATAATGACACATTGTAACAGTGAAGCAAATAGGAACTATGTGAATCTGTTGTACATGGGCTGAAACATATTTTAATGCAATGCCTATTTATGAATTTTGGGTAACTTTGTTTTTCACTGCTTCACAAGCAAAGGTCATTATTAGCCTAAAAATAATTTTTTATTTTTTTAAGCCAGCACAGTCTTGTATAACCTGTTGCAATGGGCCAGCTGTTCATTAATGTTGTTCAATGTCTGTCAGGTAATTATAATCAGTCTTAGGAAATGCCTAATATCTAGAAATATAAAATATATGCCCTTGTTTATCGACCATACAGCATGGACATACTGTATCTATCAAAACTTATACATATTTGGGGTCCCTGTATGCAAAATAAATAGGAAAAATGATTTGGAATAGTAATAATTAAGCAAAATTTTCCACAATGTTGTCCATTAGTCAGCATATAAAAAAATGTCTTTATTTATATTTAGTAAAAGGGTGGCAATTAAAAATCCTAGGAGTCTATAAAAAAAAATTATAATTATTATGGTAGGCAAAATAGAGTTATTGTGAGGTTGACCAGTGCATAATATAATCGCTAAATGTGGTAGGAGCACCCAGGTCTCATTAAACCCTGGTCATGAAAGTGGAGTTCCACCCAAAAATAAAAATTCCGCTTTAAGTGATGGTGACCCCCTGACATGCCACATTTGGCATGTCATTTTTTTTTGGGGGGGGGGGAGAGGGTACCCTGTTTTTAGAGGCACCCAGCTCCCACTTCCTCCCTGGCACCGCAGCGCCAGAAGGAAGATCACCTCTCCCCCTGCCCTCCCTGCAATCTTCTGGGACACGTCGCAGGTCCACGAAGATTGCCCGGCCATTCACAGTGCGCTGCGTGGCTCGCGCATGCACAGTGCGCACCTGGCTGTGAAGCCACAGCCGGGCGCCCACAGTTAGAATGCGAAAGTGGAAGGAAAATGATAAATGGTTTTCAAAAATGTTTACAAATAAATATGTGAAAAGTGTGGTGTGCATTTGTATTCAGCCCCCCTTAGTTTTTTCAAGTTTTTTTGGGGATGTCTCTAACAGCTTTGCACATCTAGAAAGTAACATTTCTGCTCATTCTCCTTTGCAAAATAACTCCAGCTCTGTCAGATTGGATGGAGAGCGTCTGTGAATGGCAATTTTCAAGTCTTGCCACAGATTCTCATTTGGATTTAGGTCTGGACTTTGACTGGGCCATTCTAACACATGAATATGCTTTGATCTAAACCATTCCATTGTAGCACTAGCTGAATAATTAGGGCCGTTGTCCTTCTGGAAGGTGAACCTCCACCCCAGTCTCAAGTCTTTTGCAGAATCTAACAGGTTTTCTTCTAAGATTGCCCTGTATTTGGCTCCATCCATCTTCTCATCATCTCTGACCATCTTCCCTGTCCCTGCTGAAGAAAAGCATCCCCACAACATGATTCTGTCACCAGGGGCGGACTGACCATTTGGGCTCTCGGGCACTGCCCGAGGGCCCCATGCCACTAAGGGGCCCCATCAAGGTTGCCAGCCTCAATAAAACCAGGGACAGTATGTAAAAATCTGTGTTTTTTTTAAAAATCCCAAGATTATAGCTGCCCCGCCTCTCCAATACCTTTTCAGTGTGTGTATGTGTATTCTGTGTGTGTATATTGTGTGTCTGTGTGTGCATACTTTATGTGTGTGTGTGTGTGTGTATACTGTGTGGCCCCATAATTTATTGCCTGGGGGCCCCAAAATCTTCTATTGCCTGGGGGCCCCAAAATCTCCTATTGCCTGGGGGCCCCATAATCTCCTATTGCCTGGGGGCCCCATAATCTCCTATTGCCCGGGGGCCCCATAATCTCCTATTGCCCGGGGGCCCCATAATCTCCTATTGCCCGGGGGCCACATGAGTTGTCAGTCCACCCCTGGCTGTCTCAGCCATGTTCCATGGTAGGGATGGTGTGTTCAGGGTTAGTTTTCCGCCATACATAGCGTTTTGCTTTTAGGACAAAAAGTTCCATTTTGGTCTCATCTGACCAGAGCATCTTCTTCCACATGTTTGCTGTGTCCCCCACATGGTTTCTCACAAAATGCAAACGAGACTTCTTATGGCTTTCTTTCAACAATGGCTTTCTTCTTGGCACTCTTCAATAAAGGCCAGATTTGTGGAGTGAACGACTAATAGTTGTCCTGTGGATAGATTCTCCCACCTGAGCTGTGGATCTCTGCAGCTTCTCCAGAGTTACCATGGGCCTCTTGGCTGCTTCTCTGATTAATGCTCTCCTTGCCTGGCCTGTCAGTTTAGGTGGACAGCCATGGTAGGTATGTGGGTCTTGGTAGGTTTGCAGTTGTGCCATGCTCTTTCCATTTTCGGATGATGCATTGAACAGTTCTCCATGAGATGTTT
Organism: Aquarana catesbeiana; assembly: GCF_042186555.1. NCBI lineage: Eukaryota > Metazoa > Chordata > Amphibia > Anura > Ranidae > Aquarana > Aquarana catesbeiana. Next base: position 257,902,589 of record NC_133331.1, read on the forward strand.
AAAGCTTGGTATATTTTTTATAACCTAACCCTGCTTTAAACTTCTACACAACTTTATCCCTGACCTGTCTGGTGTGTTCCTTGGCCTTTATGATGCTGTTTGTTCACCAAGGTTCTCTAACAAACCTCTGAGGGCTTCACAGAACAGCTGTATTTATACTGAGATTAAATTACACACAGGTGGACTTTCACATTTACTAATTAGGTGACTTCTGAAGGTAATTGGTTCCACCAGATTTTAGTTAGGAGTAGCAGAGTAAAGGGGGCTGAATACAAATGCACCCCACACTTTTCAGATATTTATATGTAAAAAATCTTCAAAACCATTTAGCATTTTCCTTCAACTTCACAATTACCCTGTTTCCCCGAAAATAAGACCTAGTGTGATTGTCAGTGATGGCTGCAATATAAGCCCTACCCCCCAAATAAGCCCTACCCTGTTTCCCCCAAAATAAGCCCTACCCTGAAAATAAGACCTACAAGGACTTTAACTAGGGCTTATTTGGGGGGTAGGGCTTATATTGCAGCCATCACCGACAATCACGCTAGGTCTTATTTTCGGAGAAACAGGGTATGTGCCACTTTCTGTTGGTCTATAACATAAAATACCAATAAAATACATTTACATTTTTGGTTGTAACATAACAATAAGGGGCGTAACTACCACCATATGCTATGGGGCCCGCAGCCGAGTGGGGCCCAGTGAGGATAAGAGCACCGCCGGCACAGTCTCCCAGCCAGGGGAAGAGAGAGGAAAGGAAGAGGCGAGCTGTCCGTATCAGCAGAGAGCTGAATTGCCCGATGTAAGAGCTTTCATTAGAACTTCCAGTGTTCCCAGGGCTCACGTCACATAGCTCCACCTTTTGGCCCGGTGCCTTTGATAGACATAACACTGATCCAATGCGGGACGTGTGACGTCATCAAAGGCGTCGGGCCAAGAGATGGGGCTATGTGACGAGCCCCGGGAAGACAGGAAATTCAAATGAAAGCTATTACAGCGGGCAATCCCGCTCTCTGCTGATCCGGGTGGCTTGCCTCTTCCTCTGCATAGGTGGGGCTGTATGGGGCACAGGTCACGCTGTATGGGGCACAGGTCACGCTGTATGGGGCACAGGTCACGCTGTATTGGGCACAGATCACGCTGCATTGGGCACAGATCACGCTGCATTGGGCACAGGTCACGCTGTATGTGGCATAGGTCACGCTGCATTGACACTAGGGCAGCTGGGGGGGGGGGGCTGTTTGCAGGGGGGCCCTATACAACATTTTGCTATGGGGCCCTGCTATTTCTAGTTACGCCCCTGATAACAATGTCAAGGGGTATAAATACTTTTTCAAGGCACTGTAAAGATCTTTCATATCACCACCCTTAGAGAATAGTGCCCAAGGTTATTTGGAGCTCACTTGGATGTCTAAGGGCCAGTACATGCTGTGTTTTGTTGTGATAACGCATGTGCAGCAGCACATTTTATTTTGTTTTGCATTGCATTATCCCAGCTTAATCATTTTGAATGGCTTCCCAACGTGGGAAAAAAATGCTCCTCCTGTTCTTTTTTTTTTAACCGCTTCGCACCCGATCACTGTAGATAAACAGCCGGGTGGGACAAGTGTCTTTTTGGGAGGACGTACCCGTATGTCCTCCCAGAACTGCACTTCATGTGCACCCCCCAGGAAGCGCATCAATGTGATCCTGTGATTCGGTGGACACAGCAGATCACCAATACGAGTACCGATCGGCGGTGCTCCACCCTGGTACAATGTGATCGCTATGGCCAATCACAGTGATCACATGTCCAATAGATTACATGGTTGCAATTCATACGACCATTAAGAACTACTGTGATCGTTGTGACTGGACAACAGCAATCACATGGTACAGTGCCAAGCACCACCTCCCTGTACCATGTGATAGATGTAGCCAATCACAGGCATCACAGTAGTTCTCATGGTCAAAAATGTGTATGTCCCCATGCTACCACACCTCAACTGAATCACACAAACAAAAAAATGTATTGATTTCTGCCAGCACTGATGTGTTACCACATCCAGCAGCTGAAATTCTATACAAAGTGCAGAGCACACAGATTGTGCTACACCTTGTATATAAACAGAGTAGGGGTAAACTAATGCAAAAAAACAAATAAAATACTAAAAGTAAAAGGAGAAGCAGCCAACATAAAAAAGTGTTCCCACACAGCAACAGAAAAATAAAAACTAAAGATAGGTGGCGCTAACAAACCCAATCAATCCAAATCAATAAATCTTCGATAATGAATAATAAATGTGCAAATCCAGTTACCAGGCAGAGATAATCAAGGCAATAATGAAGCCTACAAGTGCAAAATAAAGCAAAAACATATATAAAAATTAAATCTGCAAAGTGACCAAAAAATATCCTGAAAACGTTCAATGATATAAACCTGTAAGTGAATATATGATTCCCAATACTGATAAGATGCAATATCTAACAAATACAATGCATAAAATATCTTCAAAACAATACATAAGTGAAAAAAGTGCAAAGTGCAAAAAACGATTGATGTGCAAAAAAGGCAATTAATGTCCAATTCATAGAGTCCCCATCTGCAGTGATGCAATAACCAACAAAATAAATGTGTAAAAGTATCTTCAAAACAGTTCATATGTGAAGAAAGTGCAAAGTGCAAAAAAAAAAAAAAAAAAAACAGTCGATGTGCAGAAAAAGGAAAATTGATGTCCATTTCATCCAATACCATCCGCAGTGCGCCACCTGTTCCCCTAGCCTCTCACCTCTAGCAGCAGCCCCTATGGGCCAAGTTGGACTCGAATCACCAGGAACGATGACTCTCCACGGAACGATCGACCTACAAACATTCAGCAGACACCTTCGATCTCCGGGCTCAGCAGTGAGGGCATAAGATAAATTAGAAGAAGGGTGGCTCCAATGTGTAGTAATTCAGAGATTTTATTTAACATCCAGCACACGCAGTAACTTACATAAAGGAAAACAAAGAACAGCATAAAAACAAGTAATTCGGGTCTCGGCTATGACAGGAAGCGACGACACCTGGCTCCGCAGTTTTCTTTGCTGCATTTTCTAAAAACTTGTGGCAAAAAATTAAATTTTCAAAAGACTCACAGGGGTTAATTTGCTAAAACTGGGGAGTGTAAAATATGGTGCAGCTGTGCATGGTAGCCAATCCGCTTCTAACTGCAGCTTGTTCAAGTTTGCTTTCCAAAATGGGGTAATTTTGTAGGTGTTGCCACTGTCCTGGTGCTCCAGGGCCTCCAAAAATTTGACAGGTAGTCATGAAATTAAATGCGTACTTTATGCTCCTTCAAAGCCCAAAAGGTGCTCCTCAGATCTAGACTGTGAAAAAGTCTCACACGTGGTATCCCCATACTAAGGAGACATAGCAGAATGTGTTTTAGGGTGTAATTCTAAACATGCCCATGCTGTGTGTGAGAAATAATTTGTTAAATGGCAACTTTGTGGAAAATAAAGAAAATTCCTAATTTTCCAAAAACCTGTGACAAAAAAAATTACAACTACAAAAAACTCTACATGACTCTTACTAAATAAAGAGGGACTGTCTACTTTCCAAAAAGGGGTCATTTGGGGTATATTTGTACTTTCCTGGCATTTTAGGGCCTCAGGAAATGACATAGGTTGTCAGTACATCAGGATTGATCATCAAGTATATATACAACATATAGATAAAAAAACCTGGGACTGTCCTTTCGAGGCCGAAAGGAACCAGAAGACCAAGTGAGCGACACAGAATGCAATGTGTGAGAAATAGAAAAATTTTATAGTTTATTAGTAGATAAAAACTATCATAAAACTCCACAATGGGAGAAAAAATTCTAAATAGAGACACTGGAAAGTTGACAAAATACAACCAGAAACACCAGCATCAAAGAGTGTCTCTGGTTGTGACCACTAATCGTACAAGGCACAAGACAAGACACACGGCAATGGGGTACAAATAAACAATCGTCCGGACGCCACAAATCTGTACATGGGTGAGCATGCCACGGCATTTGCCGTATAATATGTCCCAATCAATGGTATAATAAGGCATGGACATCCATGTAGAGGTCCCTGGAAGGCTTGAGCCCAAAAGTAAGGGGAAAGGAAAGGGAAAGGAAAATTGGGGAAGGGAAAAGGGAAGGAACACCTAATGGGCCTAAAAAAAAAAACTGATGGCAATTGAAGAGAACCCCGATAAAGTCAATATCGATGTACAATGAAGAAGGTATGAGGAAGAACATAAATGTTGCACCGCAGAAAACCTAATTAATAGGATGTAGAGAAAAAGGCATGTCCATAATTATTCCAAATGTAGAGGAAGTAATGGCCTAATCAGGGACAACGGTATAACGGTATAAGAGTCACCTCTTGATGTATTACCACAGTATGTTGTAACTTTGGTGTATGTCCTGTATTTGGATGTGTGATGGCAAATGGGAATATAAGGTATCAACTGTTGACAGGTGACTCTATATAGCATTCCCTTCAATCCACAGTAATCAGGTGTATTATTGTGCGGTTCTGAGGTTATACCGTTGTCCCTGATTAGTTCTTCATCATACCTTCTTCATTGTACATCGATATTGACTTTATCGGGGTTCTCTTCAATTGCCATCAGTTTCTTTTTGAGGCCTATTAGGTGTTCCTTCCCTTTTCCCTTCCCTTACCCAATTTTCCTCTCCCTTCCCTGTCCCCTTACTTTTGGGCTCGAGCCTTCCAGGGACCTCTACATGGATGTCCATGCCCTATTATACCATTGATTGGAACATATTATACGGCAATTGCCGGGCCATGCTCAGATTTGTGGTTGTGTATATTCATAGTGTATAGGAATAGAGATTAGGTAGTGTAGTGTGCCGTCAGTCAGTGTAGAGTATATAATACAGTGTAGTAAAGAGTATATATAATACAGTGTAGTGTAGAGACTATATTGTACAGTGTAGTAAGAGTATATACAGTGGGGAGGGAAAGTATTCAGACCCCCTTAAATTTTTCACTCTTTGTTATATTGCAGCCATTTGCTAAAATCATTTAAGTTCATTTTTTTCCTCATTAATGTACACACAGCATGCCATATTGACAGAAAAAAACAGAATTGTTGACATTTTTGCAGATTTATTAAAAAAGAAAAACTGAAATATCACATGGTCCTAAGTATTCAAACCCTTTGCTCAGTATTTAGTAGAAGCACCCTTTTGATCTAATACAGCCATGAGTCTTTTTGGGAAAGATGCAACAAGTTTTTTACACCTGGATTTGGGGATCCTCTGCCATTCCTCCTTGCAGATCCTCTCCAGTTCTGTCAGGATGGTAAACGTTGGTGAACAGCCATTTTTAGGTCTCTCCAGAGATGCTCAATTGGGTTTAAGTCAGGGCTCTGGCTGGGCCATTCAAGAACAGTCACGGAGTTGTTGTGAAGCCACTCCTTCGTTATTTTAGCTGTGTGCTTAGGGTCAGGGTCTTGTTGGAAGGTAAACCTTCGGCCCAGTCTGAGGTCCTGAGCACTCTGGAGAAGGTTTTCATCCAGGATATCCCTGTACTTGGCTGCATTCATCTTTCCCTCGATTGCAACCAGTCGGCCTGTCCCTGCAGCTGAAAAACACCCCCACAGCATGATGCTACCACCACCATGCTTCACTGTTGGGACTGTATTGGACAGGTGATGAGCAGTGACTGGTTTTCTCCACACATACCGCTTAGAATTAAGGCCAAAAAGTTCTATCTTGGTCTTATCAGACCAGAGAATCTTATTTCTCACCATCTTGGAGTCCTTCAGGTGTTTTTTTAGCAAACTCCATGCGGGCTTTTATGTGTCTTGCACTGAGGAGAGGCTTCCGTCGGGCCACTCTGCCATAAAGCCTCGACTGGTGGAAAGCTGCAGTGATGGTTGACTTTCTACAACTTTCTCCCATCTCCCGACTGCATCTCTAGAGCTCGGCCACAGTGATCTTTGGGTTCTTCTTTACCTCTCTCACCAAGGCTCTTCTCCCCCGATAGCTCAGTTTGGCTGGACGGCCAGCTCTAGGAAGGGTTCTGGTCATCCCAAACGTCTTCCATTTAAGAATTATGGAGGCCACTGTGCTCTTAGGAACCTTAAGTGCAGCAGAAATTTTTTTGTAACCTTGGCCAGATCTGTGCCTTGCCACAATTCTGTATCTGAGCTCTTCAGGCAGTTCATTTGACCTCATGATTCTCATTTGTTCTGACATGCACTGTGAGCTGTAAGGTCTTATATAGACGGGTGTGTGGCTTTCCTAATCAAGTCCAATCAGTATAATCAAACACAGCTGGACTCAAATGAAGGTGTAGAACCATCTCAAGGATGATCAGAAGAAATGGACAGCACCTAAGTTAAATATATGAGCGTCACAGCAAAGGGTCTGAATACTTAGGACCATGTGATATTTCAGTTTTTCTTTTTTAATAAATCTGCAAAAATGTCAACAATTCTGTATTTTTCTGTCAATATGGGGTGCTGTGTGTACATTAATGAGGAAAAAAATGAACTTAAATGATTTTAGCAGATGGCTGCAATATAACAAAGAGTGAAAAATTTAAGGGGGTCTGAATACTTTCCGTCCCCACAGTATATATAATACAGTGTAGTGTAGGATATATAATACAGTGTAGTGTAGAGAATATATAATACAGTGTAATAAAGTGGTTAAGTCGAACCCTATGACAGAATTAAGAAAAAAACGGTATGGGGTCCCCCCAAAATCCATACCAGGCCCTTTGGGTCTGGTATACATTTTAAGGGGAACTCCATGCCAAAATTGTTTTTTTTTTTGTAAATTCTTTTTTTATTTAGTTTTGTAACATACATACAACAACAGGCCACAGATCGTGGCTATCAACCACCGGCTACAATACACTTACCGGTGTACATTTAAAAGAAAAGGAAACATAGAAAAAACAAAAAGACAATACCAGAATTATAACCCCCTCCTCTTCCCCTCAAAGCAGCAGAACTTTTTGCGTAGACAGATACAATCAATACTTGAACCCCCAGCCTATCTGACACCCTGTGCTGTCTTACCGGATACTGTCAGTAATATGCCCCCCCCCCCCCCCAATCAGTATAAATTAAGAGCTGGTAAGGAGAAAACATTTCCCCCTCCCAGAGTGATCAGCACCCCAATTGTTGGTTTACTAATAACCCTCCAGTACCTCAGATATATTCACCTCCCTTCTTTTTATACTATACCAAGGATCCGTAGCTATAGCCTTACTGCAATTAATCAGATACCGTATCTACAGAAACCACCCAGCCCCCCCAAACCTTGTCAAATTTAGTTAGTGCCCCCCTGCTCAAATAAGTAGCTTTATAAAAGGGTACCGCCTTGTTGACCAATGCCTTCCAGGATTTTAAGGTTGGAGTTGAGGAGCTTTTCCATGAAAGGATAATCCGCTTTTTAGCATAGAATAGCAATAGGGTAAGAATAGTCCGTATAGCCCTGGTAGTAGCCAAAGGTTCCACCAAATGCAATAGACACACCTGATACATCATGCAACAGCTTGCCAGTAAGGTTTGACTTTTGGACAGTCCCAAAATATATGCATGAAGTTTGCTAGGGGTGCTAAGCAACCTCCAGCATAAAGATTGTTGGTTCCCGAACATTTTAGCAAGTCTAGCTGGAGTTAGATAAATCCTGTGCAGGAATATATAAATGAATTCTGTCTCTGGTAGAGACCAGGTGCTAAAATGCAGTTCCCCATATATCATCCCAGTCATCCCTGTCCAACCCCAGCGCTATAGCTTCCCAAGCCCATCTGCAGGGCTCCATCAATTTGATCATTTGTTGGAAGAGGTCCTTATATAGGCTGGAAACCGGCTTTGATAGAGAATCGCTGCGTGTCAATAATTCTAGGTCGCTGGGGTCAAGGTCAAGAGGCTCTCTGCCACGTTGGGAGTAAAAAGCATGTCTCAATTAAAAGTATCTAAAAAAATGTGAGTTTGGTAAGTCATAATGTAGTTTCAAATCATCGAATGTCATTAGGGTACCGTTCGCTACAATGTGGTGTATGATCTTAATTCCGTATTTAGTCCAGACTATCGGGTCTGGGTAATCAAAAAAAATTGATAAATTAGGGTTACTCCATAGGGGGAGGTTGGGGGAAAACTGGCAATGACTAGACGGCCTCAGTCCCTGAGTCATGGACCATGCCCTTATCACTGAGCGCATGGAGGATGTCAGGGGATAGGGAGCCCTCAGACCCCTGTAGACAAGGTGAGACAGTGCCTTATATGAGCCCACACAGGCAGCCTTCAGAGACACCGAGGCATCGTCCGGAGGAGTAATCAACTAACGGTGAGCCACCGTCAATTGACCAGCTAGGAAGTATTTGTGGAAGTTAGGTACCGCGAGACCCCCCCTCCCCCCATGGCTGTTGAAAGATGGCTAATTTAAGGTGGGGGATGCCTCCCTGCCACAAAAAGGAGGCGATCATACTGTCTATTGACCTAAAAATCGACCTTGGAATCCACACTGGAGAGTTCCCGAGGGTGTATAATAGTAAGGGTAGGATCTTCATTTTAATCAGGTTAATCTCCCCAATCTGTAGCCTTTTTGGACATGAACCAGGTCTGGTCAGCTGATACTAAGTGGTGCAGAATTTTCATCAATCTATTGGCTACCATTTTGGTAAGTATTTTTAGGTCCATATTTAACAATGCTATGGGCCTATAGGAGGAGCAGAAGAGAGGGTTCTTATCAGGTTTGGGGAGTAGCACCACATGGGCTTCATAAAAGGAGGTGGGTAAGATCCCTGCTTCAAAACATTCCCCATAAAGTTGTAGAAGTCTGGGAGACAACAGATCCAAATATTCATTGTACCATTCTGCGGTGATCCCGTCAGGGCCCGGTGATTTACCATTAGGGAAGGAGGCAATAGCAGTCGCTAATTGTCAGTGAAGGGTGCCTCGAGGCCTGCCTCCACCTCCCCGTTCTGTCAGAACCTGACTGTCACACCTTGGGATAGCAGAGTATATTTCTGAATAGTAAGAAACAAAAGCCTACATAATACTTTATCCCTCACAAAGGTACCCCCTGGTGAATAGATGCAGGGGATAGCTGTATGTGCCCGAGCATCAGCAGTCAGGTAGGCCAACAATTTCCCATTCTTGTCACCCTTCTCAAATAATTCCTCAGCTCTGCATTTAAAAGTACATTGTGTAAGATTTTGAAAATGAACCAATAAGGCCCTTCTGGCCGTCTACAGCTCAGTTAGGGAGGAGGGGGAGGGAGCATCAGCATGGGTCTTTGCACATTGTAGTTCATGAGCCTGAAGCGCTTATGATTCTGATTTTTTTTCAGCCCTGGCGGCTCTGATGGCTGATACATACATCCCGTGTGTTGATGCCTTTAAACGCATCCCAGACTATGGGCCTGTCTACCGAGCCCTCTTTGATATCCCAATATTCCTTCATATGTGGGGAGACCAGTGCCTCAACTGAGGATTTAGTCACCCACCCAGGGTGCAGCCTCCAGATCCCACGGCTGCCGCCCGCAGTGTGACTCAGCATTACCTGCAAGGGGGTATGATCTGAAAGCTCCCCAGCCAAGTAACAGGCCCCGCAATCTGGGGCAACAGAGCTGGGTTGGCAAAGGCTAAATCGATATGGGAGGAGGAGGTACTGACATGGGAAAGATGGGAATAACCTCTCTCACCTGGATGTTTCCACCGCCAAACCTCCTCCAAGGCCGCCGAGTCCGCCCAATTCCCAAGCTCAACGTTCTGCACCCGGGTCGGGTTAGAGGTGTCCAGTGCATAATCTAGAATGTTATTAAAATCCCCAGCCACAAGCAATTTCAGTGGGCCAAAAGTGGCAACCTTTTCCACAACCTGGTATAGCACCTCACTTTTGAAGGGGGGTGGAACATATACGTTCGCTATTGCCAGTAGCTGGGATTCAATTGCAAGGACCACTATTACATATTTCCCATGGGGATCAATTACCACGTGCTCTACAGAACATGCCACCCTCTTGTGGATTAAGATGGCCACTCCCCTGGCATAGGAGGAGTGAGTGAAATGTATGACTCCCTGTATCCAGTTCCTGTTAAGGGACAGAATTTTGTTACCAGTTAAATGGGTTTCTTGTAGGAGGACAATATGGGGATTTAAGGTACTTGAAGGACTAGCGAACGTTTGAATTTGGAGTTTAATCCCCGGACATTCCATGAAAGGAGTTTAAGATCACTCATTAGGTAGGGTAGTGTATATCATGGGGACAGGAGAAATCCAGTATAGTAGTGAGGCCCGAGGGGGAGGGATCTGGGCACAGAGAGCCACAGAGCATCACATAGCAGCATTTGAACATCATATATCCTACTAGGCAAATAAACCCTTTTGCGTGAGCCTGTGAGGCAAGCCACAAAAGGGAAAGAAAAAGTTCCCAAAAAAAGGAAAAATGTTGAAAAGCAAAAAGACAAAAAGAAAAACAGTCATAAAAGGTAACAGTTGAAGAACCCAACGCCCTGTTTGCTCCAGGTGAACAAAACCTAAAAAAAGAGAGAAAAACTTTTGTCCCAAAAACATAGTAAACAGTAGTGGATTATTCCGAGAGTCCATCCACTCAGAAAAGGGTTGTGAAGACGTATAGGTAGTGCAAAGCATTCAGAACAGTACCTGAAGTTCCCGCAGTGAATGGATGGATAGTCCCAAATTCTGTAGTACAATGCACTCATCTGGAAAAATAGGCACAGTAGGAGAGCAGGGCTCTAACGGAGGACTGCAACAGCAGGAACCACAACTCCCAGCCTCATCACATCAAGGAGGTAAGTAGACTTGTGTCCACGGGCACCAAACTTGCAGGACATGTGACCTGATCACAACTTTAGGCAATCAAATCCAGCCAGTCGACCGCATCTGCAGGGGAATCAAAAAACTTTGAACCATGATGAATAACTTTTAGGTGGCTCGGATAAAGCATGCTGTACACCAGGCCCTTCTCCCTCAGGCGTCTGTGGATATCTGTAAAGGAGCGTAGTTTTTTCTGTAGTTCTGGAGAAAAATCAGGATATAGGTGGATGACAGCGTTTTCATATTTCAACTCAGGGTGTTTTCGGGCCTCTGCTAGAATCAAGTCTCTATCCCTGAAGTTTAGCAGGTGAACCAGAAAAGCACGTGGCCACGCACCAGCAGGCCTCCGACCAGTGGGCACCCTGTGTGCTCGCTCCACGATGTACACTGGGGACAGGTGTTGTAGGCCCAGGAGCTTTTTGAAAAAGGCCTCTGCAAACACCACAGGGTTGGTGCCCTCCTCACCCTCCAGAAGCCTGACTACCCAGATATTGTTACGCCTGAGACGGTTCTTTGCGTTCTCCGAATGGGCCATAAGGATCTTGACCTGCTGCTGCAACTCCACCACAGTTTGTGCAGTGGAGGCAGCTGTGTCCTCCACTGCATAAATGCACTGCTCTGCCTCAGTAAGGCGGTCCCTGAATTTATCCATAGCCTGCCTTATCAGCCCACATTTGATCGTTGGGGTGTCGATCTTCCCCTCCACAGAAGACTTACTGTCTACAATGGCTGCCAGGATCATTGCTGTGGACTGTTCTCCGAGCAGCAGGGAACCCCACCGGATCCAATTCCCCCGAAAGCCGCCATCGAGGAGTCCGTCTGTACCGCTACAGAAGCCCGGGACAATGTTATGACAGGCAAAATAGCCACCGCACGAGTGTTTGGCGGCGGGATCTGGGGGATGGGAGCGGCTGCCTTCTTAGCCGATTTACGCTTCCCAGTCATAGGAAGGACCGGGTTAGCCCCCAAACAGCAGGAAGGTACTTGCTTGGCAGGATGGCCTGAGGAAAACCAGGATGCAGGCGGATGGTGTACACAGATGGCAGGAGCTCAGGCTAAACACGTCCGTCTCTTCTCACATCCTGGCCACGCCCCCATGCCAAGATTTTTTTTTTTAATGGCGTGGGGTCCCCTCCAAAATCCATACCAGACTCTTGTCCGTGCAGCCTGGCAGGCCAGAAAAGGGGGGGGACAAGCGAGCCAAGATTTTTTTTTTTTTTATGGCGTGGGGTCCCCCCCAAAATCCATACCAGACTCTTGTCCGTGCAGCCTGGCAGGCCAGAAAAGGGGGGGGGGACAAGCCTCCTGACATCGCCAAGGGCCTGGTGTACAGCATGCTTTATCCGAGCCACCTAAAAGTTATTCGTCATGGTTCAAAGTTTTTTGATTCCCCTGCAGATGCGGTCGACTGGCTGGATTTGATTGCCTAAAGTTGAGATCAGGTCGCATGTCCTGCAAGTTTGGTGACCCCGCCTCCTGACATCACATGATGTCAGAAGGAGGCGGGGTCATGCAGTTACATCACCGGGTGGACCCGCCCTATATAAGAACTGTCAAAGCGAAGAGAGAGCAGTCAGCGGAAGGTCTCCCATGGAGGCGGAGTATTTTCCATTTTTGCTATTTTTCAGGTCCCCCAGGCGGCATGATTGACAGTGGATTTACATCACAGGACACTTTTTAAATTTTTTTTATTAAAGGATTTTTCAAAAACAAACCGATACCCATTCACATAGGGGGGAGGGCCGGGATCTGGGGGCCCCCTTGTTAAAAGGGGCTTCTAAATTCCGTTAAGGGTCTGCCCGCAGACTCTGACAACCACAGCCCAGGATTGTCGGGAAGAGGCCCTTGTCCCCATCAACATGGGGACAAGGTGCTTTGGGGTGGGGGGCGCAGAGCCCCCCCTGTCCCAAAGCACCCACTCCCCCCATGTTGAGGGAATGTGGCCTGGCATAGTTCAGGGGTGGGGGGCGCTCAATCGCCCACCCCTCTTTCCTAACCTGCCAGGCTGCATGCTCGGAATAAGTGTCTGGTATGGATTTTGGGGGGAGCCCAAGCCAATTTTTATTTCAGTCTTGGCGTGGGTATCCCCTTAAAATCAATACCAGACCTGAAGGGCCTGGTATGGACTTAAGGAGGGGGACCCTACGCTGTTTTTCTTTCAAATTTTTTTAATCTGTATTGCTGGGAGCCGGAAATACATTACGCAAGTTTAAATTACATTTTCTTTCTCGTACATCACGGGACACAGAGCCTCAGTAATTACTGATGGGTTATATAGGGTATCACTAGGTGATTGGACACTGGCACACCCTAAACAGGAAGTTCAACCCCTTATATAATCCCTCCCCTTACAGGGATACCTCAGTTTTTTCGCCAGTGTCTTAGGTGTTGGTCACGTGTAAAGATGTGCTGTGCTGAGCTCCAAAGGGAATATCCTATATCCTATACTGGGGCAAGCCAGGCGAACTGGATCCATTTCAAAGTGTCCTTTCTAGGCCGAATTGGATGGTACCCGGGCCTCGTGTCCGAAGAAAGGTTTTACCTGTAACGCTTCTCTTTTTAGAGAGCTGGACCCCGCATTTCAGAATTTGTTTTTTCTAGCCTTATTCTTGGCCGGGTGCTTTACAGGCCCAGAACTGCGGATCCCCCTATCCATAGGGGGTCCCAGTCTCTGAAGGTTTTCCAAACGGAGCCCACCTTGAGAGGTGAAGATTGTGTCTGTATAACAGAAGCAAACAAGGCCTGGGGAATGCCCAGGGAAAAACCAAAGCCTACTTACCACCAGCTCGCAGACAACCAAATTAACCTGTCTAACAGTACGCATTAAAAACAGGGGTTTAGTCCGCACGCATTTGTAAATGCATGCGTAAGCCATAGAGCCTCGTCAAGGCACCCTGATATCTGTGGTCCTAACACTAAAATATGAGTGTCCCCACAGTGGAGGCACATGCACTCTCATGGATAAATGCTGGCAGGTGGACTGAAGGGCAGCCCATCCCTTCTTAAAGATACAGAAGCACACCAAACACCCAGCAAATAGCACTATGGCTGCAAAGGTGCTGGTGCGTTTCTGGACCAATAAACACACCAAGGTGATCTCAAGAAACTCGCCACCACCTTCATTTAAAGCTGGCTATCGCAGTAAGCGGATTTGGAGGGCTACAAACAGATGCAAACAAGGCCTGGGGAATGCCCAGGGAAAAACCAAAGCCTACTTACCACCAGCTCGCAGACAACCAAATTAACCTGTCTAACAGTACGCATTAAAACAGGGGTTTAGTCCGCACGCATTTGCAAAATGCATGCGTAAGCCACAGAGCCTCGTCAAGGCACCCTGATATCTGTGGTCCTAACACTAAAATATGAGTGTCCCCACAGTGGAGGCACATGCACTCTAATGGATAAATGCTGGCAGGTGGACTGAAGGGCAGCCCATCCCTTCTTAAAGATACAGAAGCACACCAAACACCCAGCAAATAGCATTATGGCTGCAAAGGTGCTGGTGCGTTTCTGGACCAATAAACATACCAAGGTGATCTCAAAAAACTCACCACCGCCTTCATTTAAAGCTGGCTATCGCAGTAAGCGGCTTTGGAGGGCTACAAACAGATGCAAACAAGGCCTGGGGAATGCCCAGGGAAAAACCAAAGCAATTACTATTTTGGCAGACCCCATCATCTGCCGGCCTCTCTCCTTCCTCCTCCACCCCAGCCTCCCCTCCACGCTTGTCCTGGAGGGTCGGCTCGCGCGGGAAAGCGCACGTTTTTTGAAAAAACGAGGAGGGGGCAGGGGGGTGGTCAGAGGAGGGGGGGCGGAGCATCAGCGCAACGTCCGGCGTGCTTAGACGCCCACATCGCCGGCTGCAAGGCTATAAGAAGCACACTTTTCAGGTGCACACAACCTATGGAGGGACACAGAGCTGACGGTCGCATGTAAGGTCCGACACAGGCATTCTCCTAGGCAGCATTTACTAAGAAACATTTGACTGGGCATTGGTAGCAGCGGTAGTTGCTGTACTACATCACTCCGCAGTCAGTGTTTCATTTGTGTGATACCTCCACCTTGTTTGCTTTGCACTATGGGTAGAAGAGGTACAAATACCCCAAAAGCCAGAGGCTCTAGGGGATCTCCCTCAGGCTCTGAGGACCCCCCTTCTGCAGCGCCTTCCCCCCCTGAAGAACCTGGGATGGCCGGCCAGGGAGAGCCGTTGGGGTCGGGGGCTGCATCTGCTTCTGGCACTTCAACCCTGTATATATTACGCAGGAGGTTTTTTCCTCAACCATTAATGGACTAGAGGAAAGATTAATGGCCTTAATCGCATCTTCATTCAGTGGAAGAAAACGCACTAGGTCTTCCTCTGTTACCCAGGACCCTCAGGCAGAGGAACTCTGGGAAAAAGGAGATGAATCCCTTTCAGAGGATCGGGATGGGACTGATGATTCCTCCTCTGAGGAATCAAGTGGAGAAGGGCCCTCTTCAAGCTTCTCAGGATGAGAAGGTCTTAGTACAGATCCTTGCTGGATTGGTCCGCTCCACATTTAAGTTACCCGCATCTGAGTCAGTTAAAGAACCCTGCTTTTCCTGTTCATAATTTGCTAGAAAAGCTCATTTATTCTGAGTGGGATCACCCAGATAAACGTTTATTTTCCACCCAAAGTTTTCAATGCTTTATCCTATGGAAGAAAAGTTTATAAAGATGTGGGGGATACCGGCCGTTGATGCCGTCATTTCCTTCGTAAATAAAAGTCTGACTTGTACTGTAGACAATGCTCAGATGCTCAGGGATCCGGTTGATAAAAAAAATGGAATCCCTGTTGAAAGATATTTTCTCCTTAGCAGGTTCAGTAGCTCAACCTGCAGTGGCAGCAATCGGAGTCTGTCAATACTTAAGAGACCATGTTAAGCAGGTCCTTAAAGTTCTACCTGAACAGCAGGCCCAGGGGTTGGCTAACCTTCCAGCGGCCTTATGTTTTGCTGTTGACGCCATCAGAGATTCTATCATCCAAACCTCTCATCTTTTACTTGGGTTGGTGCATATGCGTAGAATCTTATGGTTGAAGAATTGGTCAGCCGAAGCACCATGTAAGAAGCTTCTGGCTGGATTTCCATTTTGTGGTGCAAGGCTGTTTGGAGAGGATTTGGACAATTATATCCAAAAGATCTCTAGTGGGAAAAGCACTCTCTTACCTGTTAAAAAAAGGAGTAAGCGTCCCTCTTTCAAACGGGCCCTTTCCCCAGTGCCAGGGGCATCAGCCTCCAGGCAGTCGCGACGGCCTCCTCCGTCAGGGTCCAGAAATAAATTTCAGAGTCGACCCCAGGGACAAAAGAAGTCCTGGGGGAAGAAGCCTACTAGACAAGACGCTAAAGCCTCTTTATAAAGGGGCGCCCCCGCTCGCTCAGGTGGGGGGAAGAATGCTACGGTTCTCAAAGCTCTGGCAGGAGGATTTCCAGGACAGATGGGTAATCTCCACGGTAACTCTAGGTTACAAACTGGAGTTCCAAGAATTTCCCTCTCCTCGTTTCCTCAGATCAAATGTCCCCAGAGATCCAGAGAAAAAGCAGTCGCTCCTTCTAGCATTAGAGCGACTATTATCGCAAAAGGTCATCGTGGTGGTTCCCACGAAAGATCAAGGATTGGGATGGTTATGGTTCAAAACCAAATAGAGATGTCAGACCCATCCTGGATCTAAAGGATCTAAATAGATTCCTAAGGATTCGATCCTTTCGCATGGAATCAATCCGGTCAGTAGTCTCCATCCTACAGGGAGGAGAATTTCTGGCATTAATAGACATCAGAGATGCGTATCTGCATGTACCCATTTTTCCTGCACATCAAAAGTACTTGCGCTTCGAGATAGAAGGATGCCAATTTCAGTTTGTGGCGCTGCCTTTCGGGCTAGCCACTGCACCTCGACTGTTTACAAAGATCTTGGCTGCTCCTCTGGCCAGATTAAGGGCTCAGGGTATAACTGTCATAGCATACCTAGACGATCTGCTCTTGATAGACCGGTCGGTAGCCTGTTTGAGCGGAAACTTGATGACCACAGTCAACTACCTGGAACACCTAGGCTGGATTCTCAACCTAGAAAAGTCTTTCTTAAAACCAGTAAGAAGACTAGAGTACTTGGGCCTGATCATAGATACAAGCCAAGAGAAGGTATTTTTACCTCAGGCAAAGATCACTGCCCTAAGAGAGCTGATTCTGGTAGTCAGGACCAAAAAGGGTCGTTCTGTCTGTCTTTGTATGAGGCTATTGGGAAAGATGGTAGCTTCCTTCGAAGCAGTTCCCTATGCTCAGTTTCATTCAAGGCTGCTGCAACACAGTATCCTGTCTACTTGGAACAAGAAGGTTCAGGCATTAGAATTTCCGATGCACCTGTCTCATGTAGTGCGTTAGAGCCTCAGTTGGTGGTTAATACCCGAAAGCCTGCAGAAAGGGAAATCCTTTTTACCGGTTACCTGGACAGTGGTAACAACGGATGCCAGTCTTTCGGGTTGGGGAGCAGTTCTAGAACAGTCTGCAGTCCAGGGGGAATGGTCCAAAATCGAGAGGACCTTACCCATCAACATTCTGGAGATCCGTGCGGCATATCTAGCCAAAGATGGGGGGTTCCAGATGTAGATCTCTTTGCATCCAGATTCAACAAAAAGATCGACAAGTTTGTGGCAAGGACAAAGGATCCTCTTGCATGCGGGACAGATGCGTTGGTGATTCCGTGGCATTGGTTCTCACTGATTTATGCATTTCCTCCTATTCTGCTACTGCCATGACTCCTTCGCAGGATCAGGCAGGAAAAGAAGTCGGTACTTCTGATGGCCCCAGCTTGGCCCAGGAGAGCTTGGTATGCAGAAATAGTAAGGATGACAGTAGGTTCCCCGTGGACCCTACCGTCACGTCCAGACCTGTTATCTCAAGGTCCAGTGTTCCATCCTGCCTTACAAGCGCTAAATTTGACGGTTTGGCTATTGAAACCCACGTTCTGAAGAGTCGTGGGCTTTCAGGTCCTGTGGTCTCTACCTTGATCAATGCAAGGAAGCCAGCTTCCAGAGTGATTTATCATAGAGTTTGGAAAGCTTATGTATCCTGGTGTGAATCCAGGGGTTGGCATCCCAGAAAATATGTAATAGGTGGAATTCTTGACTTTCTACAAATGGGATTAGAAATGAAACTGGCCTTGAGTACCATCAAGGGCCAGGTCTCTGCCTTATCAGTATTATTTCAACGGCCACTTGCTTCACATTCTTTAGTCCGAAACTTTATGCAGGGGGTGACGCGTCTTAATCCTCCGGTTAAGGCGCCCCTAAACCCCTGGGACTTGAATTTGGTTCTGTCAGTTTTACAGAAACAGCCTTTTGAACCAATACGTCAAATTCCCTTGGTCTTGTTGACAAGGAAGTTAATTTTTCTGGTAGCCATTTCTTCTGCTAGAAGAGTATCAGAATTAGCAGCTCTTTCCTGTAAAGAGCCTTATTTAATCATACACAAGGATAGAGTGGTATTGCGCCCTCATCCTAGCTTTCTACCAAAAGTGGTTTCAGATTTTCATCTAAACCAAGATATTGTTCTACCTTCCTTTTTTCCAGATCCCTGTTCCAAGGAAGAAAGGTTGCTACATTCTTTGGATGTAGTAAGGGCAGTCAAGGCTTATCTGGAAGCAACTGCTCAAATTCGCGAAACGGATGTTTTGTTTGTACTGCCGGAAGGTCCCAATAGAGGACAGGCAGCGTCAAAATCTACCATTTCTAAATGGATTCGACAAATGATTATTCAAGCTTACGGTTTGAAACAGAAAATTCCTCCTTTTCAAATCAAGGCACACTCCACAAGGGCTATTAGTGCTTCTTGGGTGGTGAATCACCAGGCCTCTATGGCTCAAATCTGCAAGGCCGCAACCTGGTCTTCAGTCCATACATTCACCAAATTTTATCAGGTGGATGTGGGAAGGCATGAGGATATCGCCTTTGAGCGTAGGGTGCTGCAGGCAGCAGTACCAGGTCCTCAGGTCTGATTACACCCTACGTTGTGTGGTCCCCTCCCCATGCACTTTTTATGGCAATAACTTGCATATAAGCCTTTAAAATTAGGACTTTTGATTTTTCATGTTTGTGTCTCATAGAATTTAATAGAGTTTGCATGTTCGCTAGAACTTTTTACCTGTTCGAAATGCTCTGGTGCGAGCCGAACCGGGGGGGGGGGGGGGCTGGGTGTTCGGCCCATCCCTACTCACAAAAAATGTGGGAGAGAGGGTTTGGGCACAGGACACACGGCCTTGGACAATAGGCAGACAGATCAGCAGACTCCAAAAACAAAACAGCCAAGTAGACAGCAATACAGAACAAGGGCCTTAGGCCTGAACCCAATTTTCTGTGCCTACGTAGCAACAGCTGTCTCCTAAAGCAATCAAAAACTCACAACACTGTGCAGGGTTTCCGTGGATGAGTTCCCCTTGACAACCTCTCCACAGTCCCCGGCTCATGAAGCGTAACCTCTGGTACTTCATCTCAGAACCCCATCATTCTCCTTATGGCTCCAGGCAACAAGAATTTCTATCTCTGGCACAGCCTCTTCCATGCCCCCAGGCAGCAGACCGGCTCTCTCTGGCAGCGCCTCGAGCACATGGCCAGGCCTCACTCAACACAGCTGTTCCTCACACATCCACACCAGACCAAGGTCTGAGTGGAAGGACCCTGTTAACCTGGCTTCCACCAAATATATACTCTCTCCCAGCTTGCTCAGTAGCCTGAAACGCCTACTGATTGGCTGAAAGAGATATGCAGGAGTGGACTGACCGGTCAGGCACTTCGGCCGTGGTCCGAGGGCCCACCGGCGCCGCCTGCATGAACTTTTTTTTGTTCTGGACAAAATACTTGTGGCCGTGGGCCTGCAGCGAACTTTTTCGAGCCTGGCCGGGCCCCAGCGCACACTAGTGATGATCAAAGGGAAGAGGGCCTGGCCCAGGTAGAAGAAGCAGGGCTGCCCACTGTGACAGCTTTGATAGAATCCCCGGGCGCCCGCAGACAGTCACAAAGTCCCGCCTCCTGGATCGGCCCCTTTGATAGACACCACACTGGTCCAATGACGGGGCGTGTGACGTCTATCATAGGATCCGGTCCAGGAGGCGGGACTTTGTGTGACTGCGAGCGCCAGGAACACCGGGCGATTTAAATCAAAGCTTTCCTAGCGGGCGATCTCGGCTCTGTGTGATGATCCGGCTGGCTCTCCTCTTCCACTCCTCTCTCTGATTAGGCTGCACTGGTGCAGCTGCATTGATGGGCACTGGTGAGGCATTGATGGGCACTGATCAGGATGCGCTGATGGGCACAGGTGAGGCTGCATTGATGGGCACTGGTCAGGCTGTGCTGATGGGCACAGCACAGGTGAGCCTGCGTTGATGGGCACAGGTGAGGCTGCATTGAAGGGCACTGGTCAGGCTGTGCTGATGGGCACTGGTCAGGCTGCGCTGATGGGCACTGGTCAGGCTGCGCTGATGGGCACTGGTGAGGATTCGCTGATGGGCACTGGTGAGGATTGTTGTGCGTATGGTGGAGTTACACTCTGCGTTTGTCATGCGTATAGCAGAGTTACACACTGCGTTTGTCCTGCATATGGTGCAGTAATGTGCTGCATTTGTTGTGCGTATAGTGGAGTTACACGCTGCATTTGTTGTGCGTATGGCGGACTTACACACTGCATTTGTTGTGCGTACAGTGGAGTTAGGCACTGTGTTTGTTGTGCGTATGGTGGAGTTACACGATGCGTTTGTCATGTGTATAGCAGAGTTACACACTGCCTTTGTTGTGCGCATAGCGGAGTTACACGCTGCATTTGTTGTGCGTATAGCGGAGTTACACGCTGCATTTGTTGTGCGTATAGCGGAGTTACACGCTGCATTTGTTGTGCGTATAGTGGAGTTACACGCTGCATTTGTCATGCGTATAGCGGAGTTACACTCTGCATTTGTTGTGCGTATAGTGGAGTTACGCGCTCCATTTGTCATGCACATAGTGGAGTTACACACTGCATTTGTCCTGCATATGGCGGAGTTATGTGCTGCGTTTGTCATGCATATAGCGGAGTTACACGCTGCTTTTGTTGTGCGTATAGTGGAGTTACACGCTGCCTTTGTTGTGCGTATAGCGGAGTTACACGCTGCATTTGTTGTGCGTATAGTGGAGTTGCGCGCTCCATTTGTCATGCGTATAGCGGAGTTACACACTGCATTTGTCCTGCATATGGCGGAGTTATGTGCAGCGTTTGTCATGCGTATAGCGAAGTTACACGCTGCGTTTGTTGTGCGTATAGTGGAGTTACGCGCTCCATTTGTCATGCATATGGTGGAGTTACGCGCTGCATTTTTCCTGCATATGGCGGGGTTACGTGCTGCGTTTGTCATGTATATGGTGGACTTACGTGCTGCGTTTGTCATACGTATAGCGGAGTTACACACTGCGTTTGTTGTGCATATAGCGGAGTTACACACTGCATTTGTTGTGCGTATGGTGGAGTTACGTGCTCCATTTGTCATGTGTATAGTGGAGTTACACGCTGCGTTTGTCATGCCTATGGTGGAGTTACGCGCTGCGTTTGTAATGTATATGGTGGACTTATGTGCTGCGTTTGTCATGCGTATAGCGGAGTTACACACTGTGTTTGTCATGCCTATAGCGGAGTTACACACTGTGTTTGTCATGCGTATAGCAGAGTTACACACTGTGTTTGTCATGCGTATAGCAGAGTTACACACTGTGTTTGTCATGCGTATAGCGGAGTTACACACTGTGTTTGTCATGCGTATAGCAGAGTTACACACTGTGTTTGTCATGCGTATAGCGGAGTTACACACTGTGTTTGTCATGCGTATAGCAGAGTTACACAGTGTTTGTCATGCGTATAGCGGAGTTACACACTGTGTTTGTCATGCGTATAGCAGAGTTACACACTGTGTTTGTCATGCCTATAGCGGAGTTACACACTGTGTTTGTCATGCGTATAGCAGAGTTACACACTGTGTTTGTCATGCGTATAGCGGAGTTACACACTGTGTTTGTCATGCGTATAGCAGAGTTACACACTGTGTTTGTCATGCGTATAGCGGAGTTACACACTGTGTTTGTCATGCGTATAGCGGAGTTACACACTGTGTTTGTCATGCGTATAGCGGAGTTACACACTGCATTTGTCATGCGTATAGCAGAGTTACAAACTGCGTTTGTTGTGCGTATAGCGGAGTTACACACTGCATTTGTTGTGCGAATGGTGGAGTTACGCGCTCCATTTGTCATGCGTATAGTGGAGTTACACGCTGCATTTGTCATGCATATGGTGAAGTTACACACTACGTTTCCCATGTGTATGGTGGAGTTACGCGCTGCGTTTCCTGTGTG
This sequence comes from Aquarana catesbeiana, assembly GCF_042186555.1. NCBI lineage: Eukaryota > Metazoa > Chordata > Amphibia > Anura > Ranidae > Aquarana > Aquarana catesbeiana. The sequence goes on from NC_133331.1 coordinate 257,924,792, forward strand.
TATGGTGGAGTTACGCGCTGCGTTTCCTGTGTGTATGGTGGAGTTACGCGCTGCGTTTCCTGTGTGTATGGTGGAGTTACGCGCTGCGTTTCCTGTGTGTATGGTGGAGTTACACGCTGCGTTTCCTGTGTGTATGGTGGAGTTACGCGCTGCGTTTCCTGTGTGTATGGTGGAGTTACACGCTGCGTTTCCTGTGTGTATGGTGGAGTTACGCGCTGCGTTTCCCGTGTGTATGGTGGAGTTACGCGCTGCGTTTCCTGTGTGTATGGTGGAGTTACGCGCTGCGTTTCCTGTGTGTATGGTGGAGTTGCGCGCTGCGTTTCCCGTGTGTATGGTGGAGTTACGCGCTGTGTTTCCCGTGTGTATGGTGGAGTTACGCGCTGCGTTTCCCGTGTGTATGGTGGAGTTACGCGCTGTGTTTCTCGTGTGTATGGTGGAGTTACGCGCTGCGTTTCCCGTGTGTATGGTGGAGTTACACGCTGCGTTTCCCGTGTGTATGGTGGAGTTACGCGCTGCGTTTCCCGTGTGTATGGTGGAGTTACGCGCTGCGTTTCCCGTGTGTATGGTGGAGTTACGCGCTGCGTTTCCCGTGTGTATGGTGGAGTTACACGCTGCGTTTCCCGTGTGTATGGTGGAGTTACACGCTGCGTTTCCCGTGTGTATGGTGGAGTTACGCGCTGCGTTTCCCGTGTGTATGGTGGCCCATGTAAGTGAATGAACTGCTCTAAGCTGTGGTATGCAAAACAGGCCAAAAAAAGTGCAAAAGAAGCTTCTTTAGCGCGACCTGAAGGTGTGACTGGGGCCCTAAAGATTTTGTGGCCAATCAGAAGCCCAGACCTGTCACGTGACCTCTCCCTGCAATCACCTCAGCTCCCCCCCCCCAGAACTGTGTGTCCGGTCCCGGTCCTTCCTCATACTGTCCCTAGGACTGCTGACATAATAAAGTGCTGTGTGTTTAATGATGAGCCCTCCTCCCTCCCTCAGTCCTCCTCCCCCCGGCTCTTCCCTCCTTGTAGGGCCATGTCACTTTCTCCTCTCTTCCCCCTCACATACCTCTCCGACCCCTCCCGCTCCTCCTTCAAGGGGCTGTCCTCTTCTCTCTTCCTCATTGACTTGCAGACAGAGCAGAGAGCGACACCGAGGAGGAGGAGGACGGGGAGCTCCGGGAAGTCTTCTCTGAGGAGGAGGAGGGGGGAGGAGGACACAGCCGGCGGCCGCTCATGGCTCTGGTCACCGTCCAGCTGTCCTCAGTGGACGGGGGGGCGGAGCCCACTCCACTGCAGGTAATGGGGTTCAGGTAAAGGGGCGGGGCTTGTGTGTGTGTTGGGGGTCTGCTGGCTCCTTCCATAGGAGTGCAGTGATTGGGGGAGATCTCTCTATATGAATGTATAGGAGCTGGGGGATCTCCTCTGGACGGTGGATTTGCTGTGTAATGGTGATAAGGATCTGCAGTGTGTCTGTATAGAGAGCACAGATCACTCACCTCTATCACTACACACCATACATTCCTACACATCCAGGAAGTTTTCTGTCCTACCAATCTGAGTTCAATGGGCCTGTTTACCCAGACATAGAGATCAATATAGAGATCAATCAGGAAAAGGAATACATCTGTTACTGGTCAGTGTGTTATGTGCAGAGTGTGTGTGTATTAAATAAAAAAAAAATAAAAATATATATTTATTACACACAGTATCTCACAAAAGTGAGTACACCCCTCACATTTTTGTAAATATTTTATTCTATCTTTTCATGTGACAACACTGAAGAAATGACACTTTACTACAATGTAAAGTAGTGAGTGTACAGCTTGTATAACAGTGTAAATTTGCTGTCCCCTCAAAATAACTCAACACACAGCCATTAATGTCTAAACCACTGGCAACAAAAGTGAGTACACCCCTAAGTGAAAATATCCAAATTGGGCCCAATTAGACATTTTCCCTCCCCGGTGTCATGTAACTCGTTAGTGTTACAAGGTCTCAGGTGTGAATGGGGAGCAGGTGTGTTAAATTTGGTGTTATCTCTCTCACTCTCTCATACTGGTCACTGGAAGTTCAGCATGGCACCTCATGGCCAAGAACTCTCTGATGATCTGAAGAAAAGAATTGTTGCTCTACATAAAGATGGCCTAGGCTATAAGAAGATTGCCAAGATCCTGAAACTGAGCTGCAGCATGGTGGCCAAGACCATACAGCGGTTTAACAGGACAGGTTCCACTCAAAACAGGCCTCGCCATGGTCGATCAAAGAAGTTGAGTGCATGTGCTCAGCGTCATATCCAGAGGTTGTCTTTGGGAAATAGACATATGAGTGCTGTTCGCATTGCTGCAGAGGTTGAAGGGGTGGGGGGGTCAGCCTGTCAATGCTCAGACCATACGTCGCTCACTGCAGCAAATTGGTCTGCATGGCTGTCATCCCAGAAGGAAGCCTCTTCTAAAGATGATGAACAAGAAAGTCCGATAGAACAGTTTGCTGAAGACAAGCAGACTAAGGACACGGATTACTGGAACCATGTCCTGTGGTCTGATGATACCAAGATAAACTTATTTGGTTCAGATGGTGTCAAGCGTGTGTGGCGGCAACCAGGTGAGGAATACAAAGACAAGTGTGTCTTGCCTACAGTCAAACATGGTGGTGAAGTGTCATAGTCTGGGGCTGCATGAGTGCTGCCGGCACTGGGGAGCTACAGTTCATTGAGGGAACCATGAATGCCAACATGTACTGTGACATACTGAAGCAAAGCATAATCCCCTCCCTTCTGGGACTGGGCCGCAGGGCAGTATTCCAACATGATAAAGACCCCAAACACACCTTCAGGACGACTAATGCCTTGCTAAAGAAGCTGAGGGTAAAGGTGATGGACTGACCAAGCATGTCTCCAGACCTAAACCCTATTGAGCATCTGTGGGGCATCCTCAAACGGAAGGTGGAGGAGCGCAAGGTCTCCAACATCCACCAGCTCCGTGATGTCATCATGGAGGAGTGGAAGAGGACTCCAGTGGCAACCTGTGAAGCTCTGGTGATCTCCATGCCCAAGAGGGTTAAGGCAGTGCTGGAAAATAATGGTGGCCACATAAAATATTGACACTTTGGGCACAATTTGGACATTTTCACTTAGGGGTGTACTCACTTTTGTTGCCAGCGGTTTAGACATGAATGGCTGTGTGTTGAGTTATTTTGAGGGGACAGCAAATTTACACTGTTATACAAGCTGTACACTCACTACTTTACATTGTAGCAAAGTGTCATTTCTTTAGTGTTGTCACATGAAAAGATATAATAAAATATTTACAAAAATTTGAGGGGTGTACTTACTTTTGTGAGAGTGAGTGTGTGTATTGATATAAATCAATCAGTAAAAAAAATCTGCATTACTGGTCAGATTTTTTTTTTTGTTTGTTTTTATTTTATATGCATAGATGGATTATAGAAATATTTATTACAGGTACTTATATAGCGCCATCAACTTATACAGTGCTTTACATACTCTATATTGTCAAAAGTATTGGGACACCTGCCTTTACACACATATGAACTTTAATGGCATCCCAGTCTTAGTCCGTAGGGTTCAATATTGTGTTGGCCCACCCATTGCAGCAGCTTCCACTCTTCTGAGCATTTGTGAGGTCAGGCACTGATGTTGGAGGAGAAGGCCTGGCTCGCAGTCTCCACTCTAATTCATCCCAAACGTGTTCTGTTGGGTCGAGTTCAGGACTCTGTGCAGGCCAGTCAAGTTCCTACACCCCAAACTCGCTCATCCGTGTCTTTATGGACCTTGTTTGTGCACTGGTGAGCAGTCATGTTGGAACAGGAAGGGGCCATCCCCAAACTGTTCCCAAAAAGTTGGGAGCATGAAATTGTCCAAAATGTCCTGGTAAGCTGACACCTTAAGAATTCCCTTCACTGGAACTAAGGGGCCAAGCCCAACCCCCGAAAAACAACCCCACAGCATAATCTCCCATCCACCAAATTATGTGGACCAGTGCACAAAGCAAGGTCCATAAAGACATGGATGAGCGAGTTTGGGGTGGAGGAACTTGATTGGCCTGCACAGAGTCCTGACCTAAACCTTTGTGTCATTGTGCCTTTTTAGTTATACTTTAATGCAGAGAATGCCCCAAATACATACCTGAGCCTGATCTCAATCCAGTGCAGTGTGCAAGAGCAGCATCTATTTTTTTTTTTTTTTCCTCTCTCCCTCCTCACTAGACATGCAGACAGCAGCAGGAGCTATTGGCTCCTGCTGCTGTCAATCAGCGTCTGTGAGGAGGGAGCAGAGGGTGGGTCTGAGCGTCACTGTGTTTGTCAATGGACACACAAAGCCTCAGAACGAGTGCCCCAATATCGAGCTGCTTGCTATGGGGGCACTTGGAAGGAAGGAGGAGCCAGGAGCGCCGACGGGACCCCAGAAGAGGAGGTTTCATGGCTGCTCTGTGTAAAACCATTGCACAAAGCAGGTAAGCATGTTTGTTATTTAAAAATACCTTTACAATCTCTTTAAATCCTGTAAGAGGGTGGGGCCTCCATGGATCGGACTTGTTTTTACAGCACATCCCAAACCTGGCCGTCCACAGGATGTAAAAGAAAACATGATTTATCAGACCAGGCCATTTCTTCCGTGGTCTAGTTCTGATGCTCACGTGTCCATTGTAGGCTGTGCACACGGGTCAGCATAGGCACCCTGATTGGTCTGTGGCTACTGGCTTTGCGAAGTGGTGTTGGTCCTGGAACTATGCAGCTACTATCAAGTTGGAAGTTCAGCCACAGCACAAGGAACCCCAGCAACCTCTGAAGGAACCCGGTTTGGGAATGGCTGGTATAGTTACATTGGTCCAGCTTGGCACAACGTAATTGGCATATCTCATACCTAAGGGACAGCTGGGGAAGCTGACAATCAATGTAGTAGTTGGCGCTACTACAGTGATCGCCATGATCTTTTCGGACCTGTCCGAGCGGCTTCCCCTCTATGCACAAACACAGGGGGTTGCTTGTTTGGCAAGGCCGCCACTCATAGAATGTCTTAAGGAATACAAGGCATTCTCTGATTGGACAAGGTGGAGAGGCAGGCAGTAACGGCACGATCTCTGCCTCGTGTAGTCACAAAACGTATTGTATTCCCAAAACATAAAAAAAAAATACAAGGTGTTCTGTGAAAGGTGGCAGTGCCCCCCTGTGATTACTAAGAAGGGGGGAAGCCACTTGGCACAGGACCTGGAAGATGGAGGTGATCATTGGCTGACAGCTGATCATGTGGTAAGGGGCTGGGATCAACTGGGATCAATCTGGGATCAATCTGTTATCACCCGAGTCTCATTGACCTCGGGTGATCACAGCGTGGGCCACGCGCGCCCTTCAGGGGGGCGTGGCGAGCATGCAAAGAGGAGGACATCTATTGACGCCCTCCCGGCAAAGCACATCTGAAGGGGTTAATAAACTGCATGTACCAATAATTAGGAAAATAGAAGAAAGCCTATTCGATAAGGAGGTACCCTGTCCCACTTCCGGGAGACCAGGCCGCGGCAAAGTACGTCAGCAGCCTGGTCCCCCTCCTCCTCCCTCCCTTTGTGACGGGCCAGTGAGAGAGCGCAGCGCACTTCGCACATGTGCAGTAGGGACCCGGCCCTGAAGCCGAAAGCCTACACGGCCGGGTACCCTTAGTGGCAATGGCGGCGGCAGCACCCGACAGCTGATGGAAACATCAGCTGCAGTGCCGACATCGCTGGATTCCATGACAGGTAAGTATCCTAATGTTAAAAGTCAGCAGCTAAAGTATGTGTAGCTTCTGACTTTTAATTTTTAAGGGGGTGAGCGGACCTCCGCTTTAAATAAATCTCAGTGATACTGTGTATTAAATAAGTCTTTGTTGTGATGACCTTCCAGACCAAGATGAGCCTGCGATAATTATGCTCTGAGGGTCATAAAGCATTGTCTGACTGTACACAATGGAGACAGTTATAGAGAATGTTCTTCAAAAGAAACTTGCTTAGTTAATTGCCATAATAGAGGACATCAAAGCAATCATCAGACACCCCTCCAGCGTCGGTCACTGGTATGAACCTGTATATCAAGAGGAAGTTTAAAAGAGGTTGTAAACTCTTGTTTAAGACAAAGGCATAATGAGCTAGCGTGCACCGCGTACTAGCTCATTATGAACTACTTACTTTAAGCGGGGTTCCACTTAAATTTTTAACTTAATCTTACCCCCTTCAGCTAATTGCATAGATGTTCAAATGCTGCACGAAAATTTTTTTTTATCGCTGTAATTACCTTTATATTGTACTTTATTGTGGCACTTCCTGTCTCTCCTCCCATGGGAGTAGGCGTGTTTATTGCCTTTCCCCGGCGCCGCTCTGTCTCCTGGGAACTTAGTGTCAGGCTTCCCAAGATTCAGTGCAGGAACAATGATCATGCTTGTGAACAAGCTATGAATGAACAGCATTCACCGCATACAGGAAATCAATGCTTGTGGGCTTCACATGCCCACAAGCAAGATGGAAACAGCCAGCATCACATTTTTAAAGTTATTCTTCAGTACGAAAACAGACAGAGGCGGAAATATTACACCCAAACTGTGAGTATTATTTTGGGATTAGCAAAGTGTCTCAATGACCTAAAAAAAAAAAAAGATTGGTCGCCGGACTCCCGCTTTTAGAACGAAGCCCTCTAGCGTCTCTCCGCTGAGACGGCTGACATCTTCCCCGGTGTTTCTTCCGGGTTCGCAGGCTCTGGCGCTGTAAGTGGCCGGAGCCACAATAACATCACTCTCACACATGCGCGCGACAGCCGCCGGTCACGGCACAGGGCTCTGAAGAAATGGCACGGGCGGCCGCTCCTTCAGAGCGCATGCGTCCTTGATTTCACTGGCTGCATGTACAGTAAATATCTCCTAAACAATGCATGTTTAAAGAGACAGTATTTACACTACTTATAGGTAAACCTTATTATAGGCTTACCTTTGGTAAAATTCAGTAGTAGAGTTTACTTCCTCTTTAACATATAAGGGAGAGAGCGTAATAAAGACATAGCTGGAGTTCAGCGATAACATCTGATTATTGTAAAGATGCCTGTAGATATGTCAGTTGCCCACTCTGGATGTTTTCAGCTGTGTTGGCCAATAATCTCCCATCTATAGCTTTGTACATACAGGGCTCCAATGACCCAGAGCTCGTACTGAGCCAATGACTCCAGAAGCAATGATGCCCGAGACTGCCAGGAAACTAGCATTTTTTACAAGGTGAGACATGGCAGCATTTCCCTTCAATTCCTAGAGACACGACAGGAAGCGAGGGGAAATCTTAAATGGAGAAGAATTTCCTTCTTAGGCCTCATTCACATGGGCCTTTTTTTATTTTTTTTGGACAACTCTGAAGTGGACCACTTTTCATAGACCATTGACAAGTGGCTTGAAAGTGATCTGATGCCTGTTTGTATTTGTTTTGTTTTTTGGCGTGGGGAGGATTGCGTGCATTAAATGTGGTTGCATAACAGTTGCTCCATGGTCCTATTCACTTGAATAGGCGGCTGTACTGCCTAACAAAAGCAGAATGCTATAAAGATTTGCTTTTACGTAACTGCAGCAATGTGTTCAAATAAGGGTGTCACTGGGCAGTAAAATTGAGGATCAGCTGCCTGGTGAAATTCGGCTTTGGAAAGTTGTCAGAAAGTTTGTCCCCATTGGAAGATTTTTTTTTTTTTTTTTTTTCTAGTGAAATCTCTAAAGCCTCGTACACACGATCGGATTTTCGGCAGGGAATTATGTGATGACAGACTGTTTGCTTAAAATCCGACCGTTAGTACGCTCCATCAGACAATTGTTGTCCAACTTTCCGCCAACAAATGTTGGATGGCAGGCTAAATTTTCCGCGGACAACGGTCTGTTGTCAGATTTTCCTATCGTGTGTACACAAGTCCGTCACACAAAAGTTGAAAGTACAAATACGCACGCTCGGAATCGATGCTCACCAAACACGACATTAGCAGAAGGTGCCTAAAGGGTGGCGCTCAAGAGCTGAAAATCCTTGTAGTATGTCACTACGTTTGTGTTTGTTGGCCGACAATTGTGTACCATTTGCATGCAAGACAAGTTCCTGGCACACGCCCTTCGGACAAAAGTCTTTGTTGCCCAACAATCTGATCATGTGTACGAGGCTTTAGGCTTCTTTCACACAAAGGTTCCGATCAGGTCCGCATGTCAGTTTTTTTTCAGGCAGATCCGATCATTCACTGCTATGGACCGGTGGGTGTAAACAGACTTCTGTCCCCCCCCCCCCCCCCCCCCCCGCCTACGTTGGATTTGGTCCGCTAAAAAGAAATGTACAGGGATTCGTCCTCCTCAGTCGAGGCAGATTGGATCAGAGGGCAGTGGGGTGTAAATGACAGTCTGGCCTCCCATAGAACAGAGCGGGCTCGGCTCGTGTCCACTATGCATAACCTGAGCAGAGACTGACCTGCCATACGCCCGCTCTTCTCTGGGATCTTTCCTGCTGATCAGGGCAGAGCAGGCAGATGACGGGTCTCAACAGAGTCTGACCCGTGTGAAAAGGGCCTAAAAGTTTTGAACATCACCAGCAGGCAGCAATAAAATCTTGCCAAAATTAGGGCTACATTCATACTAGCCTAGCCTACATAGTAAAAACGCATCCTTTTGCCGTGCAGGTTAGTGCAGTTCCAACTCTGGCGGGGGGAGGGCCTAGTGCAGTGCAAGCTACCCCTCCCCCACCCCTTTTTTTTAACATGGAATCAATTGGAATTAACATGGATTGTTTGAGGATTTACGTCATTTAATTTACAGAACATGCCCACAACTTTTGAAGATATATATATATTTTTTTTTATTGTGAAGCAAACAACAAATAGGACAAAATAACAGAAAAAGTGAATGTGCATAATTATTCACCCCCCTAAAGTCAATACTCTGTAAAGCCACCTTCAAGTTGGATGGTTTGCGCTTGTGAACAGCAATCTTTAAGTCTGACCACAGATTTTCTATTGGATTGAGGTCTGGGCTTTGACTAGGCCATTCCAACACATTTACATGTTTCCCCTTAGCAGTGTGTTTGGGGTCATTGTCCTGCTGGAAGGTGAACCTCTTTATTAGCCTCAAATCACACACAGAGTAGTACAGGTTTTGCTTAAGAATATCCCTGTATTTAGCACCATCCATCTTTCCCTCAACTCTGACCATTTTCCCAGCCCCGACTGCTGAAAAACATCCCCACAGCATGATGCTGCCATCACCATGTTTCACAGTGGGGATGGTGTTCTTTAGGTGATGTGATGTGTTGGGTTTGCTCCAGACATGGCGATTTCTTTTATGGCCAAAAAGTTCAATTTTAGTCTCATCAGACCAGAGCACCTTCATCCATACATTTTGGGAGTCTCCCACATGCCTTTTCGCAAACTCTTATTGTGCCATTTTGTGTTTTGCTGAAAGTAATGGATTTCTTCTGGCCACTCTGCCATAAAGCCCAACTCTATGGAGTGTACGGCTTATTGTCGTCCTATGTACAGATACTCCAGTCTCTGCTGTGGAACTCTGCAGCTCCTCCAGGGTTACCTTAGGTCTCTGTGCTCCTCTCTGATTAATGCCCTCCTTGCCCGGTCCGTGAGTTTTGGTGTGCGGCCGTCTCTTGGCAGGTTTGCTGTTGTGCCATGTTCTTTCCATTTGGTTATGATAGATTTGATGGTGCTCCTAGGGATCATCAAAGATTTGGATATTTTTTTATAACCTAACCCTGACTTGTACTTCTCAACAACATTGTCCCTTACTTGTTTGGAGAGTCCCTTGGTCTTCATGGCAGTGTTTGGTTAGGTGTTGCAGCCTCTGGGGCCTTTCAAAAAGGTGTGTATATGTAATGACAGATCATGTGACACTTAGATTGCACACAGGTGGACATCATTTCACTAATTATGTGACTTCTGAAGGTAATTGGTTGCACCAGAACTTTTTTTATGGGCTTCATAACAAAGGGGGTGAATACATACGCACATGCCAATTATCAGTTTTTTATTTCTGAAAAATAGTTTTATGTATATTTTTCTAATTTTACTTCACCAACTTAGACTATTGTGTTCTGATCCATCACATATAAATCAGATAAAAAAAAAACATTGAACTGAAGGCTGTAATGTAACAGAATAGGTAAAAAGCCAAGGGGGTGAATACTTTTGCAAGGCACTGTATGTGAACCGGCTCCATAGAGAATCCCACATTCAATTCGCAAAAGTGTGAACCCAGCCTCAGGCTGGCCATAGATTATGAAAATGTAACCTGAAAGCGGAGGTTTCCCCCGCCATTAGAAGACAATGATCACTGCTGGTGAAATATTGGGGGGAAAAACAGACAGGCTGGTTGTACTGAAGTTGATTGGATCGACTTCAGTACAACCAGCCTGCCCATAGATGGAGTGAAATTCAGCCGGTCCCTGCCAAACCAGACAAATTTTGATGTGTCTACAGCTGGCTTTAAAAGAGAAAGTTTTGCTTTTTATCTAAATTGTAATAAGCTTCAGCACTGCTTGAAGATTGTGCAAAGCCTGCTAAAGATTGCTTAGAGTGACCGTCATCATTCCCATTCAGATTGAACATCCTTCTACTGGAGCCGATGTTTGCTTTAGGCCTTTCCACACCTTAGCATTTCAGTGCACAAGTTGTGTCCCACGATAACATGCATTACATCATTCTAACACACTATGTAAAAGCATGTCTCAACCCAAGAACAAAAAATGTCAAATATTGCATAAATAGAAGAGTTTGTATTCTTACATGGATCTTGGTGTGCTTTGTGTATTTTTTCCAGATCCAATGGGTCACTTTACCTCTGTACAGAAGCTTCCTGTAATAAAGACCTGTCAGTGTTTCCCTCTCTCCTTGTGCAGCAGAGGTATCCATGGTATAGCAGCAAACGCTGACAGACGTTGTATACCTATAACACTGCAGCCGTCTGTTATGTACCTGTCATTGTATTAATGTGGGGGGAGATCTCTAATGGGGTATATCTGTACTGGGGAGAACTGTACCAATAAAGTGGGGGATCTGTACTGGGGGGGGGGGGGATCTCTACCGGGAAGTTGTAGTAAAGGAGGAATCTGTATTGGGGAGGAAATGTACTAAGGGGGTAAGGCCTGAAACAAAGAGGGGGGGGGGAAACTTTACTAGGGGCAGCTGTACTAAGGGGGGAGAACTTTACTGGGGGGGAGGTGGTTGCTTTACTAAGGAGGGGAAATCTTTACTAGGAGGGGAACTGTACTAAGAGGTGAGATCTTCACTTGGGGGTGAGCTTTACTAAGGGGGAGATCTTTACTGGGGGATGGGCTCTCTTCTGTTACGGGAGCTGTACTAAGGGGGAGATCTTTACTGGGGGATGGGCTCTCTTCTGTTACGGGAGCTGTACTAAGGGGGAGATCTTTACTGGGGGATGGGCTCTCTTCTGTTACGGGAGCTGTACTAAGGGGGAGATCTTTACTGGGGGATGGGCTCTCTTCTGTTACGGGAGCTGTACTAAGGGGGAGATATTTACTGGGGGATGAAATCTTTTCTGTTACGGGAGCTGTGCTAAGGGGGAGATCTTTATTTTGGGGTAGCTGTACTAAAGGGTGAGGGGGGGGATCTGTACTTTGTACTGGGGAGGTGAGGTACTAAGGGGGAGATCTTTACTGGGGGGGGGGGGGGGGGGGGCGCGGCGATCTGTGGTGGTGGGATCTGTATTTTGCGCGGGTAGCTTTACTGGCAGAAGATCTGTCACGATTGTGCACTCCTGACACCTGGCATTCTCTGTGTTTTTTGCACTTATGCATTCCTGGCCTCTGCGGACCCCTGATCTATATACATTATGCCAGTGTTTCTCAACTCCAGTCCTCAAGGCGCACCAACAGGTCATGTTTTCGGGATTTCCACTATTTTGCACAGGTGATTTGATCAGTTTTCACTGCCTTAGTAATTACCACAGCAGTTTCATCTGAGGGAAATCCTGAAAACATGACCTGTTGGTGCGCCTTGAGGACTGGAGTTGAGAAACACTGCATTATGCTGTGTATTTCATACTACTCACTGCTGCATTCCTCATCTTATATTGTACCACAATTGCTGGTTGCTTAGTAGTCAGTCACTATGGTAAGTTGTGTGCAGAAAAGAAGAAATGGTAGGTTGTGTGCAGAAAAGCATATGTAATTAAGCGTTTTTAATTTTACAAATGATTGCTCTAAACCAGTGGTTCTCAACTCCTGTCCTCAGGACCCACTAACAGGCCAGGTTTTATGTTTTACCTTGGGGAGATGCAGATTAGAATACTGCAATCACTGAGCAGCAAATGATATCACCTGTGATGTATTTCAGTTATCTTGCAAACCTGGCCTGTTGGTGGGTCCTGAGGACAGGAGTTGAGAACCACTGCTCTAAACAAAGACTCTGTTAGACTCTAGCTGAGAACCATAATTACAAAATAAAAGGACTGTTGCAATTGTTACAGTGTACACAGCGAGTAGGCCAAGGTTTAAGCCTCTCCTACTGTTAGCGCAATTTTGCCACACCTCTAATCCTCTGCAACTCCTGTCTAAATACGTTTTCCTGGCCTTTATGGCACTCGCGGTCTTCCTACTATTTGCTTCTTCTCCGGCGGTGGGCAGTCCTCAATGACGAGTGGTGAGGATCTGATGACATTAGCTCCACTCCTCACACCATTATACAGTGGGTGCAAAGTGCCATGGTGAGACCTCCTCAGGGGTGGGTCCGTGACAGCCTGCAACCACAGTATGCCCGTCTGGGTTGAGTCAGCTTGGGAGTCATTCAGCCTGAAAGACTGAGGGCATCGTGTGGTAAAAAGACAATACTGGGCGCTGAGAAGAGCCTGCACTGCTTGTGCCTCTGGAGAAGCAGTCCAGGGGTGCCAAAAAAACTCATTTTGGGATAACTCATTGTTTTTTAGTATGGCACTCTTGCATGCTTTTTTGTTTAGGTCCTTGGACTTTACCTGAAAGTCTTGGAGAGAAGGGCATGTGACCTTATGGTCAGGTTCTCCCCCTCCTATTGGCCCTCCCTTCAGGAGAGCCTACCTTGCTTTGGGGGTCCCCAAAGAATGGGGTCCACCTGATTTCGGCTGGGTGAACCATGAGAACTTGGTCCCCATCAGGAGTCTTGTGGCCCAAGAGGTTAGAGTTCTTTCTCTTTGGAAGTGGACCATATGATACACCCTGTGCACTTTTCTGTCTGCTCAATTATTTCGGTGTAATGTGTTACATGATTGAGTTTTCAGTTTTTACATTGTTAATTTGCATTTCTAGATGTGGACTGGTTGGAAAGAAGAAGTTCATACTGGGTGTAGCATGTGTAGTATAAATATCTCACTGGTGGTGAAATTGCAAAGCGTCACAGCCAAGGACAGAAATGTAATATATTGCAACTTCCCAGTCCTTAGATGTGATGGCCTCATGAGTTTCCTTGTTTCTGGCTTTTGCTCCTTTATTTTCACCTGCTGATTCTGCCAGTAATGCATTTCTGTCCTAGGGTGACTGTGCTAATTCACTATACTGTACCTCATTACCCTAGGACAGGAAGCCTAACCCACTCCTCCTCCTTCTTAACATAGAGGTGGTGTTCTGTAGTTCACAGGAGTAATCTCGGTATAAAGATGACACTTCTTGAGATAACAATGCATAGGGCACAGGACAGCAGTGCTGGATTTATAAGGGGGCAAAAGGGACAACTGCCCTGTGCCCCCTGACAGGATGGGCCCTCTCTCTATACAAAATATAAAAAAAGATATGAAATATTGAATATTACAAAATGACTTTCTTTTATTAAATGTAAGTAATATTTTGCTGGTCATCATCTGTAAAGGTTTTTACTCTGGACTGGTATATTGTATAATTTTTAGAAACACATTTTGGCAGCTCAAGATAACCACACATAGAGCTTATATGATTGTATCCATGACCCTGAAGTGCCTTGGGCCCCACAAGGTCTAAATCTGGCCCTAAAGTCAGTACTGGATTTCTGTCCGGTTCAGTGGATATTTTTGCCACTTATTGAACAGATGTAACAGACTACTTCCAATGCTAATTTTAACAGACAGGGAGCAAATAAGAGAAGTTTATTGTTAATGTTTACATACAGATTAAAGGATAAGTGGGGCTTGTAAAAAAAAAACAAAGACATATACTCACATCTATGCTGCAGCATCGGTGTGATGCTGCAGCTGCCCCATGTTGGCTCTAAGCCCGAGAACTGAGGGATCACATGATCACTAATGACTCAGTTCTTGGTCTGCCAGAAGCGGTGGGCCTTGATTGACCGTCGCCAATCTCCGCTCTGCCCCTCCAGTGCTCACTGAGCAGCTACAGAGGATAAAAACCTGCACTTTGTCATGTGACACCATAGATGACATGACTAACTATAGGTAGGACATGAGAGAGCATCATTTTTTTGTAGGTCCATGTTCTAAAGTATGTGACTGACCAACACCTATCTTTGCCAGGTGTTCCGTGCATCCCCATGCAGGCAGTCCCACTCATTTCAGTTGGGATGCAGTAGCTGCACAGTCACAGCCGCTGCTCCCAATCGGACCGCTATGTGAATGCGGGTGCACGGCGCTGAACACAGGCAGTATGCTTTCTGTGACATGTACCCGCACTCATGTGGCTGTGATTGCAGCCGCTGTGTCCTAGTTGACATAAATGGATGCACGGATCACCTTTCCATCCCTGTGCAGGCAAACGCAGGCCTTGCATGAGCATACACCTGTGTGAACGAGGCCTTAATGTTTAATATATGTAAGGGACAGTCTGAGGAATTCAGTAAACATTTTAAGAACATTTTCTGGTGGTAAAACTACCTGCATCTAATTCAGACAAGCTATTGTCACAACTTTAGTAACAATAACGACATGTCACAAATCCAGGTAGCTCTTACTAGAACCACTATGGCAGGGACAGATACAAAAAGAAACTGGCAGTAATTAAGACCAATACTCTGGTGTACTGTGAGACGCTGGTGCTCAGGGTGGGGCGTGTCTGTGCTGGGAAGCTGCATTAAATGTGACAGATTCCCACAAAGTGCTCTATCCCCAACCATATTCAACTGTCAGCCGGGAGATTCCCTGACTAAAAGCTGTATGTAAACAAAGGGGTCAGAATACTGGCTGACATCATTACCCAATTATGACAATGCCCATATTTGGCCAATGACGAGTCAAACAGAAGGTGGTCCTGATGCGGAACTAGTATCGGACTTTCTTATCGGGCTTCACCCACCCAACACTGCAGCTGTAGCGCCTGGCTTGCGCTGTCAAGCAAAAGAAAAACTGATCTAACGGGGATCTAGTCTGTCATGTATGTACTCCTATATACACTCACCGGCCACTTTGTTAGGTACACCTTGCTACGAGAACAAATTGAGCGAGGAAGCTATAAATTGCAAGGTGTACTGGCCAATTTGTCTATATTCAATTTTGCAAAAATCAACTACCTATAATTTTAATTTCTTTCTTTTTCAGGTCCAAAATGAACATGGCAGCACCTCCAGAAAAATTCAATGTGGAAGCGCATAGGACCATAATAAAGTTCCTGTTTCTTCAAGGGAAAGGTGCAAAAGAAGATCCATGATGAAATGTCAAACTTTGGGTGACAGTGGCCCTTCATATGCCACATTGGGTCGTCAATTTTAAAACTGGCCATTTCGGTGTTGAAAGTAAGAAACCCAGTGGAAGGCCTGTTTTTGTCTCTGTGCCTTCAAAAGTCAAAAGTTTTGGCATCCATATTGCTGCAAGCTTTCTCATTTCCAAGTCGTTGTGGATAATAGCACCAATTCTCTCACGTGATATTCCCGGATATGTAGCAAGACTTTTGGCTGATAATCAGCAGTCCTCCATGGTTATGTCATGGATGGCTTTCACATTTGCAGGCACAGAGACAAACAGGCCTTCCACTGGGTTTCTCATTTTCAACACCGAAAATAGCCAGTTTTAAAACTGGCAACCCAACGTTTAACTGTTGCATATAAAGGGCCATTGTCTCCCAAAGTTTGTGACATTTCATCATGGATCTGCTTCGCTCCTTTCCCTTGGAGAAATGGGAATTTGATTATGGTCCTATGCTCTTCCACATTGAATTTTTCTGGAGGTGTATTTATTTAGTCATAAAGGGAAGGATATGGTCAGCAACAATACTCGGTCGTGGTGTGTAAACGATGCTCAATTGGTACTAAGGGGCCCAAAGTGTGCCAAGAAAATATCTTACACACCAGTAGTAGTTTCTGTAAAACGTCTTCAGTTCTAAACCCTGAATTTATTAAACATTTATACAGGATACAGCCCTACAAATATATTCCATAACTTTTTTTTATAAAGATTTAATTTACGTTTAACTATTATTAGTTGTGTATCGCATGACCATTGCAATTTATGTTTATAGCTTTGCCTTTGCACAAAAAGGGAAGAAAGCTTAATTACAAAAAAGGAAAGAAAAAATGAAAAAGAAACTTTGACTACAAACCACAGACATTCTGATGAAGCAAATTGCATCATTTGTCAACTGCTAGTGGGATCTGAAGTCAAAATTGTGTTGTCATTTTGGATATAGAAAAATCTTATGTTCTTCATAGGGACAACACAGACCTGTATTTTTAGACACATGCAATAGGGATTTCACTTTGTAAATTTCAGATAATTGTAAAAGTGTCTATGTACTACTCCACCACCTATTCTACAATGTAAACTGGGTCATTTTAAGGCTAACTGAGAGGGTAATGATGAGACTGTTTGACATCTTAAGGCCGAACTCTAGTCTAATTTTACTTTTTAGAAATATCCCCCAACTTGTTTAAAAAGAAAAAGCAGCTCCGGGTGCAATACTCAACTCTTATCCAGAGATGTCACCCGCAGTACCACTTTTTATCCACAAGATGTCCCCAGCCTTTCAGGTTGAAAGATACCCAGCGTCACTCAACCCAGAAGACTGAGGACATGTTGTGAGTGCAGAGCATTACCACAGCCATGTACAATGGAACAGATTTCCCTACATGGACTTCATCTTTAGCTCTTGTGTATGGCCACTGCTCCTCCTCAACTAGGCACACCTACCTAATCTGAAACCGGAAGAAAATTTACAGCCCCTGTGCAGTTTTCCCCTTCTTTACATAAGCTGTACACAATTTTTGTGAGGTTGTCGAGAATAGACACACAAGCTGATTTTCCATTTGCAATCTGACATGCCCTCTTTGCTTGATTAATGCATAATGGAGACCTGTGCAGGGGGGTGTTGGACCGCTGGCGATCCTCACTATTGTGCAGTCTTGAGTAGTGGTCCAGAACTTCAAAATGCTGCTGATGCAGGAAATTTTGCCAATAGTTGCAGCACACAGTGCATAAAAAAACAAAAAAGGAAAAAAAAAAGAATGACACAGCCTTTACTGTTTATACAGCCTGATGGAATTACAGTAATAAAAATGGAAGTTCAAATGGGCTTTCAAACATTGTCTTTTATTTAATTAAGCTGCTTCTCCTAACTATAAAAGAAAGGATTATGGAATTTATGTAAGCCAAATTGACTTTGTGTGACTGTCTTGCTACAGTTGGTACGGTGCCATGTTGTGTCGGGACCTTGTCCAGTATGTCATTTAAAGGGAACCCTACATACAGAAGTCTGGAAGTAGCCTTGTTTTTGAAGGTGCAGTCTACAAGGGCTTATGGATCATTTCTCTGATTGGCTGGCTGGAATTTTTACATGATGACAGATGTTTCTGAATGTTGGGTGCAGGGGAGAGCTGTTATTAAATTTAAACAACATTAGAGTATTATACATATAACACTGCAGAACATTCCTGCCTGTACTACTGTGACCAGCAGGTAAAAAGTGGTAGTTGATGAGTTGCTATGACCTCATACAGCACCAGCTGATGACAGACCCCCTTCCATATGATGATGGACGGTAAGAGATCCCATTATCTGATACAATTGGCAGTTGAGGGAATTTGTAGCCAAATTCAAATAGCCGTTAATGAGACTGCCATGTCTTACACATGGCAGATTTTGGAAAACCCTATTATATGTGACAGGTGAGCTTGAAATATCCTCCAACCTCTTGTGTGCAGCATTTGGAGACCACTCATTACCTGGTAAGAGTGGATGTTCAAGAGGGATCCCGTTTCATGTAATGGTTGACTGTGAGAGATCCACCTGGTAAAAATGGGTAATGATGAAAAACCCTGTAGTACAGGGGTCTCCAAAGGTCCAATTTACCGTCCGTGGGAGGAATAGGAGCCCAGCATTGCTGTCGGTAGGAGGAATAGTGCCCCACCACTGGTGTCAGTGGGAGGAATGGGGCCCCATCATTGATGTTAGTGGATGGAGTAGTGCCTCAAGGGGCAGATAAAGGCAAGCAAAGGGCAACATCCGGCCCCCAGGCCGCAGTTTGGACACCACTGCTGTAGTCGAATACAAGTGGCAGTTGATGAGAACAGTCTTGTCCTCTTATGGGTTCATGAGGGCTCTTGTAGCAGCTGAAATTGAAAAATCCCAATTTTTTTTTTTTACAAAGTAACAGTTAATGGGAGATCAAGTAACTTCTTCCAAGTAGAAATTTAAAGGTGGTTCCATTATACATGGAAGTTAATAGTGAGGGATTGCTTGTTCTTTTACAATTGGAAGTTCACGAGAAATAGTTGAGGATTTTGATGTCTCATAACAAGTCAGTTCATGAAAGGTTTAATTATGAGTGGCAATTGATGGTGAAAGATCCCATGACCTGTGAAAAGTGGCTGTTGATGAGAGAGACCCAGGAAGCTATTTGTTTGGTAAAATGTGATTTGAGAGAATGACTAACAATGTTGTTGTTTTTTTTTTTTTTTATTATTATTTTATTTGATAGGAAGATGCGAAGATTAGGAGAAAGCGCATGCAGAGAAGGTAAGCAAAACCTCAGTTTTATATCTTGGCTTTCCCCCCTTTGTATTGCAATGGGGGATCCTTTTTAATGCAAACCTTTTCAACTAGAAATGTATCTCTGATTTTGAACTTTTTTTTGTATTATTTATTTATTTTTATTTTTTAGCCTTTTTATATCTCTTACCCCCACTTCTGCCTCAATAAATGCAATTTATATCACACAGGCAGAGCTTTGTCATGGTTAAAGGAGCTGCCCTGCTACTCCAAGATGAGGATGAGCATGAAGAGGTTAAAGAACCAGAACCCTCACAGACTGCAGGCCCTAGTGAGCAGGAGCTTCACTTACAGGCCATGCTGAGACTTCTTCGAGAGGAGGACACTTTAAAATTGGTGAGAAGGTTTCCCTTCCTGCTTTCCAGACTATTTCAAAGGATGTCATGAGAAATTTTGCTACTGCCACATTTGATGAAGTTGCTCAGTCCCTGACCGTTTCTGGGAAACCATATTTAAGGACTTGTCCAGCCTAATAACCTTCGCCCTGGATGGGTTTACTAAACGTAACACCTCCAGAGATACCCAAACCCAAGAAGAAATTGGCACCATTCCTTCAAACTTAAACTGGATAGACCAGGGTTCTGTGGAACCCTAGGGTTTTTCCAGAGGATGCTAGGGGTTTTTGAGCAATGAGAAATTTTTGCCTCACATAAGCTCCCACTGATACCATTAATCTTTTTATTTATCTGTAAGGGGGTAATTCTTGCCAATGACCACAAGTGTAAGGGTCATTCTTCCCACTGACCATCACACTAATGTATCATAAGTTGTAGATATAGTAATTTTTAGCAGGGGTTTCCTGAGACTAGAAAGTTACCTCAAGGGTTCCTCTGTGTTAAAAAGGTTGAGAAAAGCTGGGATTGACCATTGTAAAAAAAAAAAATAAACTCCCCAGAAACATAGGTTCATATTAAACTAAAGAACATATGTTTGCAAGTGCATTCTTAGCACACTCACAGACAACTTACTAAAATGTAAAGTTATCCAGCATCCCCAGATGCAGTAACATGACCAACTTGCCTAACCAATCGATTACTTAAAATAACTAAAGTTTTAAAAGGGGGCGTATCACAGGGTTCCCTGAAAAATGTTCCTACTTTGCTTGATGTTTTTTTTTTTTCCTGTTTTGTTTTAATTGGATGGGTTTCCCCTGAATTTCCATAGAAGGGTTTAAAAAGTGAGAGGACATCTGCCTAAATAAGGCACATACAGAGCACAATGGAAAATCCTGCAGTTCTAAACCTTCTCCCAATAGGCTTTCCCACTTAAAAGCAGAGATTCATCCAAAAGGGGAAGTTCCAGTTTAAGGCCTCCTCCCCCAATCATCATGGATACCTATCAAAACTAGGTGATCTGAGAGCAGAGGTGCTCCCCCCTCCCTCCAGTCTTCTGGGATACAGCAGAGGTCCCAGAAGACTGCGGAACCATTCACAATGTGAGATGTGCAGTAGGCACCCAGCTATCAAGCTGCAAGATGTCACAGCTGGGTGCCCACAGTTAAGGTGCTGCCTTTGGGGACCGAAGACCAGTGGAACAAAGGGCTTGGGTGAGCACAGCACTAGATCCTGGGACAGGTGAGTATCTGTTTATTAAAAGTCAGCAGCTAAGTTATTGTAGCTGCTGACTGTTCTTTGTTTTTAAATTATACTGGAGCTCCCCTTTTTAAGCAGTAATCTACTAAATAAGTATATTGTAGTAGTAGTTGTTCTTTTTTAAAGAAGTGGTCTCCAAACTGTTGCCTTGGGGCCAGATGTGCCCCCTTGCTTGCCTTTATCTGGCCCTAGGGGCACTATTCCTCCAACTGACACTATCTATGGTGCACTATTCTTCTTATTGATATCAACAATTGGGAACTATTCCTCCCAATAAAGCCAATGATGGGGCACTGATTCTGGGACATTTTCTACTCCCACTGGCCACAGTCCACTCCCATAAAGCTTGAAGAACTGTCAACTGGCCTTGGCTTAGGAAGTTTGGAGACAGTCTCTAAATAGCTTTTATGAGATACCAACCACCTACTATGATGGTGGTGGTTTTCTGGTTTCCTATGTTTTCTGCACCTTAGTGGATACTTGGTAATTTATGCTTGGGATTCTTTAATCGGAGAATGCCCACAATTGATATGCCATTTTCCACCACTATATGCAATGTTGCTATTCTTTACCCATGGTTTGACCTACAGTATCTCACAAAAGTGAGTACATCCCTACATTTTTGTAAATATTTTATTATATCTTTTCATGTGACAACGCTGAAGAAATGACACTTTGCTACAATGTAAAGTAGTGAATGTACAGATTGTTTAACAGTGTAAATTTGCTGTCCCCTCAAAATACCTCAACACACAGCCATTAATGCCTAAACGGCAACAAAACACCCGTAAGTGAAAATGTCCAAATTGCCTTTACCCTCTTGGGCATGGAGTTCACCAGAGCTTCACAGGTTGCCACTGGAGTCCTCTTCCACTCCTCCACGACAACATCACGGAGCTGGTGGATGTTAGAGAGCTTGCGCTCCTCCACCTTCTGTTTTGAGAATACCC
Source organism: Aquarana catesbeiana (assembly GCF_042186555.1). NCBI lineage: Eukaryota > Metazoa > Chordata > Amphibia > Anura > Ranidae > Aquarana > Aquarana catesbeiana. The sequence goes on from NC_133331.1 coordinate 257,946,264, forward strand.
CACAGATGCTCAATAGGGTTTAGGTCTGGAGACATGCTTGTCCAGTCCATCACCTTTACCCTCAGCTTCTTTAGCAAGGCAGTGGTCATCTTGGAGGTGTGTAGGGTCTTTATCATGTTGGAATACTGCTCTGTGGCCCAGTCTCTGAAGAGAGGGGATCATGATACATGTTGGCATTCATGGTTTCCTCAATAAACTGTAGCTCCCCCAGTACCGGCAGCACTCGTGCAGCCCCAGACCATGACACTCCCACCACCATGCTTGACTGTAGGCAAGACGCACTTGTCTTTGTACTCCTCACCTGGTTGCCGCCACACACGCCTGACACCATCTGAACCAAATAAGTTTATCTTGGTCTCATCAGACCACAGGACATGGTTCCAGTAATGATCCATGTCCTTAGTCTGCTTGTCTTCAGCAAACTGTGGGCTTTCTTGTTGATCATCTTTAGAAGAGGCTTCCTTCTGGGATGACAGCCATGCAGACCAATTTGATGCAGTGTGCGGCATATAGTCTGAGCACTGACAGGCTGACCCCACACCGCTTCAACCTCTGCAGCAATGCTGGCAGCTCTCATACGTCTATTTCTCAGACAACCTCTGGATATGACACTGAGCACATGCACTCAACTACTTTGGTTGACCGTGGCGAGGCTTGTTCTGAGTGGAACCTGTTAAACCGCTGTATGGTCCTGGCCACCGTGCTGCAGCTCAGTTTCAGGGCAATCTTCTTATAGCCTAGGCCATCTTTATGTGGAGAAACAAATAATTCTTTTTTTCAGATCCTCAGAGTTTTTTGCCATGGGGTGCCATGTTGAACTTCCAGTGACCGGTATGAGAGAGTGAAAGCGGTAACACCAAATTTAACACACCTGCTCCCCATTCACACCTGAGACCTTGTAACACTAACGAGTTGCATTACAGCGGGGAGGGGAAATGGCTAATTGGGCCCAATTTGGAAATTTTCAGTTAGGGGTGTACTCACTTTTGTTGCCAGCGGTTTAGACATTAATGGCTGTTTTGAGTTATTTTGAGGGGGCAGCAAATTTACACTGTTATACAAGCTGCACACTCTGCTACAATGTAAAGTAGTGAGTGTCATTTCTTCAGTGTTGTCACATGAAAAGATAGAATAAAATATTTACAAAAAATGTGAGGGGTGTACTCACTTTTGTGAAATACTGTATGTAAGCTACTGTGTTTCCCTGGAAATAAGCCTGGGTCTTATATTAATTTTGGCAACAAAAGACATGGTAGGGCTTATTTTTGGGGTAGGTCTTACCACGTAATGTGCTCTCATCTCTCCCCCTCTCCCTCCCTGCCTGACGGGAATCCCCAGTGTGAACTGAGTTAAAATTCTTGTAAAATCCTATAATCCACTCTATAACAGTAGTATATAATGTACAATGTGTGTGTTTTTGTAATATAATTGTGCAAAACACTTTCGGTATAGCGCTGCTCTGCGCTTCTGTGACCCTCCAGAGCTCTCTTCCCTGCAATTATATTACAGAAACGCACACATTGTACATTATATACTACTGTAATAGAGTGGATTATAGGATTTTACAAGCATTTTAAACTAGGGCTTATATTGCAGCCCTCCTGGAAAATAACAGTAGATCTAATTTTCGGGGAAACATGGTAGCAGCTACATGTCACTATTGTTCTTAGTTTGCAGTACATTCTGCCTGCATTGAGGACTCTCATCTTCTCCTATGTTGGATCAATCACGATGTGCCTGTTATGGTCTTTGCTCTTTTTGTGAAGAAAATTCTATAAAATTATTGAAACATAAAATTTGCAGACCTCTGATAAAGAGAACCTATCACCAGATCATTTATTTAAACAAGTTTCCACTAATAATAATATATGTGCATTCAATGTATTTAAGTAATGTTTTTTACCTTTTTAAAAGTGTCTTTTCTGTGGACATCCAAAAGCCCTGAGACTGCTGTTGGGTATTACCATCTTGTATGTCATGTCAGCAGACTCGGACTGTAACTTAAATGATGCTCTCTGGCAGGCGTCTCAAACTGGCGGCCCTTCAGCTATTGCGAAAATACAAGTCCCCATGAGGCATTGCAAGGCTGACCGTTACAAGCATGACTCCCTCAGGCAGAGGCCTGATGAGAATTGTAGTTCTGTAACAGCTGTAGGGCCACAAGTTTGAGACCCCCTGCTCTATGGTATTCCTACCCCAGGAGCTGCTTAAAGCCGAATTTCACCCTAAACAGGAAGTTCCGCTTTTCAGAACCCCCCCTAACATTTTTTTGAGGTTTATTTTTTCGGAAAGGGAGTGGGTACCTAGTTTTGGCAGGTAATTTATTCCCACTTCCTAGGCGATTCCATCGGCAGTACCTCTAAAAGCGTCCTTAACCTCTTGGGACACTTCACAGGTCCCAGGGCTGTCCGGGACCATTCACAAAGTGCAGCACAACTCGTGCATGGACAGTAGAAAGCTGGCTATGAAGACGTAAGAAGTCACAGCTGGCTTTCCACACTAAACATGTTGGTGCTGAGGGCGCAAAGACTGGCAAAGAACCATCTTGGGTGAGGACAGCGCTGGATCCCTAGACAATTAAGTTTCCTCCTTATTAAAAGTCAGCAGCTACAATATTTGTAGCTGCTGGCTTTAAATATTTTTCTGAAGTGCCTCTTAAAAAGATTTTAAGGAGCAAGGTGACAGGAGAGGTAGAGGAGCTAGGCCAAAGCAGACACTCCCAAAGTAGGAAAGAACTGTGATGGAAAGGAGTTCCACTGATCTAGAATTGACACTTCCTGGAGTGGTTGAACTTGCCTAGTTGTTGGTGAAAAGCAAAGACACATTTAAAGTACTTAAAAAAAATTACAGGTCAAAGCCCAGAAAAATTAGGTTGGTGGCAGGGTCCCTTTTAAGAAAAAGCACACTAAACAGGCAATGTATAAATATATATCCTTGAAGAATTTTTTGTTATGCTCAACTTAACAACTTGAGATGTGCTTGTTATCTTTCCACCTCAGGCTGTCCGCCTGGAGCCTGTCCGGTCCTGTCTAACCAGATATCTGTTGGTGGTTTCCTCTGTGGGAAGAACCAATGAGGAACAGACCATTCTGCTGGGTGTTGACTTTCCACATGATGGGTAAGACTTTTTGGTGATACGTTGGTGTCGCACTTTATTAGGAGACATTGCAGATATTTGAGAAGCAAAAACTCAGAACAAAATGTTTTATGTGCTCCTCTCTGATTTAGTCTCCCTTCGTTACTGGGGCCTGACTTCCTATGATTTATTAAAGGTACTTCTATAGCCTTGTCAATTTACACAACACCTGACATATTTATTATACATTGACATCAGTCCCTGCCCTCAAGAAGCTTACAATCTAAGGTCCCCATCGCACATTCATATATACACATGCTAGGTCCAATTAACATACCAGCATGTCTTTGGAGTGTGGGAGGAAACCAGAGTACCCGGAGGAAACCCACACAGGCACAATGAGAACATGTAAACTCTGTGCAGGTGGTGCCGTGGTTGTGATTCGAACCGACGACCCTAGTGCTGCTAGGTGGAATTGCTAACCAGGCATAAAGGATACATTTACTATGTTTTACTTTAAATTTAAGTTCAGGATTCACAGTTGCCCCAGTTAAGTGTGTATGTTTATATCCTGGGTAGGCAATCCCAAGCACAACTTTATCTAAGGGGAACTATAGTGCCTGACCCTGAACGATTCCCCTGAGATTGTGGTGTACCTGAACAGGTCAGACAGAGCCAATAGACATATTATGGTCCTCCGTTCAAGTGGGTGATGAACCTCTCCTATGTATGCACACTTACCTACCGTAGCAGTATACGGTAAAACCTTGGTTTGAGAGTACCTTGGTTTGAGAGCGTTTTGCAAGACCAGATACAGTTTTTTTTTTTTTTTTTTTTTTTTTTTTTTTTTTAAATACGTTTTGACTTGTTATACAAAAAGCGTCATATTACAAATGAGTATAAGAGAAGAGAGGCACCTCCTAAGTGTAGCAATATGGTTACATTTAATGAAGGTACAACATATAGCTCCAATTAGAGGCGCCTCTTTTCTCTTTTATACTCTGTAGCTCCTGCTAATTTTTGCTTCTAATCCCCTTGTGGAGGTGGCCATTTGTGGATGGACATTTTATGGTTACACAACCTGGTCACATTGCTATAATCTTTTTATATGGACCATAAACTGAAGGACCTAGTAACACGGTTAACGAGCGTTTCGCAATATGAGCTATTATTTTTTTTAAAATCTTGACTCGGTTTGCGAGCGTTGTGCAGTACCGCATTTGACCAGAGGTGCGGGGGCGCTGGTGACACTCGGGCCGCTCGGTTGCACCTAGTGCAACCGAGTTCCCGAGTGTTTCCAAGTGTTTCCGGCGCCCCCTCACCTCTGGCCACATGTGGTACTGCATACAATAGAAGTTACTGTGGAACAAATTATCTGAGCTTCCATTGACTCCTATGGGGAAACTCGCTTTGATATACGAGTGCTTTGGATTACAAGCATTCTTATGGAGCAAATTATACTCGTAATCCAAGGTACCACTGTAAATGGTTGTGGAACGAATCATTTGAGTTTCCATTATTTATTATGGGGAAATTCGCTTTGATATACAAGTGCTTTGGATTACAAGCATGTTTCTGGAACGAATTATGCTCGCAATCCAAAGTTTTACTGTATTAGGAACAACTGAACACTTGTTTTCTTTTCTTTTAATTGATTATTTAAGATCTGCCTTAAAGGACAACTCCACTTTAGTGGAAAAAAAATATACAAATAAAAACAAAAAACAAACAACATATGCAATTGTTACACGAGCCATGTTAAAACTTTAACGTTATTAAAAATTACCTTTCCTCTTCAATCTGCAGCCTCTGTAATTTTCTATAAAATTCAATGCAATATGGTAACCTGGAGATTTTCTGTACACAGTTGGTGTACAGAATGTCCCGAGAAATGCCTTTTCCTACTTGTGTGATTAGTGAATACTTCTGGGCCAATATACAAGTCAAATTTTAGTCACCCTCTGCAGTAGGAATTTCAGTTCTGGTGCCCCAGGGATAAATAATTCTAAAGGGATAGAGACCCTGCAACGTTTCTCTTCAGAACACTGTGAGTGCACCAGCTTATTATAATGAACCAGACCCTCCCATTCAGAATCAGTATCCAAAGGACATAGTGAAACAAACAGCTTTTTCTCCAGAGCAACAAAAGATAAGAATCAGCAACAAAGTTTGTTAAAGTCTCTGTACTGCACATTGATCAGCCAGAGGGGATTGTTTTTTTTTTTTTTTTTTTCTCAACTGAAGTGAAGTTTAATCTTTAATCTTTAAGGCTTTTCGGCTCACGACAGTTGTAAATGGTGGTTGTCTGAGTTACAGAAGTCACCTAACCCAGTCTGGCCATTCTGCTATGACCTTTCATCATCAAGGCATCTCCATACAGAGAACCTGCTGATTGCTTGATGTTTTTTGTGTTTTGCACAATTCTTAATAAATTCTGGAGACTTTTATGCAGAAAAATCTCTCAAGATCAGCAGTTCCAAAAATACTCAAACCAGCCCTTCTTGCACCAACAATCTGCCCTAGGTCATTATTTCAAGCACCTGGCCTGTAGCTGTATTGTTTCACGCATTGCACTGCAATAAATAAGCAGATGTACAGGGTGTTCCTAAAAATAAAAAAAAAAAAATTGCTTAGTGAGTGAAGTTCACGAATTGTTAGGGCTTGTTTGCATCAGAAACTTTGCATTTTCATGCATTTCTGCACGTGCTTTTACTGGTGCAGAAAAAAAGCATGTCACAGCACATGGTGTGATTGAGCCCCTAAAGTCAAGCAGGCTATAGACTAGAGTATGCTATTTTTCTGAAGAAAACCGCTCGATTCCCCCATCAACACTGCCTGTGTGAATCCCCCCCGCTGCGCTATTATATTCTAATAGTGGGAAGTGTTCCCCACCCACAGAATATAATGATCACTGCTGGTGGCTATGCAGTGCATTTGGAAAGTATTTACAGCGCTTCACTTTTCCACATTTTTGTTATGGTGCAGCCTTATGCCACAATAGCTTAAATTCATTATTTCCCTTAAAATTCTACAAACAATACCCCATAATGACAACCTGAAAGAAGTTTGTTTGAAATCTTTGCAAATGTATTAAAAATAAAAAACAAAAAAAAAATCCCATGTACATAAGTAGTCACAGCCTTTACTCAATATTTTATTGAAGCACCTTTGGCACCAATTACAGCCTCAAGCTACAAGCTTAGCACACCTATGTTTTTAAAGTTTCTCTCATTCTTCTTTGCAGGATCTCTCAAGTTCTATCAGGTTGGATGGGGAGTGTGGGTGCACAGCCATTTTCAGATCCCTCCAGAGATGTTCAATAGGGTTCAAGTCTGGGCTCTGGCTGGGCCACTAAAGGACTATCAGAGTTGTTCCGTAGCCACTCCTTTTGTTATTTTGGCTGTGTGCTTAGGATCCCTACCAGTCTCCCAGTTCCTTCCGCTGAAAGACATCTCCACAGCATGATGCTGCCACCACCATGCTTCACTGTAGGGATGGTTTTGGTCAGGTGATGAGCATTGCCTGGTTTCCTCCAGACATGATGCTTGCCATTCAGGCCAGAGAGTTCAATCTTTGTTTCATTAGACCAGAGAATTTTGTTTCTCATGGCTTTAGAGTCCTTCGGGTGCCTTTTGGCAAACTCCAGGTAGGCTGTCGTGTGCCATTTTATTGAAGAGTGGCTTCCGCCTGGCCACTCTTCCATACCGGCCTGATTGGTGGAGTGCTGCAGAGATAATTTGTCTTCTGAATGGTTCTCCTCTCTCCACAGAGAAACGCTGGAGCCTTGTCAGCGTGATCATCAGGTTCTTGGTCACCTCCCTGACTAAGGCCCTTCTTCCCTGACCGCTCAAATTGGCCGGGCGGCCCGCTCTAGGAAGAGTGCTGGTGGTTCCAACTTCTTCCATTTATGGATGATGGAGGCCATTGTGCTCATTGGGACCTTCTTTTTCTGTACCCTTCCCCAGATCTGTAACTCGATACAATCATGTCTCTGAGGTCTACAAACAATACCTTGGACTTCATGATTTTGGTTTGTGCTCTGACATGCACTGTTAACTGTGGGACCTTGTATAGACAGGTGTGTGCCTTTCCAAATCTTGTCCAATCAATTGTATTTACCACAGGTGGACTCCAGTTGTAGAAACAGCTCAAGGATAATCAGTGGATGCACCAGAGCTCAATTTTAAGTGTCATGGCAAAGGCTGTGAATACTTATGTACATGGGATTTTTTTCCAAGCCATTTGTGGCTGTCCTGAGTTAAATTTTGTGCAAGTGTCTTTCATACTACTGAAATCTCAGGTTTTGTGATCTCTCTTTTTTACCCTTCATTACTATCCAACTATCCATAAGACCTAATATATAGTAATTTTTTGTTTTCCAAAAAAAATTCTTCATGCCAACTATCTCTACTTATAGATTTAAAAGGAATCACAATGCACTTTGTTAAAATAGAACTATGGGCAAAACTTTTTTTTCCCATTTTGAATAGTGTAAGGGAGGGTTATAACCCCTATAAGGTTTACTTTTGCCATCTCTGTCCTGTTGGGGAGATTTACCTTCACTTCCTGCCGAATAGCTAAACAGGAAGTGAGTGGAAATAACTGCAAATCAAGGGAATCTCACGGAGACCCCCAGGTCACCAGAACTTTCCCCATTGGAAGATTTCCTAATACTGTAGCTGCTGACTTTTAATATAAGGACACTTACCTGTCCCGAAATCCAGCGGTGTCTTCACCAGGGCCGATTTTTTTTCAGTCGGTCTTTGGGTGCGGCTCCACTAAGGGAAACCGGCAATGAACCTGTGCGGGTTCAGAGCCGGTTTCCTACTACGTATGTGCGAAGCGCACTGTGCTCTCTAAGTGGGCTGGCTGCAGGGGTAGGAGGAGGAGGCCGTGGTGAACTCAGCTGGAAGTGGGAGCAGTTACCTGTCAAAACCAGAATCAGGTACCCGTCCCCCCCCCCCCAAAGGTTCTAAAAGTGGCGCCAGACGGGGGGAAGCAAATGGGTAGAGGTTTCCCTTTTGGGTGGATCTCCACTTTAGGGTAAGCAGCTAAACACACATATGGAATACATATTTATAAGCTTTTGTATTTCTGTCCATCTAGTGCTAGGAGTTACACAGCTTTGTCACACAGTGCAGCCCTGTCTGGCAGGGCAGGAGCCCCACAGCCTGTGATTGGACAGTGCAGGAGAAGCAGCAGACTTATCTCTTGGTCACAATATGCTCAATCCTCCTATCAGAATGCTCCATGTCGGCACATAAACCGAATGGCTTCATGTGATGTTTGTTCCTTCCCCTGTCTGTGCAGGGGCTGCAAGAGGCTGATGCCAAGCCAAATTCAAGTACTTGCTCTACTGCATTAGGACCCGTTCATACTAAACTGACAGCTGCCACATAATTAAACCACAGGAGGTTACCTGTCCGCCAGCTGCTGCTGTCCGTTCCGGAGCAGGAGGGCGATGTGGTGCGCAATTCAGCACATTGCACAGCTCCCTTATTTATTTATTTCTTCGAACAAAGTTTACAAAAGTGACACTTCATTCATACCACTATAGTGTTTTTTTTTTTTCAGATTATAATAGTGTCTCTTTAACAAATTATGATAACTAACTTTCCCCACTGTCATAGGTCCCAAGGCTGCACTATAGGCAGCGTTCTGCCAGTATGGAGTAATACACAGGTCTTCATAGATGGAGATGGGTAAGTTTTGTTGATGCATAAATCTGTCAGTCAGTAACTTTTGGTTATGGATATCTAATCACTTCCAATGTTTCTTTAGCGGATTCAGCGTTACATTCGGGTTGGATGTCCGATCATTTAAGCCTATATCTGTTCAAACAATGTGGTAAGTTAAAAATGAGTTTGCTTGTTGAATATTTATGCTGTTCTTCCAATATAGTAGTCCAGTACATTGCCTGTTCTGACACACATGTCACAGTGCAATCTATGGATGGCTCTGTCAATACAATTTTTAAAGCTCCTTTCAAACAAAAGATGTGGAAAGTCTTACAGCGTGTTTTTCTTTAGAAAGCAGCCACAGAGTGGAAAAGCCTGTCCCCTGCCCGTATGCTTCAGACCACTTTGTGCAATCTGACTGCAGAGCTCCGACACACCCCTACTGAGCTAAAGTTCTCCGATAAGAAAACCTAAACTCCCTGCTGCTCTAGCTTTGACTTACTAGGGGGTGTGTCAGACCTCTGCAGAAAGACCGCCTTTTCTACGCAATGAGCAAGTCCTTTTTTTTTCTGCAGCATACGAGCATGGGAAAACAAACTGTAATGACTTTGCGTACTTTTTTTTTTTTTTTGATGCACCAGGAAAGTATATTGCTAATTTATTAACCACTTCAGCCCCGGAAAACTTTACCCTCTTCCTGACCAGAGCCCTTTTTTGCGATTTGGCACTGCGTCGCTTTAACTGACAATTGCGCAAAAAAATTCCCCCCCCCCCGTAAGGTAATATCTAAATGTGCACATTATGAAAGATTTGCCATAAAACAAAGCCTTCCTGCACCGCGCTGTCACCGCTGACAGGGCTTCTATCTTCACCTTCTGGGTGCGCGGGCTCCGGTCGTTTGAATGGCCGAGCCACGATGACATCACTCCTGCGGGATGGCATGAGTGTTTACTACCACTTTAACACTGGCAGGGGTGCCTACAATGGGCAACCTTTAGTCATTCCATTTGGAAACTTTTGTCCCACGATTTAAAAAAAAAAAAAAAAAACTTCTGCATGCAGCTCTCCCCTTTTACTTACCTGATCTCGATCCAGTGATGTGCACGAGAGCATCTACTCTTTGGGCTTTCTCCCTACTTACTGGCTCAGAGACAGCAGCAGGAGCCATTGGCTCCTGCTGCTGCCAATCACAGCCTGTGGGGAAGGAGTGAGGGGTATAACATCACTTTTAAGGTTTGCATACAGTTTATGTTGTAATCTCTCTTGCTTTTAATGTGTTTTTGATTGCAGGTCCCTTCTTCAGACTCTCCACAAAGCCTGCGAAGCTGCAGAGTCCTATAACTATATCCCAGGCAATAGTGTCCATTCTGGGCTGGCATATTACCAGGACCACCGTCATTCACCCCAGGGTTGTATTCACGCTTGGATGGCCACAGCAGACTTGACGTCTATCCGCAGAGATGCAACCACACAAGAGAGGTCAGAGAAAATTGGCAAAAATCATAACAATAGGAGACTGTTTAAGTAAACCCATTTCAAAATTGACCCTCCTTCGCACCCTAACTGCCCTGCACTATTAGAAGAATATAGTAAAAAAAAAAACCTGTATTACTTTCCAGTCTGTCATGAAGAACAGCTCTGGGCTCCCAAGGTAGCTGGTCATGTGACCAGATTAACCAGTGGCCTAGTGCCACCAGATCTTATCTAAAATAGGGGGATCAGAGTTCAAGCACTAAACTCTGCATCAATGTCAGTCCTCTAAATCCTCTTCTAGTGCAGAAGCCTTAAATACCGAAGTTTGCCTGAAAACTGTATTTTTAAAGCAATCGACTGCATGGATTCACGAAAGACTGAAGTAGTCAAACAAATCAGATTTTTTTAATTTTATTTTTTTAATGAGGAAGTAAGCAAAAACAAGAGTGGATGTGGTATACTTGAACTTTACAAAAGCATTTGACACCGTTCCCCCACACACGGCTAATGTATAAGGTAAAGTCTACAGGCTTGGAAAAATCAGTTTGTAAGGCAGCACAATAGCAACAAATTTTATGTGCATTGCGGTGCACTGCATGAAGTTCAGCGTATTCAGAATCACCAACACCCACAAATGTTGGTCCTGCTACATTTTCGCAGTTTACCGTGATAAACATTGAGGAGAAGGCAGGAACAAAATAAACCCTGTCATTGTTTTCAGTAGTCCAAATAAAACCCTCGGCATTGGTGTCAGTGGCTCTAATAATAACCCCCAGCATTGGTGTCAGTGGCTGCAATTATAATCCCCAGTGATGGTATCAGAGGCTGCAGTTATAACCCCCAGGCTTGGTGTCTGTAGCCACAATGATAACCCCCAAGATTGGTGTCTGTAGCCACAGTGATAACCCCCAGGATTGGTGTTTGTAGCCACAATGATAACCCCCAGGATTGGTGTCTGTAGCCCCAATAATAACCCCCAGGATTGGTGTCTGTAGCCCCAATAATAACCCCCAGGATTGGTGTCTGTAGCCACAATGATAACCCCCAGGATTGGTGTCTGTAGCCACAATGATAACCCCCAGGATTGGTGTCTGTAGCCACAATGATAACCCCCAGGATTGGTGTCTGTAGCCACAATTTAGAACCCCCAGGACTGGTGTCTGTAGCTACAATTCTAAATCCCAGTTTTGGTGTCAATCAGTTTGTAAGTTGTATGGTAAGCTTAAAGTGATTGTAAAGTCTTTTTTTTTTTTTTCCTATAAAAATAATAAACATGTTATTCTTACCTGCTCTCCTCTTCTTACCAGGTCCCTCTTCTGTGCTCCTGGCCCCTCCCTCATGTTCAGTGCCCCCACAGCAAGCAGCTTGCTGTGGGGGCACCTGAGCCGAGTCACAGCTCCCTGTGTCCATTCAGACACAGAGCCCCGACACGGCCCAGCCCCCTTTCTCTCCTGATTGGCTAGCTGACTTTGACAGCAGCGGGAAACAATGGTGCCACTGCTGTGTCTCAGCCAATCAGGAAGGAGCATCTCGGAGGGCTGAGACACTTGTGAACAGCGCTGGACAGAGATGGACCTCAGGTAAGTATTAGGGGGGCTGAGGGGGGCTGCTGCACACAGAAGGCTTTTTGTATAGAATGCATTAAGATAAAAAAACCTTCTGACTTTGCGACCCCTTTAAGGCTGGGTTCACACTACTGTGACATACGGTGAGACTTTACCAGGAGACTTCCTGGCAACTTAAGTAATACTTTGAGGCACAAGTCTGATAGAAGTCGCCTTGAAGTAGTACAGGAACCTTTTCTAAAGTCAGAGCGACTTCAGTAGAGCTAATTTAAGACAGCTCTCATTGACTAACCTATCACGTGACTTGGGGGGGGTCTCACAAGTCGTATCCCAAGTCGCAGCAGTGCGAATCGAGCCTAACATAAGAGGAAAGTGTTCGGTAGTCCACAGAAGGCAGAGCTGATAACACTGCTTACTGAATTTCTGTCAAGTTTAATAGAGATGAACTACATGTATGTATATACGTTTTTTTTTTTTTTTTTTTTCTTTTGTTTTTTTTTTTTAATCTATATGTGGTCTCAGATATATATTTGTGTGTTAATTACAGTGGGGAGACTGAGAAGATCATCCGGAAAAAGCTGCGAGACATCTTGCGGGAAAGCGACCTTGAGAATATAACGTCTAAGCAGGTAAGTGGACGAAGATACAAAGGAAGGCACATTTACACTTCTATAATAACTTTATGCCTAATTTGCATACATAAATAAACTTTACTTTGGATTTTATATCCGGAAATTACTTTTGTTACATTGTTTTAATTTAATACACTGTTGTGTTTTTTATTATAAGCTGACAAATTGACATATTTACGCTGTGTGCACAATTATTAGGCAAGTTGTATTTCTAATGAATAATTTAATTATTGAACAACTACAGTGCTCTCGGTCAATCCAAAATGTTAATAAATCTCAAACCTGAATATTTAAAGTAAAAGTGAGGTTTTGGCTTTCTCAGTAGAATATCTGTGTGTGCACAATTATTGGGCAACTATTTGTGTGCAGAATTATGCAACTAAATGAAGAACTAAAATCTTCCCATCTTACTTGTTTATTTTTATCAGTCAAAGTGAGAATATCAAACAACTCAAAATTTACAAATAAACATTTCTGACATTAAAAAAAAATAAAAAATTGTGACCAATATAGCCACCCTTCTTTTCCATAAGAGTCACAAGCCTTCCATTGATGGAGTCTGATGCCGCGTACACACGGTCGGACTTTTCGGCTACAAAAGTCAGACAGCCCCCGTCCGATGGACTTTCGACGGACTTTTGGCGGACTTGCGGCGGACTTTCTAACGAACGGAATTGCCTACATACGATCACACAAAAGTCTGATTCGTACGTGATGACGTACACCGGACTAAAATAAGGCAGTTGATAGCCAGTAGCCAATAGCTGCCCTAGCGTGGGTTTTTGTCCGTCGGACTAGCATACAGACTAGCGGATTTCTGGGTCCGGCGGAGTTACGACGTAAAGATTTGAAGCATGTTTCAAATCTAAAGTCCGTCAGATTTGCGGCTGGAAAAGTCAGCTGAAAGTCCGGGGGAAGCCCACATACGAGCGGATTGTCCGCCGGATTTGGTCCGTCGGACTTTGGTAGACGAAAAGTCCGACCGTGTGTACGCGGCATAAGTTTCTTGATCTGTTGATAATCAACTTTCTGTGCAGCAGCAACCACAACCTTCCAGACACTGTTCAGAGTGGTGTACTGTTTTCCTTCACCGTAGTTTTCCTGTTTAAGAAGGGCCCACAAGTTCTCAATAGGGTTTAGGTCAGGTGAGGAAGGGGGCCATGTCATTATTATTTTATCTTTAAGGCCTTTAATGGCTAGCCACGCAGTGGAGAACTTCGATGCATGCTATGAAGCATTGTCTTGCATAAATATCGTGGTCTTAGACCCGAAAAGGTCCAACTAGTTCATTCTTAATCATACCAGCCCATACCAGTACCCCACCTTCACCTTGTGTTGAAGTGGAGCTCTGTGCCCATTACTGATCAAGCCACAGGCCCATTCATTTGGTCTGTCAAGAGTCACTCAACTCATCAGTCCATAAAACCTTTGAAAAAGCCGTTTTTTATATATTTCTTCGCCCAGTCTTGATGTTTCAACTTATTGTGTCTTGTTCAGTGGTGGTCGGGTTTCAGCCTTCTTTACCTTGGCCATGTCTTTGAGCACTGAACACCTTGTACCTTTGTACTTCTGGGTACTCCAGATAGGTTGTAGTTCTGAATTATGACAGCACAGCAACAAAACGTTTGATGGTTCTGTGATCATGCCCCAATATCTTAGCAATTTCAAGAATGCTGCATCCCTCTGAAAGACTTTTTACAATGACTTTTCAGAGGGACCTCATTGTCCCAATGCGCGGCTGCAGAAATCGAGAAATGTCTCACTGCCTGTGATTAGCGCAGCGCCGACTTCCTGGCGGGCTCTGCACGTGGGCTGTGCGAACACGCCGGAGCTCATCCTTACTCCTGAGTATGTCCACTGCATGGGCTCCCTTGCCCAGTGCCAGGACAATACCCAATCCCGCAGCCCACCCAGTCACTAGTCAGGACTCAGTGTAGGGTGGATAAAAGCATAAAACATTTAGTGAGCAGATACAAGTGTATATACACCCCCGGGGACAACCCCCCACCCCCACCCCCTGCTTGCATAGAGACACAGGACAGGGTAAACTGTACATCCAATATGAGGCATGGGTACATTCAAACTTTTCAACAAAACCTGGGCACCCAGCCAACTTTGTCATTGGAAAGGACGGTTTAGGAAATTTTCCTCTTTCTTACTCTACCTCTGGTCTTTGTGCTTGGAACATGCATAATACAAACAGTAAAGAGGGTGGGGTAACGTTAGTGACTGGCATTACACCCCATAGGCCCGGCTCGAAGAAGCATGGTTGCCCGGTACCTTAGGAAAGTGGTACGGAGGTCACACTTAATATCTGAGCAATGAAATGCTGTATGACCAGTGACAGCAATGTTACGTCCAATGCCCGTGTTCTAAACATAGACAACCTGGCTGGTTTAGGGGCCGGTATCCCAGTGAAGAAAAGGGACTTGGGACAGATGCTAATTGGGACTGGTACTATCACACCCACTCCCTCCCAAAGTTTTCTGGGACACATGACAGGTTTTAGAAGTTTTCTAGACCAGTCACAGAGCACAGCATGCACAGTAGGCACCGACTATGAAGCCTGAAGATGCCGGCACCGCTGTGGTAGAACACGGCTGGAATGAGTGCATCGCTGGATCGTGGGACAGGTGAGTGTGTGTTTATTAAAAAGTCAGCAGCTACAGTTTTTGTAGCTGCTGACTTTTAATAAACAAAAAAATTACTGGAACTCCGCTTTAAAGTGTAAGTTCAGGCAAAAACGAACTAATGCTAAACCTGCTCTCTGCCACATTCTAATTTGAATCTATCTAACCCTGTAAAGTAAAAACGCTATACTTGGCTATTCTGCAGCCAATCTGGTCCGGTCTCCAGTGGCGGAAGTTGTGTAGAGGAGAGGACCGACAACGGCTGTGAAATGGCTGGGAAGTGACATCACCCATAGACTTACTATGGAAGTTCCGTTGTAGGCTGCCTCTCCTGCACCCGCCTCCACAATGAAGCCGCCGCTGACCGCTGATGCTGGGACTGGACCAGTTTGGCTGTAGAATAGGCAAGTACAGCAATTTTTGCTTTACAGGGTTAGATCTATTAGGTTTAGAATGTGGCAAAGAGCAGGTTTAGCTTTAATCAGGTTTTGCCTGGACTTCCACTTTAAATCCACTAAGCATTCAAGTTTCTACAGCTTGGACAATATGCATAAAAATAATGATTTGGTCAAAATACTCACTTGCCTAATGATTGTGCACACAGTGTATATAAAAACATTTTTTTATTAACATTATTTTATTACACGTTGTAATGATTTCTAACTCTGTACCTCTTTCCCTGTACACACTGTCTCAGACAGTGGAAGACATTTTCAGCAGTAGCCACCTGTGCAGGATTTGTATGAGGAAATTGATCACAAGAAAAACCTTAACATTGTTTTTATCGATATGAAAGTATTCTATAACAACCATTTTAGGTTTTTCTTATTTTAGATATCACTATAATAAAGTGACACCTGATGCAGCTGTATCCTCTGTTTTAGGTTCGGAATGCTCTGGAGCAACACACCAATTGCAACCTGCAGGAGTACACAGAGTTCATTGATAACGAGATGATTATAATCTTGGCACAAATGGATCGACCCTCAGAAATCTTCTCCTACTTGTACCTGGTATAGTCTGATAGTTCTCTTGCACCATGCAAAAAATAACCATCCGCCTGTTATTTAGGCTGTAAATATGACAGATGGGAAATGATTGGTTGTCCTGGCTAACACAGAGCACTTCCGTTTTTAAGGCTACCCTATCACTATCTAGTTATCTAGTCTCCTGTGGAAAGTGAACAGGTTACTTTCATACGAAAATTCTCGTATGACAGAATTCAACTTCAGAAATGATGTCATGTGTTGAAATGTTTTGTATGTATTTTTTCATTTCCGAGTATGCGTAGTCTTGCTCTTACAAATTTTTTTCTGATGAAAATCGGATGTTGTGTTCACCTACGATAAAAAGTTTATGGCCTGCACATACAGTTTTTGTCGTCCGAAAATTCGTAATCGGCTGTAGAAAGCACCATACTAACGATCCGAAAATCGGCAGATCGTTCGTCAGATGAAATTTTACTTCCCATTTTCTTATCTTGTGTACGGGCCTTTAGACACAGAACAGACAACCTATCTGGCTAAGGCAGATCTCACTGCAACTATATCTGATGTCTTTGGAAAACTCTCTGCTCTTCTACAGAGTTCGGTCTCTTTGAGGAAGATATTGAGGAAGGTGAACTGGCCGAATTTCGATCTATCTATGGCTGGTTTAGGCTTATATTGGATTGACAAATATAACTATTGTTTGTATTTAAAAGTAAAAAACAATAGTGCGCTGTTCATCATATATAAATAAACCATTCATATATCCCTCTGGTAGATGCATAAAAAACAAATGGTATTATACTAGTGCACGCATATAAAAACGGGCGTAGAAAATTCCACTTCAAAGAAAATAATGCCAAGGGTGAAAGAAATATTGTGACATCCATCCATATAGAAACAACAATGCGTCAAACGCCAACCATCACCAGATGAAATTCCCGCTCACCTCTCTTTATGACCCATTACAGGTCATATTGCGCCTTTTAGATCCTGTCTTGTGGGCTTGGCGTACCTCCTGCATGGATCACCCCCTTTTATGCGCTACCCCTTAATTAGGGGAACCTTGGCTAGGAATCGGGTCTCCTTTGCTGCCAGTTCCAGCAATGTCTCCTCTCTCCTTCCTCCCAACTCACCTCTCCTATTGTTTGTATTGTTTCATTGTAGAACATCAGCATTGTATGTGTATGCTGTGACCGTGGTTTTAATTGCTAAAATCTTATTTTATAGTAGAGTAGTGAAAGGCTGGAACCTCGATCAGCTTTTTTATAGCAGCATGTGCCTCCCATTGCAGCTTCTCCCCCCACTTCCTCACTTGTAAAACCATTGTCACCTGGACAGAAATGGAGGAAAAACCTAACAGAGACTGAGATAGCAGTAAAAACCAGATTGGGTTTCTTATCAATATTGACATGTGCTTTAAAAGAATCACTCAAATGATTTTACCTGGGAACTTGGTTCTGTTGGTGGCCGTACACAGTTCTAAAGCTCATGCTGTCTTTTTGGTTTATTTCAGGGTTCGGAGTGGAATGCTTCAAATCTGGAAGAGCTTCAGAGGAATAGGTAAGACCTGGCTGCTTGGGAAAGGTTCCCCTAGGAAGGGTTTTTTGGCAGCAAAGTTAATAATATATCAAAAAATGAATAGGTTAAAAGAAGATTCTTTATTAGAGAGTTAGCATATGCATGGACACATAACATTTAAAGTATGAGCTCTGGTAAGGGGATATGATATCATTCCAAATACAAACACAAGAATATACACACATCACATATTAAGAGATTTGTCGTATAAAATTCCCAACGCGTTTCGCGCTACATGCTCACAGTCTTTCTCGGGGGATAGGTATGCTGTTTAGAAAATTATATTTTAACATTTCAAGTGTCAACAAGTTTTACATAAACAGTTACTTTAAAAAAACATAAGGTATAGTTACCAATGGAGAATGTAAGTGGTGAAATCTCCTAACCAGAGTTCCTTTTAAAATCATTCAGATGATCCCATGTGTCCCTTGGCCACTCCCACTCCAAAGAGGGATAACACTCCGCCCTGTATGGTTTGCAAGGAGTCACACTGGGGGACACACCCTAGGGGCACGTGTGGGTGGGGGGTCCGCACCTGCAGCAAATTCCCAGAGATATCATGATTTCATAAATTTAGAACATACTGATTCAATTCTGAATTTGCAGTTAATGGTCAGCGTCAAATACCAATGCTCACTATACATATATATCTGTTTTATGGGTTAATGTTGTATTAATTTATTACTTAACGTGTCTTAATTACGTTTATAAGTCTGTAATGAAAATATAAATAATGGTGTTAGATGAAACAATGAGGAATGAAAGAGTTGTTGTGTAGTGACAAAAAATAGTGCAGTGTTGTATCAACTAGGATGAAAGAATATAATGATATTATTATCATTATATTCTTTCATCCTAGTTGATACAACGCTGCACTATTTTTTTTGTCACTACACAACAACCCTTTCATTCCTCATTGTTTCATCTAACACCATTATTTTATATTTTCATTATAGATTTATACACTTAATTAAGACATATGTAATAAGGATTCCTTTATTTTGATAGTAATAAATTAATACTACAACAATACCCCTATAAAACAGGTATATATGTATTGTGAGCATTGGTATTTGACGCTGACCATTAACTGCAAATTCAGAATTGAGTCAGTATTTTTTAAATGTATGAAATCATGATATCTCTGGGAATTTGCTACAGGTGCAGACCCCCACCCACACACGCCCCCAGGGGGTTTCCCCCAGTGTGACTCCTTGCAAGCCATACAGGGCGGAGTGTTATCCCTCTTTGGAGTAGGCGTGACCAAGGGACAAATGGGATCATCTGAATGATTTTAAAAGGAACGTTGTTTAGGAGGTTTCACCACTTACATTCTCCAATGGTAACTATACCTTATGTTTTTAAAAAGTAATTATTTATGTACTACTTGTTGACACTTGAAATGTTAAAATATAATTTTCTAAACAGCATACCTATCCCCTGAGGAAGACCATGAGCATGTAGGTCGAAACGCGTCAGTAATTTTATACAACAGATCTCCTAATATGTGATGCTGTGTATAATCTTGTGTTTGTATTTTTTGTATTTGGAATGATATCATATCCCCCTTACCAGAGCTCATACTTTAACTGTTATGTGTCCATGCATATGCTAACTTCCCAATAAAGAATCTTCTTTTAACCTATTAATTTTTTGATATTATTAACTTTGCTGCCAAAAACCCTTCCTGGGGGAACTTTTCCCATATTGTATTCATTTGGGGTGTACAGCACCATTATCCCTCATATCATGTGTCTTTTTTTCTATGCTATAGACCTGGCTGCTTATTTTACTAGAAATAATCAGCCTCGTGTGAATAAAGTTCTGGGCCTTGGGTACACCAGGTTGCTCCTGTCAGTGACACAAAAATGAAGTGCTCTGTACTAGCTGCTGACGTGTAGACAGAATACCCAGAACCTATAAAATGTCACCTAGTATTTCATAAATATGCCAGGGCCAGTTTGTCTCTAGGCCCCAACCCCTTGTGTGTCTTGTCTAGTGCACACAGCATCAATACCTTTTTCTTTAAATGTCACTGCTACTGCTGCTATTCTAAATATATATTAAAATTATACAGGATTTATATGGAGCCAACAGTTTTCATAGCGCTTTCAAAAGAAAGGGAGACTGTATAGTTACAGTAATTTCAAGACAAGAGGGTTAGGAGGGCTTGCTCATGAGAGCTTACAATCTAAAGCAGGGGTCTCCATACTTTCTAAACAAAGCGCCAATTTACTGTCAGACTTTAGGGGGGACGGACTTTGGCCATTAGGAGTAGAAATAGTGGGAGTAAACAGGGCATCTTTGATTGTAGGTAGAGGAATAGTGCTCCATCGTTGGTGTCATTGGGAGAAATAGCACCCCATCGATAGTGGGAGAAATCGTGCCACATCGAAGGTGTCAGAGGGAGCAATAGTGCCCCATTGATAGTGTCAGTGGCATAAGTCATGCCACATTGTTGGTGTCAGTGGGATGAATAGAGCCCCATTGTTGGTGTCAGTGGGATGAATAGAGCCCCATTGTTGGTGTCAGTGGGATGAATAGAGCCCCATTGTTGGTGTCAGTGGGATGAATAGAGCCCCATTGTTGGTGTCAGTGGGATGAATAGAGCCCCATTGTTGGTGTCAGTGGGATGAATAGAGCCCCATTGTTGGTGTCAGTGGGATGAATAGTGCCCCATTGTTGGTGTCAGTGGGATGAATAGTGCCCCATTGTTGGTGTCAGTGGGATGAATAGTGCCCCATTGTTGGTGTCAGTGGGATAAATCATTCCCCAGTTGTTGGGGTCAGTGGGATGAATAGAGCCCCATTGTTGTTGTCAGTGGGATGAAATAGTGCCTCATTGTTGTCAGTGGGATGAATAGAGCCCCATTGTTGGTGTCAGTGGGATGAAATAGTGCCTCATTATTGTCAGTGGGATGAATAGTTCCCCAGTTGTTGGGGTCAGTGGGATGAATAGTGCCCCATCAACGGTGTTAGTGGGATGAATAGTTCCCCAGTTGGGGTCAGTGGGATGAATAGTGCCCCATCAATGGTGTCAGGGAGAAATGGTGCCCCATTGTTGGTGTCAGTATGAGGAATAGTGCCCCATTGTAGATATTAGTAGCAGGAATTATGCCACATTGTTGGAGTCGGAGGAAATTTTACCCTAAGGGCTGAATAAAGGCAAGCAATGGGCCGCAGTTTGGAGACCACAAATCTTAAGGACCAAGAACAGGATGATATGTGACCAAGGCTGTGTTTGCTTTGAATTTAGACTCATTGATTCCAGTCCAAAAGCACGACCCCAGTGATCTTTATAGCTGTCTGGAAGTGTGGCATTCTGATCACTACTGTAAGGTGAATGTTCTTTCCACTGACCACCAATGTAAGATACTTTCTTCACTCTGATCCCAATTATTTTATTTTAGCTAGGGTTCCCCAGAATCGTAAGTAACTGCTTGCCATGCACACTCCTACAGTTGGCTGTTGGGTTGTCTATCAGGCCTGCAGGGTGCACACACAGAACAGCCAACTAAAGGACTGTGCACAGCAGGCTGACAATTCTGATGTTAATCGCAGTAGCTTAGAGGTGTCCACCTTAAACGGGAAGTGCTGTTACTGGCAGGATCTTAAAAAAAAAATTGTGATTAACTAGAAAGTCCAGGTATGGTATATTTGTACTTGGTTACATAGGTCCAGCTTGGACCAACATAACTATACAGTATATAGACAGCACTACTCCAATGCCTCCGGAAGCCCTAAATCACTAAAACCACTCCAGTGATCTCCATTAGCTTTCCGCTCCCTTGCCCAGAGGCTGGCCTGCTGCGTTCTGAACACAGGTGGTTGATCGTTTAGCATGTGCACCATTCAGAGAATGCTTGGATAGCTGGGGCAGTGACGTCACGCTCTCCACTTCGTCCAATCAGAGAACACTTTGCATTTACTAAGCTTTCTCTGAATGGCACCCGTGCTGAGCAGCCAACCTCCTTGTCTTCAGAAGGAAGCAGGCGAGCTGCTCAGCATGGGACCCAGAAGCAAGTAGAGAACACTGGAGAAGCGATGTCTACTTCAATGCTTCCCAGCTTTTAGGGGCACTGGCACTAGTGGTATGGTATGGTATATACAAAGTTACATTGGCCCAAACTGGATCAGTGTAACAATGTATAAATATACCAAACCTGAAATCATCTTTACGAAATCTGTATGCAGCGGGATATGATGCCAAACATACTGAAAAATAGACTTTGGATTTAAATGCACTATGGGTACCAAGCTCTAAATCACACCTGGCACGCTGCAGTAATGTAATAAGTCTCTTGTAGTCAGTCTCCTGAATGTCTTTGTGACGGACGTGAAAGCATAAATGATAAAAGTAAAGTCGTGAGCACAGACACATCCAGCCTTGTTAGGAATACCAGTGGTTTTTTTAGATGCATGCTGCTGGGTTACAGATGCAGAACCACATACATCTCTACTTTGCACTTCACCATTGCTTTGCGTTAAGACGTGTAATAATGTATCATGTCTTAAATTATCCAAACCCCAAAAAAAACTATATTAGGCTTACTTTTCCTTCGATGTGGTGGCTGCATTTGTTTTTATTTTTTCACGGGTTTTCCCTAACGCACTTCCTGTCCTAGGATGTCAGCATTGTTACCCAAGGACAGGACTACAGAACACCCCCCCCCCCCTTCCTTTTCTCCATAACATGGGGAGGTGTTCTGTAGACCTAACAAACTTCCTGAAACACTGTTTGAGATAGGACTGCAGAGTGCATAGGATAGCAGAGGATTTCTGGCAGGATCAAAGTTTATTTTTTTTTTTCCCAATTGAACACTTCAATAGGCTTAAAGAGAGCAAATATGATAACTTTATTGTTGAAGTTTTACATATTCTTTAATACTTTTTTTTTTTTTCTTCTTTCTTTCCCAGGGTTACTCAAATACTTAATGTCACCCGAGAAATTGACAACTTCTTTCCTGAGACTTTTAAATATCTGAATATTCGAGTTTTAGATGAAGAGAGCACCAACCTTCTACCATACTGGAAAGAGACCCACAGCTTTATTTCCACTGCCAAGTAAGTCGAATGTTCACGCAAAAAAAAAAAAAAAAATGTATTTTTAACCCTTTTGTTGCCACAGGCTTAAGAAATAGGGCGGTACAGAACCACTTGCTGCTGGCCAGTTCAGTGACTATGAACTTACAGCAAAACTATCCTCCAGATGCTGCTGAATGAAAGAATAACTGTGATCAGCAGCTGACATGTCGGTGTTACTGAAGCTTGGGAATGATGTTGTCAAGCAGGCTGAAGTATAGGGGTAACGCAGATCACCGACCTGAGATGGTCACAGAAAGCAAGCTAGATCAGCAACATGCAGGCGAGAAGTATCAAAAGCTGATTTATAGTCGGGGGATAGACAGGTCAGCGATATGCAGGCGTGAAGTATCAACAGCAGCTTTGTAGTGAGGGATAGGCCGGTCAGCAATATGTGAGCAAGCAGTGTGTAATTGTGCAGAGAGAGGCTGCTAACGTCGTCATCTTTCTGTATCAATGGGGACCACCCAGCCCAGAGAAGAGGAAGGGGACTCCACAGTCTCAAGACTTTGGAATAGGTGAGTATAACAAGTAGCATAATATTCAGCTTGGGGGACCTTCATGGGAGAGAGGGGTGACTGGGATTGGGGGGGGGGTTAGTTGTGGCAAATCCAGAGTTTTGGGCTTTAACTCAACATTTCTCCGGCTCCTATCGAATGGTAGGACACTATTATCCTGAGAACG
This sequence comes from Aquarana catesbeiana, assembly GCF_042186555.1. NCBI lineage: Eukaryota > Metazoa > Chordata > Amphibia > Anura > Ranidae > Aquarana > Aquarana catesbeiana. The sequence goes on from NC_133331.1 coordinate 257,969,650, forward strand.
ATCAATGATGACGTTGCACGTTAACCACTATTCACTTTTATTTTGCACCTTCTCATTTCTGACTTGACATTCCCATCATTTTTCTAGCTTGAATGGCTGTCTCGCTTCCCGCAAAGGAGGTTACGGGTAGAAGTACCTCTGTTTTCTGCCTGCTTTCCTGGTTTGACTTCTACTTATCCTGGGATCTTCTCTAGTCTGCTGCCTTCCCCAATACACCACAGGGTTCGTTCTCCATCTCGCTTTGCTGCATGCTTTGGATTCAGTTTATGTTCAGAATGTGTTCTGTGGTCCTTTTGTGTGTTGTGTGTGTTTGTTTGGTTTTTTTTTTTTCCTTTTGTTGTCTTCTTTCGTGAGTTACTAGATTTCAATTAAACATCTGTTTCCTTTCATTTTTGTTTTTACACTCACTACTTTTTTGTTCGGTCAGGTTCTTTTATGTATTTTTTCACTCTCTACATTTGCATATCCCACGTGCCTAAAATTATAGCCAACTACTGTCCTGTAACAAATTTCACACTTTTAGTCTGTAAGTAGTGGAGGATGAATAATCTTTTTTTTTAGAATTGCACCAATCAGCCATAACATTTTTTTTACCTCCCACCTTCTATTCAGTAGTAAGGTCCCCCTTTAGCTGCCAAAACAGCCATGACCCCTTGAGGCATGGACTCCACTAGACAAAGCATCACACTGCCTATACCAGCTTGCTTTCTTTCCATAGTGCATCTTGGTGGCATCTCTTCCCCAGGTAAGCAATGCACGAAACTGGCCATCTGCAAGATGTCAAAATGTCTTCCATTGCTCCGTGGTCCAGTTCTGATGCTCACATGCCCATTGTAGGCACTTTCGGCTGTGGACATGGGTCCGCATGGGCGCCCTGACCGGTCTGCGTCTATGCAGCCCCATACACAACAAACAGCGATGCACTGTGTGTTCTGACATCTTTATATCAGAACCAGCATTCACTTTTTCAGTAATTTGAGCTACAGTAGCTCTTCTATTGGATCACACTACACAGGCCAGCCTTCCCTCCCCACATACATCAATAAGCCTTGACCACCCATGATCCTGTCACTGGTTCACAAGTTCTCCTTCCTTGGACCACTTTTTCTGACCACTGCAGACTGGGAACATTCCATAAGAGCTGCCGTTTTGGAGTTGCTCTGACAGCATTGTCTAGCCATTTGAAATTTTGCCCTTGTCCGAGTCACTCAAACCCTTAAATCCTTGTGCATATAAAGACCGCTGTGGAGCAGAAGTTACATCTGTAGGCTCAGCTGTTAATGTGGAGTGACCAAAAGTGCCTAAGCAGCAATGGTGGAATGCACTGAAAACTTCCATAGTAAGGGGAATGTTCAGAAATGGGTTAGTGAGATTTGGGAGTGAGGAGGAAGATGGGAAGGTGGGAAGAGAGATTGAGAGGCTCATAGTGCTAGTTACATCAAATGGTTCGCAGATGGTCAAATCTAGATGGGTTGACATACGTTGCTCAGGGTTGCCAAACGCAAAGAAACTTGTCATGAGAGTTTTAGTATAGCCATCAATTTGTTATAAAATTATATCGTTCACTCGGTTCTTTGCCTCCTTGAGACTGAGAACGGGGCATTTCTTGCCTTCGCTATAGTGCGCTTAGCGCCTGTAAAGAATTGTGTAGCAAGCATCCATTCAGAACAGAGGAGAGACCAGTGCAATATTTTGGCCGTGGCTTAATATGTTTGAAACTTGTGAATCCATAAGGAACAATAAGGTTCTTATGATGTTATTCTTGCTCAAAGACTCTGTGGATTTCTTGCACTGAGGGAATCGAACAAGCAGGAAAGAAAGATATTTTAGATAGATTGGTTTCTCTATATAATATCCAAGGATAAACCAATAGGTTCCTTCTATGCTTCATTACTCATTACCATATCCCACTATAACTCTGATATAACGTTTCAGCTGTTTGTGCAAGCATTTAATGAGCAAGTATTGAAAGTGGCTATACACAGCACAATAAAAAGACCAATTCAATGAAAGACTGATTCGGTTGTTAGCAACTATTGATCAGTTGAATCATTTAATGTGGAATGAGCTCATTTTATGGCACTTGGCACACTTGTATGTCTTATCCAGCACAGACAGATTCAGACTCATAGTTGCCACTTCACCCCCTGCCATCTTTACCTCCTTTTTTTTGGGTCCACTGTCACTTCTCTTCACCCGCTGGCAGCCAGTAATGAAGCAACTCCTCTGCGCACACACACACGGGAGTTACATAGTTCTCAACAACTGGCTCTAGAAGCCAGGAATGTATACTGTTTGGCTTTTGGCCTGTGCAATGAATGTTGAAGAGAAAGGATGGAATGCCACACTCCAAAGGAACAACCCAGATGTCAAGAAGAGTAAAAGCGGCTTTGATCCGATTCCTCTGATTTTTTTTTTTGTTTTTTGTTTGTGGTTTTTTTTTTATCCTTTTTTTTATTTATTTATTTTTTTGTAGAGTATTTATGTAGTGGCACCTCAGCTCCAAAGAAACTCGTACCTAATTTTGGCACAGAGCCAGGAGTGTTTGCGGTTGCAATTTTTGCCACGATTGTGTTTTGTCGCTCAATTCCACCCATGATCCGGAACGTTCAGGTTTGAACGGAGCTATACTGTTCTTTACGTCTGAGCTGTACTGTTGGAGTGCAGTTCCAACCTCCCTCTTTCCATTTGTGTATACAAAGCTGGGACGGGCTCTCTTAACGCCAGCACCCTAATAGTAATGTGAGTCATTGGAGTATCACAGGATGACTGTTTGGAGCGGCACCTGAAGTCTATGTGGTTCTTGGTCATAATGAAAAAAGGGAGAAGTCTTTTTGACAGAATAGAGTTTGCATGCCCATAATATACTAAGCTACGTTAGGACCAGTAAAGCAAGAAATTGTTTTTTACACATGATCCTTGCAGAAGAAGGGTTTTGCTTCAGGTGCTTGAGGTTGTGTGTCTTTTGGCTCCAGTGATGGAAATCCAGCCCTGGGTGGGTGAAGTTAAGAGCTCTGGTATACACATATTTACTGAAAAAGTCCCATAGAAATCGCAGAATCACCTAGCCAGCATTCAGACATAGGTGAAATATTCAGTTTTAGCCGAATGACCCTTTAAAAATAAGCTTGGGAATTTTTACTAAATACATGTAGACCTCATGGACTTTTCTTATACCTAAAATGCTTTAAGGTTTAACTCCAAACAATCGGTGGAGTACACAGATTATATACATTTAAGGGAGCTGTATTATCTGCCATTGGATTTATATTTTTGTCTATCCAGTCCTTATATTTACTCAGCTCTTCCACAATATTCTACAATGCAGTGCCAAGTGAAGGAGATCATGTACAGTTAGGGAATACTCCCAACCTACTGACTGGACAGTTGAAGAGTATCAGCAGATTGAGGCCATCTTTCTGCTCATTGTACTCTATCCTCACATTGGATCCTGCATCCAATTCGCAATGGTGTGAACCCAGCTTCATCCACCTTGTATACAATTTTGTGGCATGTTTTAGGCATTTTGCCTGGGCACCCTGGTTAAAAAAGGCTGGTATAGAGTACTGCAAAAGGCTGATATGATACCAAGTCACATTCTGGTCTTTACATGAACTGCACTAAAAAATATACTATTAAAGATAATTTTTTTTTAATGTTAAGCCCCACCTACACATCTGAATCACTAAAGATTACAGATATAGGATTGTATCAATCAAACTTAGAAAAGTTGTGGGAAAACTAAAATATATGTATATTTAGATAAAATGGGAGTATAGACGATGCATTTTTTTCAAATTAAAAAAAAAGAGAAATTTAGGGTCTTCCAGTAAAAATAAATGATCTACTTCCCGAAGATTTTCTCCACCCCATGTTGTCAGTTATCCAGGGCCCTCAACAAAGTCTGTCCATTGCTCTACATTCCCACTTCTTGGTTGATGGATTTCATATGTTAACTGTCCCAAACTGAAGCTATTTATCATTTCCAGTCTTTAGGCCCTGAAGAAGGGGTCTGACTCTGAATCATGTTGGATGTTTTACTTTTCCAAATATATGAGTTTTATAAAGACCAGAAGTCCTTGAGATCTTTTTTTTTTACAGAGCTTCCCTCAACAAGTTTCAAGTATTATTGGTATTTGTAGAACACCACAGTCATGGAAAGGATACACTGCATTCTCAGATTCACCAGCAGGTCATGCAGACTTTTGAAATATGTAAACACTGGGGATTCTCCCACACAATAATATGATTCGTACAGGGTTTTTCCACCTTTCTTGAATAATGCCATGAAGGAAATGATTGTATGTAGTAGAACCTTCTCTCTGAGGTTGGTCACATTACACATCATCCCTTCCTTCTTTCTCATCCACAGACGCCAGAATACCTGTGTTCTTGTACACTGCAAGATGGGGGTGTCCCGCTCGGCCTCCACAGTGATTGCTTATGCCATGAAGGAGTACGAATGGACGCTGGAACAAGCTTTGAAACATGTCAAAGAGAGAAGGAGCATCGTCCAACCGAATGCTGGATTCCTGCGACAGCTGCAGACATATCAGGGCATCTTGGGAGCAAGGTGAATAGCCGTTTAGATATAACAAGAAAAATGAGAGATAATAATATGGACTGCAAAGAGTAGGGCTGTCAGCTTGCAGCATACATCAGCTACAATGTGGCAGGTTCACGTTAAAGCGAGCCTGGACTCAAAAAGTGAAGACTTGCTGTTCCACAGGAAACCTCTAGATATGTCAATTGTGCCTAAGCAGTGCCCTAAAAATTTACCATTTTGTTGAATTTGTCTTCAAAAATACCAGTAAACTTTCCGTGCCTAGACACCACTGTATCCTAAAGGCTCGTACGCACTATAACAAAATCGTGCACACATTTTTGTCCTAAAAATTCTCGTATAGCGCGTACTTTACACAACTTTTGACTACCGATTCCAAATTTTCGTACGAAAATTCCCAAAGGCACAAACTCCAACATTTTTCTCGTACAGGAACAGAACAAATGATTTTCATTTTAATGTGTACCTTTTTTCGTACTGAATTTTCTAACAAGAAAAATCAGAAAAGAGAGACTGTGCATGATCAGAAACAAACAAAAAAAGCCTTTGTCGTACGAGAATATTCGTAGAATTTTCTTTAATCGGTTCCGATTTTTGCTGTGAATCATCAAGAAAAATCGGACGAATGTTCGCCCGATTTTCTTGTAGGGTGTACCCCACTTAAGCCTCATAGCTGTTTATCTGTACAGTAGTGTGAATTTGGGAATCTTTGCTTCCTCTGCCTCTCATGCTGCTCCTTGAATATTACCCCCACTTGTCATCAGATCACCTGTCATAGATCTGGTGACAGGGTCTTTTTAAAAGTATAATACTTTGAATTTTATGCATCTCAATCCTTCTTGTAAATTGGTATCGCATTTTCAGTACGCCAATCAGTTGCTTCTATTGCTGTGTCTTTTTTTTTTTTAAATTAGCTTGACTATAACTGAGCTAAGTTCCCTAAGGACTCGTGGGTGTAAGCCATCTGCATCTATTGATTCGTTCATATTAACCACTTGCTGACCGGTTAAGTCTCTCTCCCTTCAAGAGGAAGTAAACCCTGATGAGTTTACTTCCTCTTTGTTTCCCTGCAAAGGTAAAGCATAATGGGCTACTATACATCGCATAGTAGCCCATTATGTGTCACTTACCTGACACAGCAGCCTGAGATGTCACCGCTGTCCCCTCTGCTACGGAGCATCCATCTTCTTTCCAGGTATCGTGGCTCCGGCACTGTGATTGGCCGGAGCCGCGATGACGTCACTCCCGCGCATACGCACGGGAGCCATCACGAACGGCATATCGCCGTTAGCAGCGGCATGCTCAGTGCGCCTGCGCGCCGCTGTCTATGGCGCATGCGCTGTAGACAGCGGTGCCTGTCTTTTTGCAAATATCTCCTAAACCGTGTAGGTTTAGGAGATATTTCTTGGACCTACAGGTAAGCCTTAATCTAGGCTTACCTGTAGGTCAAAGTGGTCTGTAAGGGTTTACAACCACTTTCAGCTGTAAAGAGTGCCCCCTCATCCTTTGTAATGACCTTTTTAAAGTGAATAACTCTACACTAAGTTCACTATATGAACCACTTAGTCCCCTCTTCTTAAAAGCGAATACGTGCAGCTCAGCTAATCTTTCCTCATAACCAAGGTCTTCCATGTCTCTTATCGTTTTGGTTGCCCTCCTCTGCACTTGTTTCAGTTCCCCAATGTTATTTGTGGAACTGGTGCCCAAAACTGAACTGCATATTCTAGATGAATATGAAATTGCAGCTTGGCGTTGCATGCCAATATTAACCACTTGCCGACCGCTGCACGCCGATATATGACGGCACAATGGCAGCGGTGGGCAAATGGACGTACCTGTACGTCCCCTTTTAATTGGCGGGGCTAGTGTGTGCCCGTACGTCCCGTGGACTCTGTCCGCTGGTGTCCCGGGATCATGTTACGGAGAGGCAGAGCGGGGAGATGCCTATGTAAACAAGGCATTTCCCTGTTCTGCCTAGTGATCTACTGCTCCCTGTCATGTCAGCGGTAGCCCACCCCCCTCACAGTTAGAATCACTCCCTAGGACACACTTAACCCCTTGATCGCCCCCTAGTGTTTAACCCTTTCCCTGCCAGTGTCCTTTACAATAACAAATCCCTGAAGTGGGGAGGGAGGTTAAAGTAGTCCTGTGTTTCTGTCAGCAGTCCTGTTGATCTTCAGCTAGCCCTTGATGTTTAAAGGGGTTGTAAACCCTCTTGTTTTTTCACCTTAACTAGTTGCCGACCAGTCACCACATTACCTTACGTTGCTTCACTTTTTGACCACTAGGGGCACCCGCAGCGTGTGCCTGGAGCCGATGTTAGTGCCCAGCGGGCGTGATGACCACAGGGCATCCGCGATCGCTTGTGACAGAACGAGAACCGGGATCTGTGTGTGTGTAAACACACACAGATCCCGGTTCTCTCAGGGGAGAAGAGACAAATCGTGTGTTCATACTATGTGTGAACACTGCTCTCTCTCTCCTCCTAGACAGTCCCCCCCCCCCACAGTTAGAACACACTAGGGAACACAGTTAACCCCTTGATCGTCCCCTAGTGTTAACCCCTTCCCTGCCAGTGACATACAGTAATCAGTGCATTTTTATAGCACTGATCGCTGTATAAATGACAGTGGTGTCAAAAGTGTCCGATGTGTCCGCCATAATGTCGCAGTCACAATAAAAATCGCAGATCACCGCCATTACTAATAAAAAAAAAAAAAATTATAATGAAAATGCCATAAATCTATCCCTTATTTTGTTCATGCTATAACTTTTGCGCCAACCAATCAATATACGCTTATTTTATTTATTTTTTTTTTTTTTTTACCAAAAATATGTAGAAGAATACATATCAGCCTAAACTGAGGAAAAAAATTTTGTATTTTTTTATATATATTTTTTGGGGATATTTATTATAGCAAAAAGTATAAAATATTGCCTTTTTTTCAAAATTGTCGCTTTTTTGTTTATAGCACAAAAAATAAAAACCGCAGAGGCCATCAAATACTACCAAAAAGCTCTATTTGTGGGGAAAAAAAGGACGTCAATTTTGTTTTGGTGTAACGTCGCACGACCACACAATTTTCAGTTAAAGTGACGCAGTGCCGAATCGCAAGTGCTCTGGTCAGGAAGGGGGTAAAATCTTCTGGGGCTGAAGCGGTTAAGCTTATGATCTTCCAGAGCACCCAGATTCTTCTCCACTATAGATTCCCCCAGTTGTAATCCCCCTAGTATGTATAAGGTGCATTGAGGTCAAATGTAAGTTGGAGACATCCTGTAAGGATTCTACTACATAGCTTGGTATCATCTGCAAACACAAAAATAGTACTTTTAATCCCCAAATCTATATAATTCATAAATAGGTTAAAAAGTAATGGCCCAAGGCAGGACATTTTACTGGCTGTCTGGTACATCTAGATGACCCTGAGGCTGGATTTAGACTATTGTGATGTCAGACATCACATGTGATTTGCATCGCACTGCTGTGCAATGTCTGTACGATATAAATTCAGCCATACAGATTATATGGTCGAATTTATTTGCATCACATTCAGACCAAAATGATGCCGGACCTTTTTTTGGTCCGCACTGAAATCGGATTGCATGGGTGTGAACACCCATGCGATCCAGAAACTGTACAATTTCACAGTTCACACTGTGACCTGCGAACCGATCTGGAGGTGTCATTAACTTTGTATTGACACCTGCAGCGGTTCACATAGGGCAGTGTAAACTGGATGGGAGAGACATTCGATGCGGGAGCCCACACAGGAATCCCGCTGGTTCCCGCATCACATATGTGTGAACCCAGCCTAAAGGATCTGTAATCTGCATCAATGACTTGCTTAGTTTGCAGTAGTTTGAAGTCAGACTTTAACGTTGTAGTGAAGCAACTATAATAATGGAAAAGAAAAGCCTGAAAAAACTAATGTAATCAGTAATATATTACATTTTTGTTTTTGGATTTTGGTCTTTAACGTTTAGGCATTTCTTACAATATTTAATACTTTATGCATTTTGGCTATAAATAAAAGTAATCTATTTTTTTTTTTATATCCCATCTTTTTTACATTTCCTGGGCACTGATTACAGTAAGCAGCGACACAGTTATTTGTGGGACCCCAGCTCTGCAACTGCCATTTCGAGGTACCCCAGCCCTCCGGATTCTTTACCTACACTATCCTCTGCCCCTAAACAGAAGATGAACCTGCGTGTTCTTATGAGGTCTATCAGTGAGATGGACGTTACTGACTCCACCCCTGAGATGAAAGGAAACCCAATAGAAAGGGAGAGGTGTGCCTCAGACATAGGCAGTAGCCAACTGGAAGGCTTTGACACTGTGCCTGAAGAAGAGAATAGCCTAACAAAACAACTGGATAGTCCGCCATCACTGTATAACAGCTTGCTGGAGAGAAACGACAGTTCAATGGATCAAGATGAGAGCTCAAGTACGATCGACCTGGATGAGCAAGATGGAGAATTGGCAGAATCGTCCACTAAGAACAACTCAAAATGTGCTGCAATGCACCAGGAGACCACATCATTGGATGAGGTTAGTGGAAGAACCAAAAATGACTATGCATTTTATTAGTAATATATTATAACATTTGTTTTTGTTTCTTTATCCTTTAGCTTTAAAATTCGTAGTTGCCTTTTGAAACAGGTTCGGGTTTTACGTTGGCCACATTGTCCATGGAGCTATTATTCAAAGCCCTGTACTTACTGCTTTGTAATTGGCTTTCCACAAAAATCTGCCAGATGAAGAGACCATCTCAAAACTTTAAGGAGTAGATGATATATATATATAATATATAAAATATATATTTTTCATAATCCATAAAGTATTTGGATGACTTGCTCTAAATGACCTGGAACCTAGCATTAAACAAAGTCAGGGTGTGCCTAAGCCTACTTGGGATCTCAAGACTTCCATTCGCTTGGTAAACTAGGTAACCACTTTAACGCTAAACTTCTTCAGGCAAGCAGCTAAATACAAAGAATTAATAAAAGGAAGACCTTGAATTATTTCTCTACTGCAGTTTAAGTGTTACTAAACCCACAACAGTACAATCAGTCTGTATATGCAGTAAAGCATGCTTGCTATGCCCACCGGGGAACCCAAGGGGTTAATCCTTTGTATCCTTTGCTGTTTGTATATAGGCTGTTTGATCTTGTCACTCTGATCTTCCTCCTCTTCCACTGTCTCCAAAAAATAACCTATTTAGAGCCAGGGTTCTACACATGCTTAGTTTGGTGTGTATTGCTAGAGAGTTTTTTTTTTTTTTTTTTTCCTTGGGAGGGTACATGTGAGGAGCACAGGACGTACCAAGCAAACCTTTGAAGGGGTGGGGATCGTAAGAAGGACAGACAACTCGGAAAATGCTGCTGCTTTCATAAATGTAATGGCCGACAGCCGCAGTAACAGAAGGACCAAATGCTTCCGCAGGAGAAAGAGCCACATTCAACCTGTAGTGTCGGATAAAAGTATTGGGCGAGCTCCAGCTTGCTGCTCTGCACACTATTTCAGGTGATCCCTTCGCATAGGCTGCCTATGATGCTGCCATACCCCTTGTCGAATGCGCTCTGACTTCCACAGGAGGAGGAAGGCCTAGTGACTTGTATGCGATCTGTATGATTTTGACAATCCAAGAAGATATAATCCTAGGCGAAGCCGCCATGCCCTTCTTTGACCCCATAGGAAAGGTGAAAAGCTGGTCTTGTTTGCAAAAAATCTTAGTCCGCTCCAGGTAAGTTGAAACAGAGGACACCAAGTCTACCCTTTTCCATTCATCTTGCAATGCATCCATCGGGAAGGCTGGAAGAGTAGTCTCCCAATTCATGTGAAAGGAAGTAGCCACCTTTGGTAGAAAGCTTGGAACTGGTCTAAGGATAATTTTATCCGGAAGAATCAAACAAAAAGGCTCTTTGGACGAGAGAGCGCATAATTTAGAGACTCTTCTGGTAGAAGCAATGGCCGTTAAGAAAATTGACCTTAAAGTTAAATGGAACAATGAACAGGAAGACCTTGGATCAAAAGGAGAAGCCAGTAAAGCTTTCAAGACCAAAGTCAAGTCCCATTTGGGAAAAAAGGATTTCAGGGGAGGCCTAATCTTTATAGCTGCCTTCAAGAAACTGACAACCACAGGATCCAATGCCCATCTTGTATTCGTCATAGTCAACAGGGCAGAGACCTGGACCTTCAAGGAATTGTAGGCCAAACCATTATCGAGCCCATGCTGTAGAAACTCCAAAATGTTTGAGACTGAAGGGGACTTGGGTTCCCAACCCTTTTGCGCAGAGATGCGTCGAAAAACTCTCCACACTCGGTGATGGGTCAAATTTGAAGACTTCTTACGAGCCTGTAATAAGGTATTCAGTACTCGCTCTGAGAGTAGGGTTGCCACCTCATCCCTTTAAACCCAAACACATATGAATTACACAGGTACTGAGGCTAATTAAATGCAGATAAGGCAACAAGTGAGTTTAATTGCCACAGAATTTGTGTAATTAATATGTGTTCGCATATAAAGGGATGAGATGGCAACTCAAAGACCAACATGAACTACTACCTTGTAGAGGTAGTCCTGGGCAGCCAATCAGTGGAAGTTTGGGTCAGGATATGACCATTGTTCATGTTGAACTGTAATGCCCAAGACTTCTCAGTAAAGTTGCGTCAAGTGTTCTAAGCCTCCTCTGAAGTCATTGAAAGGGGTCCATCATGCATGTTGGTCTCCAGGCCTATTGAAAAGAACTTGGGTGAGTATGGCACATGTGAGGTATGAAGCAAAGCTACAAGGAAAGGTATACCTACTGGGCAAGTCAAGCAGTTGCTTGACTGCAGCCAGTGGTGAGGCATGGCGCCTGTTATAGGTGAGGGTAGAGTTGCAACCCCATCCCTTTAAACCTGAACACATAGGAATTACACAGGTTCTGAAGGTTAATTTAAGGCAGATAAGGGCAACAAGTGAGTTTAATTACCACCTTAATCAGCCTCAGAAGCTGCTTAATTAATATGTGTTCGGGTTTAAAGGGATGAGGTGGCAACCCTATCTGAGAGGTCCATTAATTTCAATCTCCCGGGGTTCGTATGACACATCTCGTTCTGGACCAGGAGATCCCAACAAGGCAGCAGTGGTATTAGTTAGCACATCTTCATCTTCCATACTAGTGGAAACCATGGCCTTCTAGGCCAGAAAGGCAGAATCGCTATTGCCGTGACCCTCTCTCGGTGAATCTTCAACAGGACTTTGAGGATCAAAGGGAGCGGAGGGAACACGTACACCAGGGGAAAGTTCCATGGGTTGTCCAGAGCATCTTGGCCATATGGGATGGCAGGTTAGGGAGAAGAAGAGAGGAAGTTGGAAATTCTTCTCCAACGCCATGAGGTCTATTGCAGGTAACCCCCAGGCTTTGAAGATCTTTCTCAGGTATTTTGGATTCAGGCCCCACTCGTGATCCAAAAAGCTTCGACTCAATCGGTCTGCCAAGACATTTTTGGCCCTGGGAGGTAGGCCCCTGTCAGGGAATCGAGATTCCTCTCTGCCCACAGGAAGATCTGGCATGCCACTTGAAGGGATCGACTCCTGGTGCCCCCCTGACGAGACAAGTAAGCGACAGTGGTCTTGTTGTCCGAGAGGATTTTGACAGCTTGACCTTTTAACACAGGTTGGAATGCTAGAAGAGCGCGTCGCACGGCTTCCAATTCTAGGAGATTCGAACTCTGCGATACATGAGGCCCCCATCGGCCCTGAGCCTACTGTCCCAAGCAGTGTGCTCCCCAACCAAGAAGACAGCTGCACACCACAGGCAAGATTGCGAGAAATTGTCCAAGAAATTCGCAGAATGATTTATAGACACCGGAATGTGGATCTTCTGAGTCAAGGAGTGGCGATCCCATTGGAGAAGGAAATTGCATTGAAAACTCCTTCTTCGCCACCTGGCCCATGGAACTACCGGGATCGTGGCGGACAGTATCCCCAGATAGCACATGCATTCCTTCTAAACCAGAAGAGGTCTGGCCATTACCCTCCTGGTTTGGGTCTGAATGCCCTGAATCTTCCTCTGGGGAAGAAAAACTCAACCCCGTACTGTGTTGAATTGTACTCCGAGATACTCTAATAACTGGGTTGGCTGCATCTGAATGGTAATTGATCAGCCACCCGAACTGGGTGAGTGTTTAGCAGGTGGGAGCCACATGCTCTAGAAGGTGTTTTGAAGGGGCTAGTAGTAGTAGACTATCCAAATAATGGAAAATCTGTATGTCTTTGACCCTGAGTGTTGCGATGACGGCTGACAGTATTTTTGAAAATGTTCTGGGAGCAGTGCAGAGGCCGAATGGGTGACACTGAAACTGGAAGCGAGACCCTCCCACTGCAAAGCTGAGAAAGCGATGGTGAGACGGATGTATGGGAACATGTAAGTAGGCATTCGCTAGATCGATGGAAGCCATCCAGTCTACTTCTTTCACCACCGATATAATCATTTCCAACAACTCCATTTAGAATGGTGGAACCTTCATATAGGAATTCAGCACTTTTAAATCTAAGACTGGCCTGAACCCCCCTGAAGCTTCTGTTACTAAAAATAAAGGGGAATAGACTCCTTGACCCCATTCTCGCTTTGGAACTGGAAGAATGGCTTTTGCTGTCAGCAATCCTTTTATATACGTTCGCAAACACTGCCTCTTCCCTAAAGTTGCTGGAAGCCGAGTTTCCACAAATAAGGACTGCGGGGGTCTTGATCTGAATTCGAGACAATAGCCGTCTTGAATGATGGTCAAAATCCAGGTATCCTGTATCTCGTCTGCCCAAACCCTCGAATTGAGCCAGCCTCGCTCCTTCTTGAGGGTTTTGGGCGAAGACACCTTCAGAAGGCTTTGTTGGAGCCCTTAGGGGCTTGGTTAGGTCTGGGTTTGGTGGGAAGGACGAACTAGTTCCCCTCCAATGCCTGAAAAATGGCCTAACAGGCCTATAGGAACTCTCTTCTCTGAAATTTTCCTTGGATTTTCTCGTAAAGCGAAAGGGCTGTCGCTTTCTTTTCTTTTCCTGCGGGATTAGGCCCAACTTGCCACCAGAGACTTGCTGGATTGCCGACTCTAGGGCCTTACCAAAGAGCAGCTTGCCGTCGAATGGAACTGAACATAGGCTATGTTTAGATGCATTATCTGCCGCCCAGTGCCTCAACTCCAAAAACCCTTTGGGCCGTCACGGAATGAGCCATCCTCTTCGCTGCCATCCTGACCTGGTCTACAGCTGCCTCCGCCAGGAATTCCACCACTGTCTTAATGAACTGTAAGGGAGAAGAATTTCCACTCCTAAGTTCCTCCCCCGAACATCCATCCAATTCCGACAGCTATACCGCCACAGAGGTGAGGGACACTGCCGGCCTACACACTGCCCCTGCCACAGTATACAATCTCTTTAAATTTGTATCAATTCTGCGATCCATGGTGTCTCTGAAAGAAACCGAATCCTCCAGTGGCAGCGTAATATGGCGGACCAGCCTTTGCAATGAAGCATCCACCCTAGGCGCGTAGTGTCCCATAGCTCCGCATCCTTTGCACTGAACGGATAGTTTTGAAACTCTATTGTGGACATTGAGCTTCTTCTCCGGCCTAAACCATTCATCTTCCACCACTTCCTGAATCTCAAAAATGAGAGGAAAGGAAGGCAAAGATCTTTTTAACTCTGGATAGTATTTTCGTTGCTTCCTTGGAGGGAAGGCCTCCTCTTGCCACTGCAATGCTGCTTCCACTAAGGTGGCGGAACGAACACAAAATCAAGAGTATGGGATTCTGGCCCCACTTCAATTTCAGAGGAATCCGAGCCGCTATCCACATTTGGGTTGAAACGAACTGATGCCTCCTGATCTGAATCTGCGGAAGCTGAAGATGATGCAGGGCGAGTGCTTTTCTTAGACACGCTTCTTAATCCCTCCTTGACTGTGGTTTTAATATAGGATTTCACCTGACTTGCATCCGCCGCATTGTCTCGTGCTACTTCCTTGAAGTAAGAAGCGCATATCGGCTTCCCCGGAAGAACTTCAGCTGAAACGGCCCAACGGCATTTTTCTTCTGACTGGCCTGGTGACGAAGACCTAGCCGAAGAAGAGGACCGCCGCCTGCGCCAGGATTTGCTTTTTAGAGGCTTTCTGATGGCTTAACCTCTTTTGGCCCGGTTGCGAGACAAGGGTGAGGGAGATCTGGAATGCTGTTGGCTATTATCCAGCCGCATGCAACTTTGCAATTTGTCATGTCTTGATTTTTTTTCTTGCTTTTCTGAGACTGCGATGCAGCTTTGGAACCTCTTTGCGGGCGTTTATCCCGCACTGGGCTCTTCTCTCTGCAAGAGACCAAAGGGGTGCTCCCTTTTAACAAAAAAAAAAAATCACAGTTTAAAAACCTTTCCACGGAATCTTCAGTGCTAAAGACAGACAGGCAGAATCCCAGAAAGACCTGCAAGGCAAGACTAAGCTTGAGACTTCCTATTGGTAAGGCTTAGGCACAGCATGAAGCCAGAGAGACGCCATTAGACCAGTTACCTGAGCAGAGCAGAAAGCTGATCAGCTGGAGCTAGAACACCGGAGCAAGACTGCCAGGGCGGCCCAGAGACTGTCAGGTCCGCCCCTAAAAGGCAGAACAGCGCCACGAATCAGCCACGAGCGTCCCGGCGGTTTTCTAGGCAACCAGACGAGGAGGCCGACCTCTGTGACGTCACCCGCCCGACTCAGAACTGCCCCGAGAATACACGTGGGGTGGCCTGTGCACTACAGATCCCAGCGCCAGGCGAAAACAATAATAGAAACCAGGCCAGGAGTGACATCAACTGTAAGGTATAATACAGTCATTTAAACTGCATGTTTACATAGCCATACAAATGCAGTACTTTATACTGCCCTGTAATATCCCTGCACCAAGGGAACCCACCTCCTCGGGAGATTTACAGCCCATATGGGGGGTCTTCTGAACTGGGGGAGGCTGAACCCAAACAGGGCGGAAAAAACTTGTCCCAATTATTCCATTTCTTTTCTCTTTTTTTTTTTTAAAAAGGCGTCCGGAGCGAGGACGAAAAAAGAACACTGGCCTATACCGACAGCCACCCTTTATTGGCTAAGAAAAAGGTGGTCCTGGAGGGGTCAGAGAGGGCAGAGCTGACCCATAGTAGGCGGACATTGGGAGGTCCAGGAAATAGTTTTGCCCCTGTACAAATCATTAGTAAGACCTCATCTGGAATATGCGGTTCAGTTTTGGGCACCAGTTCTCAAAAAGGATATCGGGGAACTGGAGAAAGTGCAGAGAAGGGCAACCAAACTGATAAGAGGCATGGAGGAGCTCAGCTATGAGGAAAGATTAGAGGAACTGAATGTATTCTCTTTTGAGAAGAGGAGATTAAGGGGGGAAATGATCAACATTTACAAATACATAAGTGGTCCATATAGGGACCTTGGTGTTGAGTTATTCACTTTAAGGTCATCACAGAGGACAAGAGGGTACTATTTCTGTATTTGGAGATGAAATCTTTTCTCCTCTAAAACGTAAAGGTTTCTTTACCGTAAAGAGCTGTGAAAATGTGGAATAGACTTCCTCCAGAGGTGGTTCTGGCCAGCTCAGTAGATTGCTTTTAAAAAGGCCTGGATTCTTTCCTAACTGTACATAATATAAGTGGATACTGACATTTATTGGTAAAGTTGATCCAGGGAAAATCCAATTGCCTCTCGGGGGATCAGGAAGGAATTTTTTCCCCTGCTGCAGCAAATTGGATCATGCTTTGCTGGGGTTTTTTGCCTTCCTCTGGATCAACTGTGGGTGAAGGATTGTGTATATGGGATTGTAATTTTTTTTTTTTTTTTTTTTTGGTTGAACTAAGATGGACTTGTCTTTTTTCAACCTGACCAACTATGTCCCATGAGGCATGGCTCCTCATACATTCACAAGTTTTTAAGGCACTTAATGACATGTATAGAGGTGTACTGAGCTTTGTGTGCTGCACTATGTATACTGACATGTATGGACGGTGTACAGAGCTGTATGTGTGCTGCATTGTATTTTCTGACATGTAAACAAATGCATTCTGTATGCAGCTCAACTAATTGGTTGACCAGCTAATCGATTATGAAAATGACAACTATTTTTACAATCGATTATGTCGATTTAGCTGTTTTAGCCCTACTCCAACTATATAACCAGCAGGGTGAACGGGGGAAAAAAAAAAGATCCCGCATCCCCACAATTGATGCGGATGTAGAGATCCCCCCTGCCACACTTTTTTGTATTCTGACTCCCCACCTTGTTAGTATACACAGTTTAGCACTACAACTAATGGCTGCAAGTGCTGATCGAATGCTGATTTTCCAGCATGATCGTTCAGCAGATGTCAGAGGAGAGGAGATAGTCACACAGACCGACCAAGTCAGCCAATGTGTGTAGCTAGCTTTAACTACTTAAGGATCGCCTACCGCAGATCTACTGCGACAGGGCGGCTCTATTGTGCGAGACAATGTACCTGGACGTCATTTCATGCAATAGACAGTGTGAGGGGGGGGGGCATCAATTAGTGGGTTTGCGGGACCCGCCAATCATTACCCAGAGAGGCAGATCGCAGTAAACAAGGCAAATTGCCATTATGACAGGGATTTACTCAGTAATCTTGTGTTCCTGCTAAGCCGGAACATGGATCTCTGTGTTCCCCCAGTCAGTTCATCCCCCACACAGTTAGAAAGCATCCCCTAGGGGACACACTTAAATCTTTGATCACCCCTGGTGTTAACTCCTTCCCTGCCAGTGTCATTAGTACAGTAACGGTGCATATTTTTAGCACTGATCACTGTGTTAGTGTCACTGGTTCCCAAAAAAGTGTCGGTGTCCGATTTGTCCACCCCATGTCGCAGTCCCGCTAAAAAACGCTGATTGCCGCCATTACTAGTAAAAAATAAATATAAATGCCATAAAAATATCCCATAGTTTGTAGACGCGATAACCAATAAATATGCGCTAATTGGGATTTTTTTTACCCAAAAATATGTAGCAGAATACATATTGGCCTAAATTGATGAAGACTTTTTTTTTTTTTTTTTTTTTTTTTACCTTTTTTTATTTTTTTTTTTTATTGGATATGTTTTTAAAGCAGAAAGTAGAAAAAAATTTTTTCTCAAAATTGTCACTTTTTTTGTTTATAGCGCAAAAAATAAAAAACACAGAGGTGATCAAATGCCACCAAAAGAAAGCTCTATATGTGGGGGAAAAAAGGACATCAATTTTATTTGGGTACAGCGAGGCACGATGGTGCAATTGTCAGTTAAAGTAACGCAGTGCCTTATCGCAAAAAATGGCCTGGGCATAAAGGGGGGTAAAACCACCTGGGGCTGAAGTGGTTAATCATCAGAATTCAGATTTAGACTTTCATTCCTACCTTTTGAATAAATTTGGTTTATATTCTGACTCTGCTGACACACATTGAATTTTATAGTCCTGAGTTCTTTTTTAATGTTTGTTTTTTTTTTTAGGTGTTTGTTTCTCCATCTTCCTCCCCCCGCTCTCAGTCCGCGGCAGCCCGTAGAAGAGTAAGACGCAAAAAGAAACTTCAGACTCAGCATCCAGTAGAGAACCCTCGAGCGGGCCTTTCGTCAAAGTCCGAGTCTGTGGCAGTGCTTGAAGGAGCAGGACTTGTATCTAAGCGTCTGCAGGAAGTAGAAGAAGAAGGCCGCAAATCTCGGATCATCCGACAGAGCAACGTTGGAGAGATGCCAGAGGAATTATAGACCTTCAAGGCTTCCACATGTGTTTTGGCCAAAGGGAATGCAGGCAGTATTTGACCTGGGGGAGCATATTTTTATATTTTTGTAAAAAAAAAATATTTTTCCATTGCCATTACCACATGGTAGACAGCGGAAGCTTTGAAAGAAAAGACTCAGGGATGGTATTTACATTTTATATCTGGTTATTTTTAAAATATATGTTTGTCATAAGATTCATTTTAATAAATAAAATGGAGTCAGTTGAGTCTTTTAAAGACCAAACCTCTTCAACAGCACGGCTGGCACAGCATCGAAGCCTTAAATAGTAACATTGGCTATTATGTGAATGCTATGTCTCTTACACACACTGGCACACATCATACCCATGATGGTATATGCATTACTTTTCGTATATGATGAATAGAAGCTACCTGCAGCTAACAGATTCAAAATTTAAGCCTCCCATATTGGAGTAGGATAGGGACAGTCCAAATCGGGTTGGTTGCTGATAGGCTTTGTATTTCTGTCTGTCCAGTCTTGACATTTTACACAGCCCTGCCTGGCAGGGCAGGAGACCTAGCTTTTTCCCTGCTGAAGTTCAGTACCATTTGTAGGTCTTGTCCCTCACCCAGCACTGTGGTTGGACAGATTGGAGAAGCAACAGTCTGATGTCCCGATCTCTATTAACCTCTACACGCCGACCACCTCCCAGCCCTTCAAGAGTTCCAAAAGCCGGTAGGGGGGCATTAGGGCCATGTGACTGCTGTGATTGGCTGTCACAGTGGTCACATGATCAGAAAGCTCCCGATCGCTAGTATGCATCGGGAGTTTACCGGTACCCACCTGCTACCGTGCTGGGAGCATGCTCTCGGCACGGTAAGTTATTTTTACAGGGCCACCTCGGCGGGTGGGCCTTAGCGCCAAGCAGCTGCATATATGCACCAGCATCAAGGGGTTAAATGCAAAAACATTCTACGTAGTGGAGGTTTTTTTGAGGCACAGACCACCAAAGAAAATATTCCATCACAAAACTTTTATATAAAATCATCAGATTTTATTATACAGCATCTCATATGAATTAGAAATTATATTATTGTTGTTTAGTCGTGTCCGACTCTTCGTGACCTCATGGACCATAGTGCGCCAGGCTTTTCTGTCCTCCACTGCCTCCCGGAGCTTGCTTAACTTCATGTTCATTGTTTTCGATGATGCTATCTATCCATCTTGTTTTCTGTCGTCCCCTTCTCCTTTTTCCTTCCATGTTTTCCAGCATCAGGGTCCTTTCCTAAAAGTCTTCTTTGCATTAGGTGGTCAAAGTATTAGAGTTTCAGCTTCAGGATCTGTCCTTCCAGTGAATATTCAGGGTTGATTCCCTTTAAAGATTGACTGGTTTGGTCTTCTTGCCATTCAAGGGACTTTCAAGAGTCTTCTCCAACACCATAGTTCAAAGGCATTAATTCTTCGGCGTTCAGCCTTCCTTATGGTCCAACTTTCACAGCCATAGGTTACTACTGGGAATACCATAGCTTTGACTATACGGTAGGGTGTTGTCTCTAATTTTTATAATGTTGTCTATTTTGTCATTGCTTATCCTCAGGCTGTATATATCAACACTCTATAATTCACATGACATTAAAGCGGTATTAAACCCAAAACCAGCAATATATTGCAGTTTACCAATCATTAGATGTGGCTTTTCCCCCCTCTGTTTTCACCTGATGATCTGGCCAGTAACACACCTCCTGTATTAGAGTGCCCCACACTGGATGAATGCGCACAGGGGGCACTTTTGGAAAGCAGCATTGTCAGTCTAAGGGGAGATAAGTGTTAGATGTACTAGCAGATTTAGATGGACTAACAAATTGAAGCTAAACTCCAGCTAGTACTTTTTTTAACCAGTTACAGCAAACAGTGTATATTTATTTCCTTTTTTAGGTTTTACATAAATAAAATCTGATTATTGTATTCACCCCTGCCAGTGTTAAATGGTTTGTCTCGTCCCTGTAACTGATGCATTCTGCTGGAGAGCTTGTTCTTTTGAAAAACAGACTTACTGGCTGGGTCACCATATAAAGATAGAAGAAAGAGAGCCTAAAAAGAGAACTAATGCAGCCATCACATCTAAGAATTGGTAAGCTGCAATATAATACATTTTTGCTTTTGGGTTTTCAACAAATTCGGATATTACCTATGACCGTGATGGCGAACCTTGGCACCCCAGATGTTTTGGAACTACATTTCCATGATGCTCAACTACACTGCAGAGTGCATGAAAACATCTGGGGTGCCAAGGTTCACCATCACTGGCCTATGACAATAAATATGTGGATGTTTCAACGCGTTTCAACAAACTCTGGGGATAGAGCGGATATCTGTAATATGCATACTAGTGACATTATACCCAATTTATTCTGAATATATCACATCTGCATAATCAATCTCGTTTCCAATAACACTAGGAAGCATAGAGTTTCAAGTTTGGTCAGCCTTATATGTTCAAAACATTTCATCCAGTATCGGTCTCTTCTGTGGAAGCCACCATCGCCCAAGGGAGCAATGTCTAGAGCAGAGTTTCCCAACCAGGGTTCCATTGAACCCTAGGGCTCCTCCAGGGGTTGCTAGGGATTCCTTAAAGTGTTTGTAAAGGTGTTTTTTTTTTTTTTTTAAAATAACAAACATGTTATACTTACCTTCACTGTGCAGCTCGTTCTGCACAGAGTGGCCCCGAACCTCGTCTTCTGGGGTCCCTCGGCGGCTGTTTCAGCTCCTCCCCGCAAGCATTCACCACCTTAATGCGAGCTCCCTCGCACGGTGGTGAGTGCTTGCGGGCGCGCTCCCGTGATACAGCCGGCGGCTATAGCCGCTCGCTGTATCACTCGGCCCCGCCCCCCCGGCGCGCCGCGTCATCGGATGTGATTGACAGCAGCGCGAGCCAATGGCTGCGCTGCTTTCAATCCATCCACTGCAGCCAATCAGCGGCCAGGGTGAGCGGAGGAACAGATGTCGGGAACGCGAAGCTGACTTTCGAGGCGTCAGGTAAGTAAAACGGGGGGGCTGGGGGCGGCGGTTCTGTCAGAAGTTTTTTCACCTTAATGCATAGAATGCATTAAGGTGAAAAAATTTTTACCTTTACAACCCCTTTAAGCTTTGAACAATTTCTGTCTCTTAGATAAGTTTCCACTGACACCATTGATCTTTTTAGGTATCTGTAAGGAGGTAATTCTTCCCAATGACCACAAGTATGAGGAGCATCCTTCCCACTGGCCATCACACTAATGTATCATGAGTTGTAGATTATAGTAAGTTCTAGCAGGGGTTCCCTGAAACCATAAAGATATTTCAAGGGTTCCTCCAAGGCTGGTCTAGAGGGCCATCATAAGTAGAATGTTTTTGTATTTATATGATTTATGGAATGTTGGCGCAGGATTAAAGTTATTTCCTTCCTCCTGGTTTTCTCTGTTACTCTGGTCTCCCCTTCTACAGCAAGAGGCTAATATCATGTCGAATTCTGGTACTTACCCTGCTTGCATTTAAAAATAAATTACATTTGATGATTTATTAACCCCCTCGCTGCCACCAATGTAAGGCCTGGAATGTGTTCACATCACAGCCAATTGTCCGCTTTCTACTTGAAATGATTTGGGCTGCTTTACAGCTGCGGCAAAAATGAAACCCCGCTATCGTGTTTGGAGAGCATTTCGATGTAAGGGGTCATGCTGCAGGCAATGCAGGCAGTTGTGGCACGGTGGTGCGGGCTTTTAAAATTTTAACAAGGCAGTGAGGAGGGGAGCGTCGTCCTCACCCCAGCCACCTGCCCTATGAAAAGCGATCTACCCTGGGTTGTTTCTCAGAGTGGTGGCAAGGGCTACTGCACCTTTAAATGAGCCCTTACTTGCAGAATCAACAAGTGACAACAAAAGAGAAAAATGAATCATACAGTAAAACCTTGGTTTGAGAGTAACTTGGTTTGAGAGCGTTTTGCAAGACAAGCAAAAATGTTTGATAAATTGTGACTTGATATACAAGCGATGTCTTGATATACAAGTAGCATCATATCACAACTGAGTATAAAAGAGAAGAGAAGCGCCTCTAAGTGTAACAATAGGCTTATATTTAATGAAGGTAAAACATTTAGCAACTCACATGGTTGATAATTAGAACAGGCACATTTAAGTATGCAGGCATCCTCTTTTAATCATCAACCATGTGAGTTGCTAAATGTTGTACCTTCATTAAATGTAACCATATTGTTACACTTAGAGGCCCCTCTCTTCTCTTTTATACTCTGGAGCTCCTGCTGGATTTGTCTTCTAATCCCCTTGTGGAGGCTTCCATTTGTGGATGGACATTCTATGGTTACACAGCCTATCACATTGCTAGAATCTTTTTATATGGACTATAAACTGAAGGCCTTATCAATAAATGGTTGTGGAAGGAATCATTAAAGTTTCCATTATTTCTTATGGGAAAATTTGCTTTGATATACAAGTGCTTTGGATTACAAGCATGTTTCCAGCTCTCTGCCTTATTTGCAATTCCTTTGGTGTGCATGGGTTGATGGGAATTCCGCATATAAATGATTTCAGATATGCATTTTCGTTCTTCAGGGAATTGTTTTACAGCCAAAAAAAAAAAATGCTTTATGAGACGTTTGAGAGTAAACTATCAGGCTTTAAGCAATGGGGTCATCAAGCGCAAATGAATACATATGAAGAGCAAAATGCTCAAAGTAACCAGTAAGAATGCCTCTTTGATGTGGTTCCAGTAAGCTTAGATATGATTGGTTGCTATGCACTGCACTTTACGTGTCGCATTGCCTTGCTAGACAAGCCTGTTCCAACTTGCACAGAATACAGATCATTTATGGATATTGCATAACTTTGTTCTGAACCTTTTGTCATACTGTCATTTTTGGAGAATTTTTTTTTACACGCAAATTGTACATTGCATTTTTAAATGTATTTTTTCAATTGTGCTGCTAGAAATAATGTTATATTGTGCAAATGTTAACTTTTTTCTTTGGCCTGCAAATATAATAATGTTATCGCAATTAGCAGTGTGCCCTTCTCTAAAATATGGAATTGTGCTACAAATATATTTTTTTAATTCAATACCATTACAAAACAAATACTTTTTTTTTTTAAAAACATGACCGCTTCCAGACTGCCCCACGTACATTTACTGCAGCAGGGCGGCCCTTCAGCGCAAAATCACGTACCTGTACATGATTTTGATTTCCGAGTCTGGGGCGCTTGAACCCCAGGCGACCCGCTCCCGCTGTGATTGCACGCAGCGGGAGCCAATCAGCGTGTCTGATGGACCCGATGTCCGCTGGGACCCACTGATCATTCCCAAGGCAGACAGAATGGCCTTTTGCCTATGTAAACAAGGCAGATTGCCGTTCTGTCAGAGAGGAAGACCTGAAGAAGTTGTAGACGCTATAACTTTTGCGCAAACCAATCAATATACGCTTATTGGGACATTTTTTTACCAAAAACATGTAGCAGAATACATATTGGCCTAAATTGATGAAGAAATTTTAGATTTTTTTTTTTTTTACTTTTTTTTTTTTTTTTAATTGGATATGTTTTATAGCAGAAAGTAAAAAATTAGTAGGGTACAGCTTTACGCGACCGCGCAGTTTTCAAAGTGCCATATCGCAAAAAATGGTCTGATCATGAAGGGAGGGTAAAACTTCCAGAGCCTAAGAGGTTAAAGTTTTGGTCATTTTGAAGGGTGGTATTTTAGCCCTTCCTGCCATAACATTAACCACTTCAGCCCCGGAAGATTTGACCCCCTTCCTGACCAGAGCACTTTTTACAATCTGGCACTGCGTCACTTTAACTGACAATTGTGCGGTCGTTCGACGCTGTACCCAAACGAAATTTGCATACTTTTTTTCCCCCCACAAATAGAGCTTTATTTTGGTGTTATTTGATCACCCCTGCGTATTTTATTTTTTGCGCTATAAACAAAAAAAGAGCGACTATTTTGAAAAGAAAAAATAGTTTTTACTTTTTCTATAAATATCCCCAAAAATGTTTTTCAAAAACAAATTTCTTCATCAGTTTAGGCCAATACATATTCTTCCACATATTTTTGGTAAAAAAAAAAAAAAAAAATCGCAATAAGCGTATATTGATTGGTTTGCGCAAAAGTTATAGCGTCTGCAAACTATGGGAAAGATTTTTGCCATTTTTTTTACCTTCCCTTTTTTCTTTTTTTCTTTTTTACTAGTAATGGTGGTTATCTGTGATTTTTAGTGGTATTGGTTATGATAGATTTGATGGTGCTCCTAGGGATCATCAAAGATTTAGATTTTTTTTTTTTTTTTAATAACCTAACCCTGACTTGTATATAACCCAAAAAGTGTGGAAATATGGCCGCCTCTACCTCACACTACTCCGCGCCGAGAATCACTGCGATATGTGATGTAGTGTAAAAAAGCAGCTACTTAAAATAATAATAAACATATGTGTGTAAGCAATAAAATCATAGAAAACAAAAAACAATGCCAAAGTCTCTAATCTCTTATTGCAGCAGCGCTATATGTTAAGCCTATCCAGACACAAAAAGAAAAAAACCATTGATAAGGAGATCTAGGAAAGTTCAAATAGCTGTGTTCTGCAGAAGTGAAGAGCTTCTTTCACCAAGGATAATCACCGCGTGCAGGGGAGACCACACCCAATGAGATTGCACTCACCAGAAATTCAGCATACACAAGCCTTATGATGTTATCATTAGTAGCTTTCCGTCTCCTTTATCCAACCACCAGATGTAAGTAACATTCTCAGTTGATACCGCATAACATATGGGAGGAATAAGATAACCATATAGCATAATATTGCTAAAACAATTTTATTGAATCATCCAAATATTCCCCCCTTGTAAAACTGTGTACCAAATATATAATATAAACGAGCATTTGTAATAAAGTGCACTGTGCCTGATATTCCATCTCCCGGGAGGTTCTCCAGAGTGTTCACTGAATACAGCTACCAACCTACTTCCTAGTTCCTCTCCGGTGCGTGGAACGCACGCGTCACTTCCGGTAGATTACGTCACTGACGCGTTGCGTCACTTCCGGACGTCGTCTGAGGGCGTAATCTACCTTCTGGAGGGCCAGTATTTATGTAAGTGGTAGGTGCGGCAGCCAATAAGGTGAGACCTGCTAACAAGACCCCACCCTGCATAGATCAGCGTTCAGGGAGCTGTCAGCAATGGGGAATAATAGCTCCACAAGACCTTATCTTACACGAATGAATCGGACTGCCGAAAACCTATCACCACTGGCTACTCAAAGGAAAATGACTCACATGTCTATTACAGGAATATACCATAAATACATTCATACTAATACACATATACAATTAGCATGCAGATATAGTTCTTTGCATATAATAATTTAAGTATGCAAACCGCAAGCCGATATAATTCCCTATAACTAATCAAGACGTGTGATTTTCTGATGGAATATGTATAACAGCCTGCATGTTAATGCTTCCTATTTCAACTTCCTATTTCCATACTGGGCCACTACCCTCAGCATTAATATGGGTATCAAAATAAATATCCATGGAGGATGCAATGCAAACTAAAATAGTAAGGCATTCAAACTAAACTTGTGCATAATCAGTGTGATGCCCGAAGTGTGGGTCATATATGACCAACAATATAAAATATAAATATAAAATATCTGGAATTAGAATTATGACCTACATGTAATTTGGGCAATTCAATTAAGATTGAAATTTAAAATTTACACTATAAAATATATATATATATATATATAACCTACATTTATTCTTATTATATATGTGACAAAGACTATTCAAGATTATATGTGCAAGTCAATACTATGTCACTGATAAAACCATTTATGTGTCACTGATAAAACAATTGATATCCAGCTCAATATTAAGGCCTTTGGGGGAGAGTACATCCACAGAATAAATCCACCGAGTTTCGCGTTTGGATAGTTCTCGGATGCGATTCATACCTCTCCAATGAGTTTGGAGATGTTCCACACCCCAAAATTCCAACCCCGTTGGATCCATATTATGTTTCAACTTAAAATGTAATGAAACATTATGGTCCTTGTAACCTATTTTGATGTTATTAATATGCTCAGAAATTCTAACTCGTAGCAATCTCTTCGTGCGGCCTATATAAATAAGGCCTCAGGGGCATTTTAGAGCATAGACCACGTAAGTACTATTGCACGTTATAAATTGTTTAATGTCAAAAGAATGATTATTCACAGAAGAAACAAAATTGTCAATTCCCCTCAATGGTCTAGCAACTTCTCTGCATGCTTTGCATTTTCTGCATGCGAAAAAAACGTTTCAGTCCCAAAATGACTGAGGGCGTTTGGGAGGATCTATTACCTCTTTTACCATTTTATCCCCGAAATTTGTGGTTTTTCTATAAATGAATTGAGGTGTGGGTGGAAGTACGGTAGTGAGTTTCTTGTCCATTAAAAGGATGTGCCAATGCTTTTTAAAAATGTCCTCAACTTCCTTATACTGAGAATGGAATTGAGAAATGAAACCCCATTCTTTATTGCGATTATTTTCATTCCTAGAAGGCGCATCTGAACGCTCCTGATCTACTTCTTGTAAGCACGCTGCCCTGGGCAGGGCTGCTACTTCTTCCACCACTCCAGTTTATACCCCTTAGCTTCAAATCTCTCCGTAAGGATTTTGGATTGGAGAAAGAACTCAGCTTCTTCGGAGCAATTTCTTTTTACCCTCATGATTTGACCTTTTGGAATATTTTTGAGCCATAAGGGATGATGGCCGCTGGTAATAGGTAAATAGCTATTCCTATCCGTTTAAAAAAAAAAATACCTTTGTTTCTAATTTGTCGTTTCTTCGATATATAGTTACATCAAGAAAATTGATTGTATCCCTATGCCAATTTGAAGTCAATATTATATTGTTATTGTTACGGTTTAATGTTTGTAAAAATGATTCTAATGAATCAGGTGATCCGGCCCAAATAAAAAACAGATCGTCAATAAAACGTTTGTAGAAAATTAATTCTGGACGTTGTTCTCTAAAGATGGTTTTGTCTTCCCACTCCGCCATGAAAAGGTTTGCGATACTGGGCACGAATTTCGCGCCCATTGCAACACCTCTCTGTTGTGTATAGAAATTTCCACCATACCAAAAATAATTGTGACTGAGGCAGAAATCAAGAGCATTCCTCAAAAAGACTTTTTGATTGTGGGGAAGGTCATCTCTTTGGCATAGAGCTCAATTGAGCGCCAGCAGGGTATCATCGTGCTGTATAATGGAGTACAGAGATGCAACACCTGCTGTGACCAAAATGGCCTGTGGTTTATCTGTTAGATCAACATTCTGCAAACAGTTCAGGAAATTTTTTGTGTCTCCAAGATATGAGCGAGTACATATAACGCTTTTTTGTAAAAAACAATCTAAGTACTGGCCCATTCTTGCAGAAATCGACTCAATGCTATTTACGATGGGTCTTGCTGGAGGGTTGGTGGGGTCCTTATGAATCTTTGGCAGAGTGTATAATGTAGGTATACGGCTGCTCAAAGGTACTAAGAACCGCTTCTCTTTCTCTGTTAGAACCCCACTTCTTGATCCCATATCCACCAGAGTTTTTAATTGATCCCTATAGGATTGAGTTGGATCATTATCAAGAGGTTTGTATGTCACCTGATCAGAAAGCATATCCATAATCTGACCATGATATAGATCCTTTGGGAGTATCACCACACCTCCTCCCTTGTCAGCTGGCCTTATGATGATTTCTTTTCTTTCCTCTACCATAGTGATGCCTTCACTAATGTGTCTCATGTTCACCTCCTTATTTGGTTTGAGGCGTTCCAAGTCCCGTAGAATCAATCCTTTAAACACCTCTACTTGGTAATTCGGGTTATTAAGAGGATTGAAACGAGATTTGTTTTTTAGGCCACTATTAATCACTTTATTGGGCTTCTGGATAGTAACAGCAGTGGAAGAAGAATTACATCCTATAAAATATTTTTTGATATTCAATTTTCTGATGTATTTGTGAATATCGATGAATAACCCTGACTTGTACTTCTCAACAACATTGTCCCTTACTTGTTTGGAGAGTTCCTTGGTCTTCATGGCAGTGTTTGGTTAGTGGTGCTTAGGTGTTGCAGCCTCTGGGGCCTTTCAAAAAGGTGTGTATATGTAATGACAGATCATGTGACACTTGGAGTGCACACAGGTGGACATCATTTCACTAATTATGTGACTTTTGAAGGTAATTGGTTGCACCAGAGTTTTTTGGGCTTCATAACAAAGGGGGTAAATAAATACACACATGCCAATTTATCATTTTTTTTATTTCTGAAAAATAGTTTTATGTATATATTTTTCTAATTTTAGTTCACCAACTTTGAATTATATGTGATGGATCAGAACACAAGTCTGATTAAAAAAAAACATTGAACTAAAGGCTGTAATGTAACAAAATAGGTAAAAAGCTAAGGGGAGTGAATACTTTTGCAAGGCACGTTATGTCAGGTTCCCAGCAGACTTTTCTGGAGAATTACTCTTGAATTTGGCTGTGTTCTGGTGGCACAGGCAGCAAGAAGGCAAGTATTTTTTTTGTTATGCAGGTATGCATGGCTCGCTGTAACGATCTGCTTTAACCACTGAAATGTAGTGCTGATTCTTACTCCAACAATATGGAGCTTATTTTACTCCAACTGACACCATAGATGGAAAATCTTTTCCTCTCATTCCCATCAATGTGTATCTCAAAGGTGGAGAAGGACCTGGGTGTTCAGGTAGATCATAGGCTTAATAATGACATGCAATGCCAAGCTGCAGTTTCTAAAGCTAGCAAAATACTTTATTGTATTAAAAGGTATAGACTGCAGAGAGGGAGAGACATACTGTAATTTTTCCCCTGTAAAAAAATCATTAGTAATGAGCAGTCCAGTGTTGGACACCAATTCACAAAAAGGATATCGGGGAACTGGATAAATTGCAGAGGGTAACAGCCAAATTCATAAGAGGCATGGAGGAGCTCAGCTATGAGGAAAGATTAGCTGAACTGAGTTTATTCTCTCTTAAAAGACAATTAAGGGGATATAATGACCATATATAAATACATAAGTGGTCCATATAGTGAACTTGGTGTAGAGTTATTCACTTTTAGGTCATCACAAAGGACAAGGGGCAATTATTTACATCTGGAGGAAAAGAGCTTTACCCTAGACAGAAAGACTTCTTCACAATAAGAGCCCTGCAAATATGGAATAGACTCCCTCAAGAACTAGTTCCGACCAGCACAGATTGTTGATCCAGGGAATATCCGATTGCTTCCTTGGGGGATCAGGAGTCTTTCCTTTACTGGAGCAAACTGGACCATGTTCATCGGGTTATTTTGCCTTCCTTATTATCAACTGTGGGTTTAGGGCTCTGTATATGGAAGTTTTCTATTTTTTTTTTTATTTGATTTAGATGAACCTGAGTTTTTCCAACCTGACAGGTAACTGAAACCAATGATGGAGCTTACTTTCCTTCTATTGACACTAATGAAATGGAACTTATTTTCTTCCCATTAACACCAATTATAGGGCTTACTTTCCTCCCACTGACACTAATAATATGGGACATACTTTCCTGCAATTGATGGCAATGGTATGGATCTTACTATCCTCCCACTTGAACTAATGATGGGCCTTATTTTTTCAGAATTCGAAATAGACTTTGGAAACTTAACATTAATAATTTACCGGGACCAGATGGCTTGCACCCGAGGGTACTTTGGGAACTCAGTCAAGTAATTGCCAGACCATTGTTCCTTATTTTTACTGACTGGAATAGTACCAGGTGATTGGAGAAAAGCCAATGTAGCACCAATATTTAAAAAAGAGCCGAAATACATCCCTGGGAATTAGACCAGTTAGCCTAACATCAATAGTATGCAAGCTCTTGGAGGGGATGATAAGGGGCTATATACATAATTTTAGTATTGAAAATGGTATCATTAGCAGTAATCAGCATGGATTCATGAAGAATCGTTCTTGCCAAACCAATCTATTACCCTTCTATGAGGAGGTGAGCGGCCATCTAGATAAAGGAAGGCCCGTAGACGTGGTGTATCTGGATTTTGCAAAAGCATTTGACACAGTTCCCCATAAACGTTACTGTACAAAGTAAGCCGTTGTCATGGACCATAGGCTGAGAATATGAATTGAAAACTGGTTACAAGGGCGAGTTCAGAGGGTTGTGATAAATGAGGAGTACTTGGTCAGGAATGCAAGCAAGTAAAGGCGCAAAAACCGGAAGCCTCATATTACCATCATGTTAGTGACAGACTAAAAAATTAAATTAAAAAATAGTCCATAAGAGTCTATGTAAACAAAGGCAAGATAGTATTTAAAAATCCACACAGAGGGCTGCCTTCCAGGGAGAGCTGAAACCAAGCTCCTAAATCTGCAGGAAAAAAACACAAGGAGAGGAGGCGCCTCTAAGTGCAGTATGAAAGTCAATTTATTTAAAATCAATGTGCAAGCAACTCACATTTTGCAGAATAAAATACAGCATGTGGTGTGGTTAAAATCCAAGGAGGGAGTCCATCAGATCAGTCACGAGTGTCGCTGCTGCCTGCTGTGCGTGGGGCTTTGCTGAACACCGCTCGAGCCGGCCGCGGTGATGATGTACTTCAGAGCGAGGCCTGGAACGATGGTGGAGGGCAGGCGCGGAGCTGTGAGGTCACTGGAATGCGACGCGTTTCATGAACGCACGGGCTACGATGTCACGGTAGCTGCGCTCCTTCATCAAGCTACAAGTGGATCGTGGAAGCGGCTTAAAAGGGAGTTGGGGGAGGGAGAAAAGGGGGGGGGGAGGAGAGAGAAAACGAAAAAGGGATGGGAAATAATAATAATAGCAAGCTTACATATGATGGATATGTATATATATAAATGTAAGAAATTCCCATGTGAAAAGACAAATAGGGGAAAATGAATAGGGGAAAATGATATAGAAAGTATTGAAATAAAGGATAAAGATAAAAAAATATGAAATTAATGATTTATCATAAATAATGATAATGGGAAATGATACTAATAATGGGATAATATATGAAATAAATGGGGTGGATAATTAGGTAAACGCAACACTGGGCCAACATGTTCTAACATTAGTTGATACTATTAAGAGCTAATAATTAATTTTTGAAGATAATTTAATAATGAGAATTAGATTGAAAGAGTGTTTTTGAAAAATTAATTGAAAAAATAATAAAAAATATAATAATAAATAGAAATAAAAATAAAAATAATAAAGTAAAGAAAATTGATTAAAAGAGCCTCAGTAATGTAGTCAGAGGTATTGGTACATATACATGTATATACATATACGCGCACAAATACGCATCCGGCCACACCTCTGCTGTATAGCCCCTACATATACACAACCCATGTGAAGCAGGGGGCTGGGGCCCTCTCATGTGAAGGAACCAATACATATGTGTGGGTCCTATATGTTTGAGAATTTCGAATGTTATTTTAAAAGTTTTTTTGAATGTTTTTTTGGGAAACATATAATACAGTAAAAACATTTAACCTGTAGGGGACAGTATATGGTTATGTATTAAAACCAACTAAACGAATTGGTGGTCCCAATGGTAAACAGATGTAGCAGGAGTATATGATATATTGTTTATAGGATGGTTGCAATCTCGATGCTTTCATTGATTCCTCCTGGCGAGAGTACATCTAGGGTATAGATCCAAAAGGTCTCACGTGCACAGAGCTTCTTGAATCTCTCAGCCGCTGGAAGAGACCTCGGGATCTGTTCAATGACCCATACCTTAAGGCCATCTGTGGACCCTTGGTGGGCTGAGGCAAAATGTTTTGGAACACTATGGGGGTCTGTTCCGCCCTCTATGAGCCTTCTGTGTTCGCCAAATCTTCGTCTTAAGGCTCTAATTGTCCGGCCTACATACATTAGGCCACACGGACAACTTAGGCCGTAGATGACGAAGTCAGACGAACAGTTAGAAAATTCTTTCAGTATGTAGGTCTTGCCTTTGGTGATGAAGGATTTTTGTCCATGTTGGACGAAATTACAGGTCTTGCATAAGGCCTTACGGCATTGGTACATGCCCACCAGGGGGATTAGTGTAAGTACAGGTGGTATTGTTGAGATAGGTTTGAACTTGCTGGGTGCAATCTTATTCTTAAGATTGGGGGCCCTGCGGTAGATGACTTTGGGGAGGGGTGGGAGTAATGTTTTTAAATGAGGGTCTTGGTGTAGAATACCCCAATGTTTTTCTAGAATCTTCTCCATACCTTTTATGCTTGTTGTGAAAGGTAGTTATAAACCTACTGGAACCATCATATGTAGGTTGATTAGTTTTAAGTTTTGGTGGTTTACCATGCAGGTAGTGTTTGAAAGCGTCTTCCACTAGAGTTTCAGGATATTTTTTGTCATAAAACTTTCTTTTGAGGGTTTCACTTAACTCAACATAGTCTGAGTCCCTAGTGCAGTTCTGCCGAAGACGGCAGAACTGTGCTTTGGGAATGTTTGTGACCCATTTGGGAAGATGGCAACTTTCAAAATGTAAATACGAGTTACCTGCTGTAGGCTTAGTATAATTTTTAGAGGTGATGGTGGAGCCATCATGTCCCAATTCTAAATCTAGGAAAGCGATAGTGGCTGAGTCAGTGGCTGACGTAAAAGACAGCCCGTAGGGATTGGTGTTACAATGTTGGACAAAAGAGGTTATCAGGTCAGTGTCACCATCCCAGATGATGATTAAATCATCAATGTATCTCCCAAAGAATATGATGTTGGCCGTAAAGGGATTGTTATTGTAGATGAAGTTATTTTCCCATAGACCCATCGCCAGGTTAGCGTAAGAGGGTGCGAAATTTGCCCCCATTGCTGTACCTTGTACCTGTTGATAGTATTCTTCATTAAAGGAGAAGTAGTTATGTGTCAAGCAAAATCTTGTTGCCTCCACAATAAAACTTGCCTGGCGCATATTGATGAGGGGTTCTGTGGACAAAAATTGTTCTAATGCCATCAGTCCGAAGTCATGTGGGATGGAGGTGTATAATGAACACACATCTAGTGAGAGCCAGACATAAGTGGGCTCCCACTTATATAAGGATAACATTTCCAAGAGATGGGTACCATCTCGGATATATGATTGTAATTGGGCAACTATGGGCTGTAGAAATTGGTCTATATATAAACTGAAGCCCGTGGTGACACTATCCATGGCTGCCACGATAGGTCTGCCTGGGGGATCCTCTAAGCTTTTATGGATCTTCGGCAGGTGGTAAAAGTACGGTACTTGATAGAAGGTTTTTTGCAAGAAAGACTTCTCGATTTTAGTAATAATACCTTCTTGGAGGGCAGTAGAGATCAGTTGGTCAGCTTCCATAGCGTATTCAGTTGTGGGGTCCCTAGGGAGTTTGACATATGTCGTGGTGTCAGAAAGTAACCTGTATGATTCTTTGAGGTAATCTATTCTGTTTTGTAGTACAATACCCCCTCCTTTATCTGCAGATTTGATAACCAAATCCTCTGTATGAATAATTTTATCAAGTGCTTTGATTTCAGGAGGTGATAGGTTGTTGGATTTGGAGGCCGAGGAAGATATAGGACCCACACATATGTATTGGTTCCTTCACATGAGAGGGCCCCAGCCCCCTGCTTCACATGTAGGGGCTATACAGCAGAGGTGTCTGTGCGTATGTATGTGGCCGGATGCGTATTTGTGCGTGTATATGTATATACATGTATATGTACCAATACCTCTGACTACATTACTGAGGCTCTTTTAATCAATTTTCTTTACTTTATTATTTTTATTTTTATTTCTATTTATTATTATATTTTTTATTATTTTTTCAATTAATTTTTCAAAACACTCTTTCAATCTAATTCTCATTATTAAATTATCTTCGAATTAATTATTAGCTCTTAATAGTATCAACTAATGTTAGAACATGTTGGCCCAGTGTTGCGTTTACCTAATTATCCACCCCATTTATTTCATATATTATCCCATTATTAGTATCATTTCCCATTATCATTATTTATGATAAATCATTAATTTCATATTTTTTTATCTTTATCCTTTATTTCAATACTTTCTATATCATTTTCCCCTATTCATTTTCCCCTATTTGTCTTTTCACATGGGAATTTCTTACATTTATATATATACATATCCATCATATGTAAGCTTGCTATTAATTGAGACTATTTGGAAAAAAGTTTCATATCTAAAAACAGAGTGTTTCCATATGGCCATTACCTTCCCCTTTCCCATCCCTTTTTCGTTTTCTCTCTCCTTCCTCCCCCCTTTTCTCCCTCCCCCAACTCCCTTTTAAGCCGCTTCCACGATCCACTTGTAGCTTGATGAAGGAGCGCAGCTACCATGACATCGTAGCCCGTACGCTCATGAAACGCGTCGCATTCCAGTGACGTCACAGCTCCGCGCCTGCCCTCCACCAGCGTTCCAGGCCTCGCTCTGAAGTACATCATCACCACGGCCGGCTCGAGCGGTGTTCAGAAAAGCCCCACGCACAGCAGGCAGCAGCGACACTCGTGACTGATCTGATGGACTCCCTCCTTGGATTTTAACCACACCACATGCTGTATTTTATTCTGCAAAATGTGAGTTGCTTGCACATTGATTTTAAATAAATTGACTTTCATACTGCACTTAGAGGCGCCTCCTCTCCTTGTGTTTTCTTGGTCAGGAATGGTCAGGGGAGGGTTGTGGGGTTCCCCAGGCTTCTGTGCTGGGACCAATCCTATTGGGATGGGGTAAACAGTTCAATCTCTGTATTTGCGGAAGACACTAAGCTAAGCAGGGCAATAACTTCTCCGCAGGATGTGGAAACCTTGCATGAAGGTCTGAACAAATTAATGGGATGGTCAACTACATGGCAAATGAAGTTTAATGTAGAAAAATGTCAAATAATGCATTTGGGTGGCAAAAATATGAATGCAATCTATACACTGGGGGGAGGACCTCTGGGGGAATCTAGGATGGAAAAGGACCTGGGGGTCCTAGTAGATAGGCTCAGCAATGGCATGCAATGCCAAGCTGCTGCTAACAAAGCAAACAGAATATTGGCATTCATTAAAAAGGGGATTAACTCCAGAGATAAAACGATAATTCTCCCACTCTACAAGACTGGTCCGGCCGCACCTAGAGTATGCTGTCCAGTTCTGGGCACCAGTCCTCAGGAAGGAGGTACTGGAAATGGAGCGAGTACAAAGAAAGGGAAAAAAAGCTAATAAAGGAGTTGGAGGATATTAGTTATGAAGAAAGGTTGCGAGCACTGAACTTATTATCTCTGGAGAAGAGACGCTTCGGAGGGGATATGATTTAAATTTACAAATACCATACTGGTGACCCCACAATAGGGATAAAACTTTTTTGCGGAAGGGAGTTTAATAAGATATGTGGCCACTCATTAAAATTAGAAGAAAAGAGGTTTAACCTTAAACTGCGTAGAGGGTTCTTTACTAAAAACTATCAGATAAGCACCTGAATGACCGCAACATACAGAGATATACAATGTAATACTGACATGTAATCACACACATAGGTTGGACTTGTGTCTTTTTTCAACCTATGTAAAAGAAGCCCTAAAATGAGCCCTAAGAAGCACCTTTAAAGAGGAAGCAAACTTCCTCTGCTGACATTTACCTATAGGTAAGCCAATAATAATGCTTACCTATAGGTAGTGTAAATATCTCCTAAATGTGCGCCGTTTAGGAGATATTTCATAGAAGCTTTTAAAAAGTTCAATGATGGCTCATACACTTACTAAAAAATTGTAAAAATAAAAAGCATCAAAGGTGTCAGTGAGAGAAAATAATACGTCTTTCGTTAAAAAGTGGAGCTTATTGTATCCCACTTACACCCAAAAAATTAGATTTCTTTTTCTTTATTTACACCAACAACGTGGGGTTTTGTCAGGGAAGAAACCGGAGAAGAACTGGCAGATATGACAATATCCATTATGGCTATGCGACTCCACGCACGCGCATTAGCAATTGCCGTGTAACGGCGAACGCACGTTAGCAACGGCAAAAAGTGCTAATAACCAGTGTTCTGCTGGCCTATATAAGGACTCCAAATGCTCTCATAAGTCGCTGGATTATCGTCAGCTCTGTATCCTGTGTTCCTTGCTCCTGTTGGATTACCTGTTATGGACCCGGATTACCCTGACCTGCTCTGGCTTCTCTCCTGGCTCTGAACCCGGCTTGTTTCACGGACCTGCTCTTGTGTGTTCCAGATTGACTCCTTGTGTTTGACCCCCAGCCTGGCTTCTGACAACGTCTCTGCTTTTCCACCTGTTAAGATCCGCCAGTACCTCCAGGGAATCATTGGCTGTGACCACCCTCTCTGCTCCTGGGTGTCCGCTCCTGGAACCTTCAGACAGCTTCACCAGCAGGCAACCCGTGCATCTCTGGGCATAGCACCTCTGTCTCCAACTCCAGGGGTGCTCTGCACTCAGCCACAAGGGAAGCCCTCTCGTCACCTCAGGCTCCAGCCTGGTACGTGACAGTCTTATTTTATCTCACTGACACCAATGATGGGGCTAATCTCATTAATATAGACAAAATGGGGAAAAAATTTGTCCCAATGACACCAACAATATTGGGCTAAATTTACTCCCACCGATATCAACAATGGTGCTTTTTTTTTATCCCACTTATACCAACAATATGAGGCTTATTTTATTTTCCTCCCAATCATACCATTGATGGGGATGTTTTATCCCAACTGACATTGATAGCATTGAGCTTAAGTGATCCTGCTGACAACAAGGCTTATTTTCCACCCACTGAGATCAGTTATATGGGGCTTATTGTCCTCCCACCAATGACACCACTTATTTTACCTTGTATTTCACTACTCCTTTTGATATGAATAATGGGCGTTATTTTCCTCCAACTGACAATGATATGGCGCTTACTCCCCCACCCCCCCCCCCCCACAAACATACTTGTCTTGTATGTTGTATCTTCCACCACCTTACACCAAACAAAAAGGGGTTTATTTGCCTTAATGAATATGAGCGACAAAGGGCTCAAGAGGGATAACCTCTCATACCAATGACAGGATTTAAGTTTTCTTCATAGTGTCTCTCTGCTTTTTATAGGGGACTTGCTAGTTAAGTTCTTAAACAAAAAAGGTGCCGTACCCAGCTGATCTTTGATCTCTTTCATATTGCCCAGGTAGACCTTCGCCTGCCAAAGTTTGCCTAAGGCAGACATAGAGCTTATTTTTTTAGAAATATGGTGCTTCTTCTTGTATTACACTTACACCAAAAAATGATACCAAGTTTTATTCCAATGACACCAAGGATGGGGCCTTATTAATCCCACTGACCCCACTTATATGATCATTTATTTATTTTTTTATTTTTTTCTTTACCACATCAGTGAATATCGCTAGAGGGCAGAATCAGCTTAACATTCATTAACTGTCGCCTTCGCCAATTCACATCATTGTGGTATAATATGCTTTTCCTCTTTTCCAGTTAAGAAATCACAGTGTAAAGCTTTATTAAGTTAACATGCTAAAAGCCCTGGTTACTTATTCTCAAATACCCATTTTTATCGGACTAAAAGCAATGAGACAAGAAGACCTTGACCCTTGCTAACTGAAATATCTGAGCTAGTATTGCAATAAAGGTACCACGAGCCACCCTACAAAAAAAACAAAAACACAAAACAAAGAAGACTAAGAAAAGAGAACTAAACTAATGGGCCCCCCACGCCCACTCCCTAATGATAAAACCAATATTGTACATACCAGTATAAGGACATAATTACCCACCTTCCCTCCCTCCCCCCCCTAAACAACCCTCCCCCCCTTCCCCGAACACCACCTAGGATAATTACATAACCAAAAACAAGATTTACATACTTTCTACTATTACCTACAATAGCTTATCGATCCAATCATCCTAATCACCCGATACCGTGAAGAATTCAATATTCCTATCGGCCTTGTTATATCGAAGCTATGGCCCGCTCTGCTGCACTACGAACTCTCCATTGGAGCGGCCCACCTTTTCCCCCCACGGCTTCCACATTCTATCAAATTCCTGGAGATTACCTCTCCTAATATATTCCAATCTTTCCCTACACAGGGTCTCACTAAGTGTATCTATCCAGTCTTTCACAGTCAGGGG
Organism: Aquarana catesbeiana; assembly: GCF_042186555.1. Lineage (NCBI taxonomy): Eukaryota > Metazoa > Chordata > Amphibia > Anura > Ranidae > Aquarana > Aquarana catesbeiana. The sequence continues at coordinate 258,008,139 of NC_133331.1, forward strand.
GTCCTTTGATTGCCATCTTAAAGCTATCATTTTCCTAGCTTGGAACAAGCCTCTCGAGATGGTAGGTGTGGTACTCCTCCTCTCCCCCTCTACCCATCTATAGCCCAAGATACATACCACAGCCTCCTTTTTCACTGTGCCAAAAATATCTCCCAGGCTGTTAGTCACCCCCTCCCAGTACCGAATCAGCTTGGGGCACCTCCACATCATGTGGATGAGATCCCCAGTCTCCCGGCATCTGGGACAGCTATCATTAGGCCTTCTGCCAAACTTAAAAAGGCGTTTAGGTGTGTAATAGGCTCTGTTTAGCAGCATCAAATGCAAGATCTTCTGTGGAGGGGACACCGAAACCAATGGCCCAGCTCCAGAATCCTCTTCCATTGTTCCTGGGTCAGTACTCCTATATCCCCCTCCCATTTAGCTCTTACACTTTGGAGTAGCCCCCCCCCCTGTTATCTGAGTTGCTTAGTTGACCGTAGATCTTAGAAATTAACCCCCTAGTGGGGACTACCTGAAGTATATTTTGAAATAGGGGCATTACTTGCCATCTTAAAGGCCGGTCCTTAAATTGAGCTTTGAGGGCATGTTCTATCTGGCCATACAAAAAAAAAGCTCTTTTTCTTTTTATATGATCATTTTACTCTAACTGGTAGAAATTCTTAGGCCTTACTGGAAGACATGCAGTTTTGTGCACATTCCTGCAACGCACAAATATCAACCTAGGATAGCAAAGAGGTTTTCTGTAGAGGGGTCTGAGAAAGTCTGTGGGGGAGTGTCTGGGGAAGAGAAAGGAGGCTGAGGGGGGTTTGAGCAGAAGGGAGGGGCACTGATGAGAGGAAAGGTCTGGGGGGGGGGGGGGTGGCTAAGGGAAAAAGGGAAGGTTAGGGGGTGTGAGGAAGAGAGGGAAGGGCTGGGGAGTCAGAGAAAAAGAGATGAGGTTTGGAGGGGGGGGGGGTCTGAGGGGGAAAAGAGATCTGGGAGGTGAGGGGAGACAAAGGGGGTCTGAAAAGGGGGTGGGGGTCTGGGGGTTCTATGGAGATGTTGGGGGGGTCTTGGGGATATGAGAAAGGGAAAGTAGGTCTGAGGAGAGGGTCTGAGGAGAGGGTAGGTCTAGGGGGATGTCTGATGTGGAGAGGAAAAGTCTGGGGGTGGATGTCTGAGGAGGAGAGAGAAGGTCGGGGGGGTGTCTGAGGAGAAGTGGTCTGGTTTGGGGGGAGTCCCCCCCCAAAAATAGAGGGTAGTCTGGGGGAGACAGGAGGTCTGAGGAGGAGAGGGTATGCTTGGCAAGGAGGGGTATGAGGAGGAAAGAGGCAGCTAAGGGGTCAAGGAAGAGACAGGAGGTCCGAGGAGGGGAGGGGGTGTAAGGGGAAGGAGTCTGAGGGGAAGAGGGAAGATGTGGCAGGGTCTGAACAGGCGAGAGTAGGTCTAAGGCAGGGATATGAAATTAGCGGACCTCCAGCTGTTGCAAAACTACAAGTCCCATCATGCCTCTCCCTCTGAGTGTCATGCTTGTGGCTGTCAGAGTCTTGCTATGCCTCATGGGACGTGTAGTTCTGCAACAGGTCCGCTAATTGCATATCCCTGGTCTAGGGGGTCTAAGGAGGAAACTAGAAGGACTGAGATGGAGAGAGGAGGAGAGGGGAAAGGATTCTGAGGAGAGGGGAGGTCCGGGGGAAGGGATTCCGAGGAGGAGAGGGTAGGTCTGGGGGAAGGGGTGGGGAGAGGTCTGGAGGAGGAGAGAGGCCTGAAGGAGGAGAGAGGAGGATCTGAGACAGAAAGGGGAAGTGCGGAGGGGTAAGTCTGGGAGATCGAAGGCGGAGTAGGAAGATTTGGAGGGGGGGTCTGAGGAGAAAGAAGGTCTTGGGGATTTGAGAAGAAAGAAGGCCTGGGGGGTCAGAGGAGGGGAGGGGAGGTCTAGGGGTAAGGCTTCTGAGGAGGTGAGGGAAGGGGTTCTGAGAAGTAGAGGGAAGGTCTGGAAGGGAGGGAGTTGGTCATACCATAGTAGGAGAGAGGGTTGGAGGAGAGAGAAGGCTAAGAATGAGAGAGGTTAGGTTGGGGGGGTGGACTGAGGAGAAGAGGGAGGTCTAGGGGGGATTCTCAGAAGAGGGAAGATCTGGGGGAGAGTGTGGAGGAAAGGGAAAGTTTGGGGCATCTTAAGAGGCTAAGAGGGTTTGGGATGAAAAGAGGATGTCTGGGGAGGGGGGGGGGGGGGTTCGGTGTCTGAGGAGAAAAAAGGAGGTCTGTGGAGACTGAGGAGAGGGTAGGTCTGGGAAAGGCGGGGGTCTGAGGAGAATAGAGGCGGCTAAGAGGGTCTGAGACAGAGAGAAGAGGTCTGGAGAAGGGGGAGGGGGTCGGGTCTGAGGAGAAAAAGGGAGATCTGGGGGGACAGAGGAGAGAGAAGGCCTGGGGGGCTCTGAGGAGAAGAGGGTAGTTCTGTTGGAGTCAGAGAAGAATAGGTTGGGGGGGATAGGGGAGGTTGAGGGGTTCTGAGGTGGATAGGGGAGTTCTGGAGGGTTCTCACTAGTAGAGAGGGAAGGTCTTGGGGGGGCGGTGTCTGAGTAGGAGAGGGGAAGTCAGGAGGATGTGAGGAGAAGGAGAGGTACTGAAGACAGAAAATGTCTAGGGGGGTCAGAGAGATAAAGAGGAGGCAAAGGGGATCTGAGGGAGAGAGGGGAGATCTGGGGGGTCGGAGGAGGGAGGAAGTCTGAGGAAATGAGGGGAGGTCTAGGTAGTCTGAGGAGGAGATTGGACGTGGGTGGGGGGGGGATGGGTTGTGAGGAAGAAAAGGGGGCTGAGGAGGATAGGGATGTCTGGGGGCGGGGGGATAGGGAAGTCTGAGGAGGGAATGGTAGGTCTGGGAGGAGGAAGAAGTCTGAGGAGCAGGGAGAAGGTCGGCGGGGTGGGGAGAGGAGTATAAGGAAGAGAGGGAGGTCTAGGGTAGTGATGGTGAACCTTGGCACCTCAGATGTTTTGGAACTCATTTCCCATGATGCTCAACTACACTGCAGAGTGCATAAGCATCATGGGAAATGTATATACCGTAGATAGATGTCTTGCAAGCTACCAATGAAGAGTGTCCAAAGAATGTTTTAAACGTAAGAGAACCAATCCACAGCCGCTAAGCATATTCACACTCACATAATCTGTGTATAAAAATGAAAAAATAAACAAATGCAGCGCTATGTGCTATATCACTCACTCCAGTGAAAAAAAAATGGTCAAAAATATGGGGAGGGTTTAAAGAGGAGAGAGGTCATGTTGGGGGGGGGGGGGTCTGAGGAGAAGAGGGGAGGTCTAGGGGGGTTCTCAGCTCAGGAGGGGGAGGATCTGGGTGAGCTTAGGGGAGGTCCAGAGGGTCTTAGAAGAAGAGAGGTCTAAGGGGAGACTTTAAGAAGGAGAGAGCTCTAGGGGGAGGGTCTGAGGACAAAGGGAGGCCTGAGGAGAATGGTGGTCAGGGAGGGGGCGTCCGAGGAAGAGAAAGGAGGCAAAAGGGGGTTTGAAGAGGAGAGAGGAGGTCCTAGAGGAGGGGAGGGGTGTCTGAGGAGATCAGAAATGGTCTAGGGGAGTCTGAGGAGAAAGGAGGTAGGGGGATTGTCTGAAAAGAAGATGCTAAGGCTGGGGGATCCAAGGAGGAGATGGAAGATGTGGGGAGTCTGAGGAAGAGAAAGGAGGCTAAGGGAGTCCGAGGAGGAAAAAGTAGGTCTTGGGGATTTAAGGGCCAAAATGAGAAAGAAAGCCTGGGGGGGGGATCTGAGAAGGAGAGATAAGACTAGGAGGTCAGAGGGAGAGAGGGGGGGTCTGGGGGCAGGGATTCTGAGGAGGAGAGGGAGGCTTGGGGGGCCTGAGGAGAGAGGGAAGTTTGGGTGGGGCTGAGAGAGGGAGTGTGGAGGCTAATGGGGAGTAGGAGGGGAAATTTGGAGGATGTGAGGAGGAGAGAGGAGGCTAAGGGGTTGGAGAAGGAGATGGGAGGTCTGAGGAAGAGAAATTAGGCTAATGGGGTTTGAGGAGGAGAAAGGAGATCTCTTGAATTTGAGAAGAAAGAAGGCCTGGGGGGTCTGAGGAGAAGAGGGTAGTTCTGTGGGGGTCAGAGGAGGAGATGGGAGGTCTGGGGGAAAGGGTTCTGAGGAGGAGAGGGGAGGTCTAGAGTGTCGGAGGAGGCTAAGAGGATCTGAGAAGGCGAGAGGTGGTCTGGTTGGAGGGGAGGGTCTAGGGGGGTTCTCTGGGGGGAGAGTTTATGGAGTATAGGGAAGGTCTGGGGGTCTTAGGAGGCTAAGAGGGTCTGAGGAGTTCTGGGAGCGGGGGGGAGTCTGAGGAGAAGAGGGTAAGTCTGGGGAGGAGAGTGGAGATCTGAGAAGGAAAAGGATGGCCTGTGGGATCTAAGGAGGAAAGAATATCAGGGGGTCTAAGTAACAGAAAGGAGGCTAAGGGGTCTGAGAAGAAGGGGAGGTCTAGAGGGCCGGAGAAAGAGAGAGGGGGCTAGGAGGGCCTGTGAAGAAGATGGGTGGTTTGGGGGAAGGGTCTGATGAGTAAATGGGAAGTCTGGGGGGTTTTGAGTAAAAGGGGGGTCTGGGGAGGACATAAAAAGTCTGGGGGTCTGAGGAGAAAGACAGTCCTGGGAGGCTGAGGAGAGAGGTGGTCTGGGAAGGACAGAAAAGGTCTTGGGGGGGGATCTGAGGAGAAATGAGGTTTGGGGGTGTGAGAAGAAAGCAGGCAAAAGGCGGTCTAAGGGGAGATCTGGGGAGAAGAGAGGAGAATAAAGGGGTCTGAGGAGGGGAAAAGAGTTTAAAGGGGTCTGAGAAGAAGAGAGGAGGTTAAAGGGGTATTAAGAAAAGAGAGGAGGTCTGGAGGGTCAGACGGAGAGAGGAGGCTAAGAGGATTTGAGAAGGAGAGAAGAGGCTGGTTGAAGGGGGGGTCTAGGGGGGTTTTCAAGAGGAGAGAAGATCTGGGGGGAGAGTCTTCAGGGGAGAGGGAAAGCCTTGGAGGAGAGGGGAAATCTGGGTGGTCTGATGAGGAGGGGGGTCAGAGGAGGAGAGGAGGCTAAGAGGGTCTTGAGGGGAGGTCTAGGGAGAGGGGGCCTAAGAAGGAGAGGAGGTCTTGGGAATCTGACGAGGAGAGGGGAAGTCTAAGCAGTGAGAGGTGGTCTGATGAGGGAGTGGCGTCTGTGGAAGAGAGGGAGGTCTGGGAAGTCTGAGGCGGAGAGGAGGTCTAGGGGGTCTGAAGAGAAGAGGGGAGATCTGAGGAGGATAGGGGAGATCTGAGGAGGATAGGGGAGATCTGAGGAGGATAGAATAAGTTAAAAAGTTCTGGAGAGAAGAGAGGTCTGGTGGGTCTGGGAAGGAGAGGGTGTCTGAGGAAGAGAAAGGAGGGAAAAGGGGTTTGAAGTGGAGGCAAAAGGTGAATGAAAGAGGGAAGATTTGGAGGGTCTGGGGAGAAGAGAGGAGGTCTGGGCGGCTAGAGAGGGGTGGACCGGGAGGTCTGAGGAAGAGAAAGGAAGCTAGGGGGGTTTGAGGGGGAGAAAGAATGTATTGGAGGATTTGAGAAGAAAGAAAGCCTGGGGGGGTCTGAGGAGGAGAGGGTAGTTCTGTAGGGATCAGAGGAGGAGTGGGGAGGTCTGGGGGAGGGTTTTTGAGGGAAAAAGGGGGAGGGTTTTTGAGGGAAAAAAGGGGAGGTCTGGGGAAAAGAAAGGAGGCAAAAGGGATTTGAAAAGGAGAGAGGTCTGGTTGGATGATGGGGGGGACATATTAGTAGAGAGGAGAGCTAAAAGGTCTGAGGAAAGAGGAGGCTAAGAGGATCTGAGAAGGAGAGGGAGGTTTGGGGTAAGGGGTCAAAGGAGGAGAGGGAGGTCTGGCGAGGCCTGAGGAGAGAGCGAAGTTTGTGCAGGTCTGAGGAGGGAGGGAGGAGGCTAGAGGGGTCTGAGCAGGAGGGGAAATCTGGAGGATGTGATGAGGAGAAAGGAGGCTAAGGGGTTGGAGAAGAAAATGGGAGGTCTGAGCAAGAGAAATGAAGCTAAGGGGGTCTGAAGAGGAGAAAGGAGGTCTCTTGAATTTGTGAATAAGGAAGGCCTGGAGGGTCTGAGAAGGAGAGGGTAGTTCTGTGAGGGTCAGAGGAGGAGAGGGGAGGTCTAGAGGGTCGGAGGAGAGAGGAGGCTAATGCCCCGTACACACGATCGGATTTTCTGACAACAAATGTTTGATGTGAGCTTGTTGGCTGAAACAGTGTATGCTCCATCGAACATTTGTCGTTGGACTTTCCGTCAACGAATGTTGGATAGCAGGTTCTCAAATTTTCCGCTAACAAATTTTTGTTGTCGGACTTTCCGATCATGTGTACACGATTCCGATTGTGGGTCTCAGGAGGACAGAAAGTCCGGAGGCCTGAAAAGAAAGGCGGTCCGGGGAAGCTGAGGAGGAGATAGGAGGTGTGGGGGGTCTAAGAAGGACAGAAAAGGTCTGGGAAATCTGAGGCGAAAGAAGATAAAAGGCGGTCTGAGGAGAGGGGAGATCTGGGGAGGGTCTGAGAAGGAGAGGGGAGGTTTGGGGGGTTCTGGGGCGAAGAGAGGAGTCTAAGGGGGTCTGAGAAGAGAGGAGGCTAGAGGGGTATTAGGAAAAGAGGGGAAGTCTGGAGGGTCAGAGGAGGTGGACCGAGATTCGGGGGTCTGAGGAGGAGGCTAAGGGGGTCTGAGTAGGGGGGGTGCCTGAGAAGAAAAGGGGAGGTCTGGGATGTATGAAAAAAGAGGAGGTTTGGGGGTTTCACGGAAGAGAGGAGAGGTGTAGAGGGTCTGAGGAGGAGTGAAGAGACTGAGGGTCTGAGGAGAAGGAACAAGGAGGTCTGGGGAAGAAGAAGGGAGCCTGGAGGGGTCTAAGGAGGAGAGAGAGGAGTTCTGGGAGGGGGGTGTCTGAGGAGGAGAGAAGGGAGGTCTGAGGAGAAAGGGGGAGGTCTGAGGAGGAGAGGGTAAGTCTGGGAGGTCTGATGAGAAGTGTGGCGGTCCAGGGGATCCGAGGAGGGAGTGGAGGTCTAGGTGGTCTGAGGAGGAATGGTCTGGAGGGTCTGGAGGGGAGGTCTGGGGAGGAGTCTAAGAAGGAGAGGAGGTCTTGGGGGTCTGGGAATCTGAAGAGAAGAGGGGAGATCTGAGAAAGAGAGGGGAGGTCTGGGGGGGGGGGTTTGAAGAGAAGAGGCTAAGGGGGTCTAAGGAGTAGAGAGAAGGACTGTGGGGATTGAGGAGGAAAGATGCAGTCTGGGGGTGTCAGAGGAGGAGGAGGAGAGAGCAGGTCTGGGGGGGAGTGAGAAGAAGTGGGAGGAGGTCTCTGGGGCTGAAGAGGAAATAGGATGTCTGAGGGATGTGTGTAGGAGAGAGGAAATCGGGAGCATCTGAGGAGGAGAGAGGAGACTAAGGTGGTCTGAAGAGGAGCAAGGAGGGCTTGGGAGTTTGAGGAAGAGAGGAATTCTGGTGGGGAGTCTGAGTAGGAGTAGGAGAGCAGAGGTTTGAGGAGGAGAGAGGAAGTCTAGAGGGGGCTAAGGAGAGAGGAAATCTGGGGGGATCTGAAAAGGAAAAGGGAGGGCTGGGGGTTATAAAGAGAAGAGAGGGGTGGTCTGGGAAGGAGAGGGGGGAGGGGTCTAAAGAGGAGCGGGGAGATCTGGGGGATCTGAGGAGTTCTGAGGATAGAGTAGGCTAAGGGGGTCTGAAGAGGAGGGAGGTCTAGGGGGGTGTTGAGAGAGAGAAAGGAGACAAAAAAGGGTTTGAAGAGGAGGAAAAAGGGCGGTTGAAGGAGAGGGAAGATTTGAGGGGTCTGAAGAGAAGAGAGGATGTCTGGGAGTCTGGAGAGGGGGGAACTGTGAGGTCTGAGGAAGAGAAAGGAGGCTAAGTGGGTATGAGGAGAAAGAAGGTGTTGGGATTTGAGAAGAAAGAAGGCCTGGGAGTTCTGAGGAGAGGGGAGGTCTAGGGGGAAGGGTACTGAGGAAGAGAAAGAAGGCAAAAGGGGTTTGAAGAAGAGAGAGGAGGTCTGGTTTGGCGGTGGGGTCTGAGGAGAAGAGGGAAGGTCTAGGGGGGCTTCTCAGGAGGAGAGGGAAGATCAGGGGGGTTCTGAGGAGGAGAAGTCTGGGGGAAGGCATTCTGAGGTGGAGAAGAGAGGTCTGAGGAAAAGGATTATCAGGAGAAGAGGGGGGGTCTGAGGAGGGAGTAGACTAAGTGGGTCTAATAGGAGGGGGAAGTCTGGAGGATGTGAGGAGGAGAGGAGGCTAAGGGGCTGGAGAAGGAGACAGGTGGTCTGAGGAAGAGAAATTAGGCCTGTGGGAGTATGAGGAGGAGAGATGAGACTAGGAGATCTGAGAGGGTAGTCCTGTGGGGGGTCAGAAAAGAAGAGGGGAGGTCTGGGGGAAGGGCATAGTAGTAGAGGAGAGCTAGAGGGTCTGAGGAGAGAGGAGGCTAAGAGGATCTGAGACAGAGAGGAGGTTTGGTAAAAGGGTGAGGGTTCAGTGTTTGAGGAAAAAGGGAGGTATGGAGGGGTCAGAGGATTAAAAAGGGAGAGCTGGAAGGTTTAAAGAAGAGAGAGGGGGTCAGGGGGGTCTGAGAAGAGAGGAGGCTAAAGGGGTATTAGGAAAAGAGAGGATGTCTGGAGGGTTAGAAGAGGTGGGGGGAAGATTTGGGAGGTCTCGAGGAGGAAAGAGGCAACAAAAGGGAGTTTGAGAAGGGGAGGTGGCTGAGGAGAAAAGGGGAGGTCTGGAGGGCCTGAGGGGAGAGGGAAGCTTGGGCGGGTCTGAGGAGGGAGGGAGAAGGCTAAGGGGTTGGAGAAGGAGACGGAGGTCTGAGGAAGAGAAAGGAGGCCTGAGGAGGAGAGATGAGACTGGGAGGTCAGAGGAGGAAAGGGGAGGTCTGGGGGAAAGGATTCTGAGGAGGAGAGGGGAGGTCTGAGGGAAAGGATTCTGAGGGGATGTCTGGGGGAAGGAATTCTGAGGGGAGGAAGGGAGGTCTGGGGGAAGGAATTCTGAGGAGGAGGAAAGGGGAGGTCTGGGGGAAGGGATTCTGAGTAGTAGCAGGGAGGTTTGAGGGAAGGGGTGGGGTCTGAGTAGAGGGAAGTCTGGGCGGCCTCAGGAGCGAGGGAAATTTTGGAGGGTCTGAGGAGGGAGGGAGGAAGCTAAGGGGGTCTGAGTAGGAGGGTGAAGTCTGGAGGATGTGAGGAGAGAGGAGAGAAGCAGATGGGAGGCCTGAGGAAGAGAAATGAGGCTAAGGGGGTCTGAGGAGAGAGGAGGTCTTGGAAATTTGAGGCGAAAGAAGGCCTGGGGGGGTCTGAGGAGGAGAGGGTAAGTTTATGTAGGGGTCAGAGGAGAGGGGAGGTCTGAGGAGGAGAGGGTAGTTTCTGTAGGGGTCAGAGGAGAGGGGAGGTCTGGGGAGGAGAGGGTAGGTCTGGACAGGGGGGGGGTCTGAGGAGAAGTGGGAAGTTCTGGGTTGAGGGTGTTCGGTCACAGGAGAGGGGAGGCTAAGAGGGTCTGAGAAGGAGAGAGGAGGCCTTGTGGGTCTAGAGAGGGGAGGTTTAGGGGGGCTGGGGAGTACTGGGAAGTCTGCGGAAGAGATAGGAGGCTAAGGGGATCGTAAAAGAACGAGATCTGGGGTGGGGGTCTGAGAAGGAGAGAGGAAGTCTTGAAGGGGTCTGAGGGTTCTAAAGACAGAGGGGCGGTCTGGATGGGGGGGGGGGGAGTGTAAGGAGGAGAGTGGAGGTCTGAGGAGAATAGAGGCAGCTAAGAGGGTCTAAGGAGATAGAGGAGTTATGGGGGGGGTCTGTGGAGGAGAGAGGAAATCTGGGGGAGGGGTCTGAGGAGGAGAGAGGAAGTCTGGGGGGGTCTGAGGAAGAAAGAGGGGGTCTGGGGGATCTAAAGACAGGGGGGCTGTGGAGAGTGGAGGTCTGGGGAAGGTAAGCAGAGGTGGGGGGGGGGTGTCTAAGGCCAGTGTTTCTCAACTCCAGTCCTCAAAGCACCCCAACAGATCATGTAATTACTAAGGCAGTGAAACTGATCAAATCACCTGTGCAAAATAATGGAAAGCCGGAAAACATGACCTGTTGAGGCGTCTTGAGGACTGGAGTTGAGAAACTCTGGTCTAAGGATTATAGAGGAGTTCCGGATGGTATGAGGAGGAGAGGGGAGATCTGAGAAGTAGAGGGGGTCTGAAGGTGGCTAAGGGGGTCTAGGGAGTAGGTCTGTGGGTGGATCTGAGGGGCGTTTCAGGAGAGGTGGTCTGGGGGGGGGGGGTCTTAGGAGGAGAGAGGTCTTCTGTGGGGTCTGAAAAGGATAGAGGAGGCTAAAGGGGCCTAAGGAAGATAGAGGGATTTTGGGGGAGTGAGAATGAGAGAGAAGTTCTGGAGTGTCTGGGTAGGAGGGGGGAGTCCTAGGAGTAGAGTGGAGGTCTGAAGAAGCCTGGGAGTTTTGAGGAGGAGAGAGGAAGCTAAGGGGGTCTGAGAAAGAGAGGAGGCTTGGAGGGTCTGAGGAATTAGAGGGGAGGTCTGCTAAGGGGTTTGAGGAAAGGGGTCTGGGGGTGTAAGGTGGAAAAAAAACTAAGGGGGTCTGAGGAGGAGAGAGGTGATCTGAGGAGAGAGGAGGTCTGAGAATAGGAGTCAGCTAAGAGGGTCCAAGAAGGATAGAATTCTGGGGGGGGGTCTGAGGAGAAGAGAGGAAGTCTGGGGGGGGGCTGAGGAAGAAAAAGGGAGGTGTCTTGGGATCTAGAGAGGGGTGGGTCTGAGGAGAGGGGAGGTCTGGAGGGTCTAAGGAGGAGGGTGGAGGTCTGAGGAAGGAAAGTAGAGGCCTGGGGGAGGGGGGTTGTCTAAGGAGGATAGAGAAGTTCAGGGGTCTGAGGGGAAAGAGAAGTTCTGGAGGGTCTGAAGTGGAAAGGGGAGGTCTGAAGGAGGCTAAGGGGGGTCTAAGGAGGTGTGAAGAGGTCTGTGGGGCAAGGGGGGGGGGGAATCTGAGGAGAGCGAGGCCTGGGGGTTTGAGGAGAAAAGAGGTCTGGGGGTGTGAGCAAAGAAAAAAAAAACTAAGGGGGACTAAAGGAGAACTATGGGGGGAGTGGTGTGAGTGTGGGGTCCGAGATGGACAGAGGGAATTTGGAGGGGTCTGAGGAGCGAGTTCTGGGGGGGGATCTGAGGAGAGGGGAGGAGGCCAAAGGGGTCTAGGGAGGAGTGAGGGCTGTGGGGTGAGGGTCCAAGAAAAATAAGAGGAGGCTAGGAGGTCTAAGGAAGAGAGAGGAATTCTGGGGGTATGCAGAGAGAAGTTCTGAAGGGTCTGGGGAGAAAAGGGGATGTTTGGGGGGGGTTCTAAGGAAGAGATGTCTGGGGGGGGGGGGGGTCTGATGGGAGTAGGCTAAGGGGGTCTAAGGAGGAGAGAGGAGGTCTGTAGGATCTGAGGAAAAAAGGCGGTTTGGGGATGAGAAAGGAAGCCCAAGAGGTCTGAGGACAGGGGAAATCTGGGGGTTTTGACGAGGAGAGGAGAGACCTGAGGAAAGAAAAGATCTGGGGGGGGGGGGGGTTAGAGGAGGAGAGAGGAGGTCTGGGGGTGTCTGGAGAGGAGAGAAGTAGGCTAAAGGGGTCTGAGAAGGCGTGAGGTAGGCTAAAGGGGTCTGAGACGGAGAGAGACTAAGGGGGTCTGAGAATGAGAGAGATCTTGGGGGTTTGAGGAGGAACAAGGTCTAGGGTGGTGGTCTGAGGAACGAGGTCTAGCGGGTGGGGGTCTGGGGAAGAGAGAGGAGTTCGGGGGGGGGAAATCTGAAGAGAGAGGAGGTCTGGGAAGAGGAGAGGTCTGCAGGTGGGGGGTCTGAGGAGGAAAAGGGTGGTTGGAGGGGGGAGGTCAGAGGAGGTGGTCTGAGGAAGAGAGAGAAGGCAAAGGATGCCTGAGGTGAGAGCAAGTCTGGGAGTGTCTTGAGTGGGAGAAAGGGCTGAGGACATCTGAGCAAAGAGTTCTGTGAGGGTCTGAGGAGAATAGAGGAGGTCAGAGGTGTTTGAGGACAAAGGGGGCTTAAAGGTGTCTGAGGAGAAGTGAGGAGGTCTGGAGGGGGTGCGTGGATCTGAGGAGGATAAAGGCTGTCTGGAGGGTCGGGGGGAGGAGAGGGGTGGTCGGGGGGGGTGAAGAGGTGAGTCACAACTCAAAACAATTCCTTTCTGTCAGCTATAGTCTCATCTCTTCCACATCCGACCAGCTACTCTGTATCCACTTTCCAATCAGCAGCCTCCCAGGAGGATCGCTAGAAAGATCTCTCACATATACTGCCCCTCTGCTTTTCTCCTTCCTCCACACCAGCATTATTACTCAGTATTCCTGCTAGGATATGGCTCCACATTCATGCAACAATAAATAGAGGATACATAGTGCTCTCCGTTTGCAACATTTATTAAAATGCCCCAATTAAAAACAAAAGATATTCAGTTAAAACCAGCTCTGTATAGTCCCTGGCAGGCTACTGATTGGAAAGTGGATACAGAGCAGATGGTCAGATGTGGAAGAGATGAGACCATAACTGAAAGAAGAATTGTTTTGAGTCTTTCTGACTCATGCATGATGAACAGGTATAACAGCTGGTGAAGGTGTGCACACAATCTGCTGAAGACACGATTTGCACAGTGGTGGATGATATATGAATTGAGAAGTCACAATAATTCAACGCAGAAAAGTTTCAGCCTATGAACTTTAATTGAACACATTATTATATAGATTTATTTGAATATAATTTGATAGCACTGGATATTTCACATGATAGATTAATAGCGCTGCACTTATATTTTTCATATTATTTTATAAGTTGTATGGTGAGGTGAATTCACTGGAAGTGTACAGCAGCTGTGGAGTACTAATTAGTATACTTTATAGTTTATATATAGCACATAACACTTTAGGTAGGTGGCGCTAATTGTCTTTTATACACAATCTCTAGCTTATACTCTCATCTACTGAATCTCAAGATCTGTGTAGTGTCCCTTCCGGCCAGGGCGCGCTGGCAGATCTGTTCGGATTTAGAAGAGGAAGACTGGGAGAAGGCATGTGCATCTCACCTAGCCACCTCTCCAGCAGATAATAAACTCATACAATTGTAAATCATACACTTGGGGGGTTATTTACGAAAGGCAAATCAACTTTGCACTACAAGTGCAAAGTGCCCTTGGAAGTGCAGTCGCTGTAAATCTGAGGGGTAGCTCTACTGATTTTATCATCCAATCATGTGCAAGCTCAAATGCTGTTTTTTTTATTTTCCTTGCATGTCCCCCTCGGATCTACAGCGACTGCACCTCTAAGTGCATTTTCAGTGCAACTTCAAGTGCACTTTGCACTTGTAGTGCAAAGTGGATTTGCGTTTCGTAAAAATACCTCCCAACGTACCTTACTCCAGTGTGACTACATGCAATGGGATGCCTCCCTACCTCCACTTGCATACATTGTGGGCAGTTGGGAGCAGATTTTAACCACCTGATGTGGTTGTGCCCATTGATTGTGGTTTACTGGACCCAGGTCACAACTTTGTTGTCTAAACTCCTCTAGTCTAGTGCTTACACTGGAGGTGTGTCTTTTGCGCATATTAGATGAAGAGTTATGGACGCTTTTGTATGAATCCTTATTTTTGGCTCAGAAACAGATAGCAATTAGATGGATGCAGCCCAATCCTCCCTCTGTAACAAAATGGCTGGGTGCAGTTATCCAAATATTGCCTTACCTTAAAGTTTTATATATCGTTGCCCGCAAAAAATATAATAAAGTATGGAATGTTTGGTGCTCCTCAGATCTTACCATTGCTAGTAACTAATATCTGCATGAACTTAGTGTATTTTGGTCCATATGGTTGATTAGTTTCACTATGAGTACCTGTATAAGTACCTTTTTTGTAAAATGTGCTCTTGTGCTGATCGAGGCCATAAATGCTAGTTGTGTTTTTCTTGTTTTAATGTTTTCACCTGTTCCCCTAATGTAGGAGATTGTACACATTCTGGTTTGTAAGCGGTTTACTCAAAATTACTTCTGTATTTCTGCAATAAAAAGTATTTAAAAAACAAAAAGTGTGAGTTATTCAAATAGAAGGGTTTAAAAATCATTAGGGAAAAAAAGGAAGGGAAATAGAAGGCCAGTTCTGTTCCTGAGCACCCAAATTTGCCAAGTTGAGGCAAGATGTGAGAGTAGCAAACCAAAAAGGTGGAAGCCATAGACATCATTGCTACCTCTAGCAGCTGGGACAGCATCCCATCTAAGTAGGGGTAGTGCAGGAAGGCCTAGACCAGTGATGGCGAACCTTGGCAACCCAGATGTTTTGGAACTACATTTCCCATGATGCTCATGCACTCTGCAGTGTAGTTGAGCATCATGGGAAATGTAGTTCCAAAACATCTGGTGTGCCAAGGTTTGCCATCACTGGCCCAGACAATTGGTGGTTTTGGGGAATGCTAAATTCAGAAGGACTGAATAATGTGTCTCCAGGATCACCTCAACTGAATGGTTTGCCGACTCCCTGGTGGCAGGGTTGAGCCTGTGGTGGACTGGGTAGACAAATTACTGTGGGAGCTGGGCATGACCCTGCAATCTGTTGGGACCCATGGCAGAATACATGGAAGATGTAAGCTCCTCAAGAATCAATTTCATGAACTAGGCTGCAAATTGAAGGCAAGAGCATCCAGGGTTATATTATCTGAAATATTGCCTGTGCCCTGTGAAACACAGGAAAGCTTAGAGAAATGAATAGATGGCTAAAAGACCTGCTGTAAGAAAGAAGAACGTGGGTGTCTAGAGCACTGGGTTGACTTCTTCAGGGTACAACCTATATGCTAAAGATGGTCTGCACCTAAACGGAAGGGGGTCTGCTGTGCTAGGGGAGAGGTTTTTGAGAACGCTGGAGGCATATTTAAACTTGGCTTGAGGGGAGAGGGAAAATTAGAATATAATGGGGCAAACTGGACCATGCTTTATAGGTTGTATCTTGCCTTCCACTGGCTAAACTATCACACACAGAGGAGAGGGGCCTAATAACATCACCAACTATTACTCTAGTGTCTCCCCTGAATAGCAGACAGGTCTTGGCTTAGTTGGTTGTCCTTCAATGGCCAAGGGCTGAAAGATGGTAAAGCTGCACCTATTGCTAGAAAAGATACTGGCCAAAAAAAAAAAAAGGAGGAAGGGGCTACTCTGCATGTTCAAGGGGGTCAACATACAATGTACAGGCTGCTGCTGGGCAGGCTTGGGGGGGGGGGGGGGGGGGTTATACAAGATCCAGCCTAAGTAGAAGGAAAAAGCAGGTGTGGATAAAGTGTTGTGCTGTAACTCCCCCTGGGGGGTAGCTGACAGCCAGCACAAAGATGTAATTTTACTACACAAGGCGTTCACAGGTCAGAACAGAGACAAGTGTGCCATGGATTTGGTCCCATGAGAGATTCCATAAAAATTGAAACATTATGATATTTCCTCTCTAGGGTAAAAGAAACCGCTAAAGTTACCAAGGTTTAAAATGTTGCCTCACCCCTGTTTTGTAAGAAATCAAGGTGTAAAAAAGATTTTGATTTTCTCCCCCATCTACACTTTGGAGTTGTCACACAAAACGCACAGCTCTAGTTCCCCTTTGTCAATGACCAGCTCAGAGACAGGGTGAATTCCATAGCTGTGATGTCATCCACAGGTCTCATTTGCTCCCCAGTTGTTAGCAAGGGACAAACTTGTTTTTACCAACAGTATGCAGCATGTACTGTATATAGGCAGGGGATAGACTCAACATTTTAAAACTTTATTTGGATTTGAACCTTTAGTTCTACTTTAAAGTGTTACTAAACCCAGGACTCTGCATTCACTATATCTGGTCTCCCACAGACAATGGAAATGCAACTATTTTAGTAAAGAAACTGATAAATACCTTTTCTCATCAGCAGTATATAACAGTCTTGAGACTTCTATCAGTTCCTAGTAAAGCTCGTAGGAATTCCCATTCTCCCCTGACCCTCTGCCTGGACAGTGCTGTTTGGCCATGTGCTGATCACATGCACCCTCCCAAGAAAAACAAAAACTCTCTAGCAACACACATCTGACTGAGCATGAGCAGCCTGTCCCCTGGCTCTGTAAATGTCAGGTATTGTTTGGAGACAGTGGAAGAAGAGGAGGATCAGAGAGACAGGATTAAACAGCCTTTATACAAAATGCAAAGGATTAACCCCTTAGGTTCTACAGCGAGTATAGCATGCATGCTTTACTGCATATACAGACATATTTTACGGTTGTGGGTTCAGTAACACTTTAAGATTCTTTTCCTATTCACCTATATAAAAGGTATAATTCAAAAAAAAAAAAAAAAAAATGAAAAAAACCACACACATATTGTCCCCAACATTGATCTTTATTACGAGTCAGTGATCATATAAATGGTCGTGCTGCTCGGCACGCTGGCGGGTTTCCTCCGCTGTCACCAGCATTGGTAGCACACACTTGGCTCTCTGCCAGACAAATCTGCACTGCTAACATAAACAGACGAGGAATCAACAAGCAGTGATGTGGTGCGCCTAGACTCAGAAAATGACTAGCAATGTGAATATTGGGCCTCTGCTGCAGGCCAGTCACAGGAAATGTGAGAACTTTAATCCTATGGATAATGGGAGGTGCGACATGAGAGGCCTCGCTGGTGCATTCAATGTCATGATTCCACCAAGTCCTTGACTACTTTTCTGCCCTAACACTAACATTTTACCTTTCCCCAACCCTTCGTAATAACAAATCACTTGCATGACCATACAAAAGATGACCGTCGTTCGACTACCTTCTCTGCTACATGAGTAATAAAAATATATACACTTCTTTCTTCAAAATCAACCTAACCTGAACCTTTTGCTAACATGCTTAGTGAATAAAACAATGCAAACAGCAATCACCATTTGTAAAGTTTAGAAACCCGTACCAACCAATCAGAAAATTGACCACAGAAAACTGAAATGTGATTGGATGCGGCTTTGCTTTTTGCACTTTTTTTTCCTTAAAAGTACAGGCAAGAAGCCATTTATAAATGTGTCTGGAAGAAAACGAGTCTGTTTTATCCAAATCAAGCAGCTTATCATTTCTACGCTGGCTACACAGATGAGATTTAATCAAAAGGAAGCCAACATTCAAGAGTATAAAACTATACGCTTGTTATAAAAGTCTAAGCGTTTAAATTTGCTAAAAACATTACAGGTGCATCAAAACAAAGTATGCGTTGTGTTACTGTTCTTTTCTTTAGAAAGCAGCCACAACCAGAGTAGAAAAGTCTGTCCCTTGTCAGCATGCTACAAAGTGGGATCCCTGCTTTCTGTGGGGAAGCAGTAGTCTCTCTGCAGAGGTTTGACTCATCCCCTGCTGAGTCAGAGCTAGAGCCCTCCAATCAGCAGGCAGCATAAGCTTTGCTTTTTGCAGAGGCTCATCAGGGAGCACGTTGGACCTCTGTAAAGAGACTACTGCTTCCATACAGAGATCGAGCATCCTTTTCTACAGCATGCTGGCAGAGGACTTTTCCAGATTGTCTGTGGCTGTTTCTAAAGACAACAAACTATAAGGCTTTGCACAGATTTTGTTTTGATGCAGCTGGGATGTATTTAGGCAATTTAAATTGGAAAGATTAGGTGGGCTTTAAGCTGCCCAAATGCAGGAACTGGAGCCCCAAAACATGTGCGTGTGTCAAAATCTGCAAGAGATGTAGTCATCCATTTTCAGCACACAGAAGCCATGTCAGGAACTGCAAACACGGCCTTCTATGGCCCTCGTACAGTAGCATCTACAGTCCCAGTTATTCAATATCCAAGCCATTATCTATTGGCTTTGAGAGTTACAGTTACTATACAAGCCATTAATCAGCTAAGATTTAGAATGGCATTTCTGTAAATTGGGTGAAGTGGATGTTTCTAGACACTTTATAAATGACATTCACCTTAAAACAACAGGATTGATTAAAAACCAAAATTAAATTAAAAAAAGCTGTTGCCTAAAGCAACTAATCAGGTATCTCATTTCTTTTGTGAACCTGGACTACAAAAAATAAAACAGTAAAAATCTGATTGCTCATGGAAACGCCTCCAGATTCGAAGGAAATGTGCTTCCCAAGCGCCTAATACTCAAACCCAAAACATTGATGGGTTCTTCACAATCAATTGGGCCTAGCAGAATTCTGAGCGCCATTTTGTTCTTTTATTAGCGAGTAAAGGGATCATTTAAAAAGATCCTCTTCCCTTAACAAATGAATGTGCACTGATCTACAAAATCTATGAGCAGTCTAAGTAAATACATACTGAAGATTCAAACTTACAAGAACTCCTGCCAATTGACTTATGTCCTTCTAACAGCTTTATTCTGAAGTGCACCTGTTTGTTTAGCAGCACACAATATACCATGAAAGCAGTCTTAAAGGGTAAAAAAAAAAAATGACAAAGTTTTTAGTGTATTTTAGAGAGTTACACTTTCTGGGTACAAGCCAAACAAATGGCTACAGTGCCACTTGAATGCACTCTCAAAGCTCTGCTGAGGCTCGTTGTAAGTGATCAATTTTTTTCTGGGGTTTAAAGCCCAACTCAAAGCCCTTTTGGTACATTTTTCTTTTTCCCCCAGGCACATCATATGACCCTCCAAGACTTTTTCTGCTCCTGATCTTCTCCAACATTGGGCAGACCATGGGGATGCAGAGAGTGGCACTGATATCAGCAATGGTATCTGCTTAAATACACTATAATTGAAGGGTGCACTATGGAGACTTCCCCTAAGGGAGGAAGGCAATGACACCCTGTATGCATAGTATGCACTCAGTCATCCAAGTTGAATGATACTGGGTGTCATTTATCCCAAAGACTGAGGACATCTTGTAGTGAAAAGCAATACTGTAAGGGACTATGAAAAAAGTCCTCCCCATCTGCCTTCACAGTATGCAGTTTGCTACAAAACAGGTGCACTTTAAAGAACCATGAACTTCACTTCTAAAACGTATTTGTTACATAGGACATAGGAGCACAGGACAGAACCATTATCTTCAGTGAAAACCACAATTTAAAATGATTAACATGTAGACCCAAGGTATAGACACAGTTAAGGTTGTAGAGAAACCTCTTCATCAAAAGCATAGCTTGGCCTGATCCCTTCCTGCCTCTCAAGACTACATTTACACACACTAGTGATGGACAGTCTCAGTAACCAATAAGGGAAATGGAAGGGCAGGCTATAGAAATGTAAGCAGCCGACTGCCTTCTGGATCTACTTATTGTTTTGAAGTGTGCTTTTCACAGATTAAGATCTCTGCTCATGCCTTTTGTTTTAATAAAAAGCTCAGTTTGAATTTTCCACGTTAGCGACAGGTTAACTTTGATAAAACCTTAAAGTGGACCTTGCAATAAAAAGCAAACTTATTCTTATTACATTGGGGTTCCCTCCTCTATACCAAATTGCCACATTAAAGTGATAAAAAAAAAATCTGTAAGGGCAAAAGCGTAAAAAGACATCGGCACTGGTGAGGGAGACGTCAGGATTCTTCAAGTGAGATCCTGGGATTGATGAGAATACCAAATTTCACGAGAAAAGACTACTCTACTTTTCTGGAGTTTCTTCAAGAGATTTCCAAAACTCAAGTGTTCCCCTGATCTTGCCAGAAGGACCGTGTTGTCCCCCTCATAAGTGCCGAAGCTGGGATGAAGGCATGTGCACAGTCTTTTATACACTTTAATGTGGTGATTTAGTATGCTGGAGGGGCCCACGATAGGAAAAGGCCTAATGCAAGGCCCACTTTCAAGAAAAAATACCTATTTTGTTGGAGTGGGCAGGGTTCAAACCCACACAGAGAAGAACTCCTTACGCACTTGCTGAAACAGGCCAACTGACTTTGAGCCAAGCTACTGCTGTCACCAGCCAAAGCAAGCATTTAATATATCCTACTAAAGGGCAAAGAATGCAGAATCTCTGTCCTTCACCTCCGAGTGCTCAGAAATGTGAGCAGCATCTCAGCAAAATTTAAAGCAATCTGGCTGGTCACAACCATGCAGAGGTATAGAGATAGCCATGAAGACCTGGCAAGGATATTAAACACCGCAGTACTCCAGCCAGATAGGGGTCATATATTTTAGTGGAGCTCCTCTTTTAAAAGCACAAATTAACTTTTAGTTTAAATCAGCTACCTCTATCCTCGATGCATCCAAAACAAAAAGGTCTGCAAAGTCTTACCATTTTCTCTACGAAGAGGTCCAACACACCTCCCAATAAGTCAGAGCTAGAGCTCTGCAATCAGCAGGGAGAAGGAGCAGGAGGTGTGTCAGACATGTGCAGAGAGACTGCTACATCCAAAAAGAGCATGGGCCCTTGCCTGCAGCAGACTGGCTGCAAAATCACTTTTCTACGTTGGATGTGACTGCTGTAAAATAATATGTAAGCTTACATTTTGTTTTGATGCACCTGAAATGTATTTAGCTGATTTCATCCAAAAGTTCAAAACAGCTTAAAAAAAAAAAAAAAAAGACAAAAGTATACATTGCAAATTTTCACACTTTCCAAGACTGGATGCACCAGCACCTCAAAAGTAAAGGCGTCATTATGCAATAAAACGTAGGCAGCAACAGCGCCTCCCTTTGGTTTACTGGCACTACAGGCATATACATGTGTGAGGATAAAATTTGTACAGTAATAAAAAAAAAAAAAAAAGCACTTAAATTTTAAATAATTAAAATATGGAACAGATCTGTAAAATAATTCAAAGAAGATCAAAGAAATAAAATATGAGCAGCACCAGCGGAGAAACGGAAAAAAACAAAAAACAAAACATAAAATCGAATGCAAAGTAAAAATTTCAAGACAATCAGGACCAAAGTGACCTTTTCTCTTTGTTGGAGCACTAAGCTCCTCCCATCAACCCTGCCCCACCCCCCACCCTCCCCTCACACAATGGAAATAAAAATACAATACATATTTTATGGCAGCTTTCCAAACCCTCCAGCACTTAAGTGTTCAAATTACAGCACAAAAAAATAAAAAAATAAAATAAAAATGAACCTACACCTCTTTAACTTAGTCCTGGCAGGGAGTGCGTTGTGGATTCTCTCCAGCGCATACAGGTGTCTTAAGCCAACTTTTTTTTTTCCTAGGCCTTGCTCCCCCCCACCCACCCACCACAACTGTAGGGCGATCAGGAAGGTTTTCTTGCAGCTAAGGGGTTAATAATATGTACTCTTTCAATAATACAAGTGGCATCTTCCTGCCGCCATCTTGTGCTACACAACCCCTCTGCACTTCCACCCTCCCTGCCATCTGTGTGTATCCCCCATCCCTCCCCGCCATTGAATCATCGACAGCAGCCCAGTGCCCCTGCAGAGGTTTCCAGGCTGCTGTCTGTGTCCGAGGGCAGCGTTGGATCGGTGGACATGGAGGAAGCGTCAGCTGATGAAGAGGAGGTTTGAGGCTGGGAGCCGTCAGTCACTGCTGCACCTGTGCTATGAGAAAGCAGAGAGAGGGCTTAGCTGCAGTAACAGTTCACTGAAACATGGAATCCATCTCAGAAGGCCTTTACACACTATGAACACTTTTATAAAGAAAATTAGGGCCTAACTGAAATTTTAGTTTAAAAAAAAAAAAAATCGGCTAAATACATTCTATGTGCATCAAGACAAAAAGGTGTGCAAAGAGCTACAGTTCCTTTGACTTCCCCCTTAGCCTTTGCAGAGAGACCACTGCTTCCATATAAAGGAAAACAATTTATTTTGCTCTCTACAACCTTGTAGTTCTGCATACACCTGGAGCACATTTTTTGCCATATGTTACAATGTTAGCTTCTGCGTTTCTTCTGAAACATTCAATAAAAAAAAAGTATTGGAGGCTTTGCACACCTTTTTATTTTGATGCACCAAAATGTATTTTAACTAACAGTTAATCTGGGCTTTAAAATTCATCAAAGCAATGATAGCAATAAGATTTTTCTTTAAGAGCCTTAGATGTTATAATAAGTTAGGTTTCTATACAATCCTGGATCAATGGTGCATTGAGGTACAAAGCCTCAGTTTCCACCTTGCTTCCTACAACATTCAAAAACCAAATAACAGAGCCACAACAGACAAGCACAGTTCCTCATAATGGACTGGTAAATGGAAACTAAAGGCCCGTACACACTATACGAAAATCAGACGAAAAATTTAGTTTGAACGATCCGCCGATTTCCCGATAGTTCGTACGGTGCTTTCACAGCCGATTCCAGTTTTTCCTCAGACAAAAGCTGGATGTGCAAACTATAAAATTTTTGATGTACATGAACTCAATGTCCGATTTTCGTGTGAAAAAAAACAGAAGCGGAAGACTACGCATGCTCAGAAACAAAAGAATACATACAAAACTAGTCAACACATGACGTAATTTCTAAAGTTTTATTCTGTCATACGAATTTTCGTATGGCGAGTAACCTCTTCACTTTTGACATGAGACGAGCATGGAACCAAAAAAGGACGTTCGGTCGTCCGAAAATCTAAGCGTGTGTACGAGGCTTTAGATCCCAGTCTAAGAGGCTCGATCGATGCTGTCCCAGGATACAAGTTTTCCAGTGGAGCACATAAATCAAAAAGCGAGTTTCCCCATAGGAATCAATGGAAACTCAGATAATTTGTTCCAGTGTCCCTGCTCGTGTATGCAGTACCACATGTGGCCAGAGCTGGGGGGGCGCTGGAGACGCTCTGAGACGGAGTGTTTCCGAGTGTCTCTGAGCGTCTCTGGCCACATGCGGTACTGCACACCACAGAGGCTTGAATCAACAACACTCGCAAATCATGTCAAAACAGAAAAAAAAAAAAAAGCTTGTAATGCGAAACGCTCACAATCTGAGGTTTTACTATATTACTAGTTAAGCTATTATTTAGGACCTGGTCACTGTGCAAATGATACCAACCTAAAGGGGGTGGCTGGCCACGAATCACACCATTCCGAGCTCTTTCTTCCCAATCAAGGACTTCTTTGTATATTAACTCTGTAAAACACAACACAACTGTTAACACAGTTCTTTAGAACTTGTCTTGCTAGTTTTTAACCACTTAAGCTCTGGAAGATTTTACCCCCTTCAAGATCAGGCCATTTTTTGCTATTTTGCACTGCGCTAGTTTAAATGGTAATTGCGCGGTCATGCAACACTGTACCCAAACAAAATGCATATAGCTTTTTAGACAGAAATAGAGATTTGTTTGGGGATATATATATATATATATATATATATATATATGAAAACGACCCCAAATTTTGAAAAAAATCCCCAATATTTTCTAATTTTTGCTATAAAACAGATCTAATAAAAAAAAATTTAAAAAAAAAGGAATAAAAAAATTCTTCATAAATGTTAGCCAATGTATTCTGTTACATGTATTTAGTAAAAAAATAAAAATAAAAATCCCAATAAGTGTATATCGATTGGCTTGCATCAAATTTATAGCGTCTACAAACTATGGTATAGATACTGGAATTATTATTTTTTTCATACTAGTAATGGCGGTGATCAGCGACTTATAGTGGGACTGCAATAGCGTGGCAGGCAATCTGACGATAACGCGGGGGGGACTGAGCAATGTGCTGTTTTTTACTCCCATTCTCTGTATTAAGGCAAAAAACTTCTGTGTCCAGGAACGCCCCCCACAGTCCCCCTTATACTTACCTAAACCCAATCTCGATCCAGCACTGTGCACCACAGCAGCATTGCTGAGCTCTCTTTCATCACTGGCTCAGAGGCAGCAGCTGTGAATCAGGAGGGGGCTGGGCTGAGACGAACTGTGTGTGTGCCAGTGGACACAGAGGGCATACCGGTGTGAGAAAGTGGAAAAGGGACACAGGATCAGTCGTTATTCTATTACAGTTAGGTTATTATGCCACCTTCAGGAGAAACTGGAGACTAGCAAACAAAAAAGCTGTGGGCCAGTCAGGTATTGCCCTCCAACTCCCAGCATGTTTCAGTTGTGTGGGTAGAAAAGCAGTCTTTGGGAGTGGATCACAAAAAACAGGAAGGGTGTCCCTTAACCACTTCCCGCCTGGCCTAAAGCAGAATACCGAGCCGGCACGCAGCGCGGCGATCGCTGTTGTGGTGGGTCAGTCTGACACAACGCAACTCCGATCTAAGTAAAGAGCCTCTGACGGAGACCATTTACCACGTGATCAGCGGTTTAGTATTTCCTCTATCGCGTCTAATAGACACGAGTAGAGGAGAGCCGATTGGCTGCTCCCCTTGGGGGGGGGGGTGTCTACGCTGATCAGTACAGCCACCCCCCCCCCCCCCCCCCCCGGATCACAAGGAATGCCCACCACTGATGACCACCAGGTATGCCACCCATGGCTACCAGGGATGCCAATCTGTGCTCATCAGTGATACCCATCAGTGCCACCTATCATTGTCACCCATAAGTACAGCCTTTCAGTGCCCAGTGTTGCTTATCAGTGCCGCCTATCAATGCCCATCAGTGCAGTTTCATCAGTGCCCATCAGTGAAGGAGAAACCACACTTATTTACAAAATTTTATAACAAAACGAAGAAAAACATTTTTTATTTTTTTTTTCAAAATTTTTGATCTTTTATTTGTTTAGCAAAAAATAAAAACCCCAGAGATGATCAAATACCACCAAAATAAAGCTCTATTTGTGGGAACAAAATGTTAAAAAAAAAATTTGTTTGGGTACAGTGTAGCATGACTGTGCAATTGTCATTTAAAAAGCGACAGAACTGAAAGCTGAAAATCGGCCTGGGCGGGAAGGGGGGAAAGTGCCTGGTATTACATAATTACATAGTAAAAAATATTGTACAATCCAATATACCCAATTTTATACCCACAGTTGATCCAGAGGAAGTGGTTTTGAAGTAGTTTAGCGAACTGCAAGAATCAAATTTTACTGCAAATACAAATATCACATTTTGTTTGTCAATACAAATGTTAAAATACGACCAAGATGCTGACTTGTAGGCCTCATTCTTTGATCCTTTTACTCCAAGGGTTGACAGGAATGTATTAAAAAGAAGGAAGGACTCCTAGTTACACTTATACACTCCTTCCATCCTAGGAATGTTAAATATAATACCTTTCCATTCCTCTATTGTGTGTTCTCGCTCATCCAGCTGCTTGTCTGGAATCTTTGGAGGTGGCTGGAGAAAATAAGAGATAACACAAAATGAAAACATATAGAATTCTCATGTGAAACAAAAGTACCTTAGTGAACAAGCTACAAATATAGAAGGCACAACTATAGTATATATGTATGCCTCATACTTGGAGCAATCTCTGTGGATGCTGAAAATCACTGTGGCAGTCATCGCTACTACAGTGATAGCAAAAGTCTTCCAGGTCTAGTGCTGAGCGGCTGCCCTTTTGCACTAGGGATCGCTTGCTCCAGGCTGGCACCATTCTCAGAACCTTTGCATATTTTTTCAATGAACACAAGGATTCTCTGAACGAGGTGGGGATCGTAATGTCATGCCTCGACACTATCATCTCATTTAAATAAGTAGATGCTGCTGTCTCTGAAAAAAATGGCTTAACAAAGATGGCTCCATCCTTC
This sequence comes from Aquarana catesbeiana, assembly GCF_042186555.1. NCBI lineage: Eukaryota > Metazoa > Chordata > Amphibia > Anura > Ranidae > Aquarana > Aquarana catesbeiana. The sequence goes on from NC_133331.1 coordinate 258,033,639, forward strand.
TGGAAATAAAATATCAAGGTACAAACAAACAGGCTATACTTGCCTCATCTGTGCAATGGTTTTGCACAAAGCAGCCCAATCCTCCTCATCTGGGTTTCCTGCTGGAGCTCCTGGCTCCTCCCCTCCGCCAAGTGCCCACCAAAGCAAGCCGCCTGCTATGGGGGCACTCGTGCAGGCTTAAGCCCAAGACGGCTCTGTGTGCCCATAGACGTACAGAATGTAGCTCATCCCTGACACCCGCTCCCTTGTCACTGGCTGCAATTAAAAGCAGCAGGTGCCATTAGCTTCCACTGCTGTCTCTGAGCCAATGAGGAGGGAGATAACTGAAAAAGCTTCTTCCTTCATGCACAGCGCTGGATAGAGATGGGGATCAGGTAAGTATAAGATGGGACTGGGCTGGGTTGGGCTGGGGGGGCGATGCATGGGCCCTGGCAGGCGGAAGGAACAGGTGTCCCATCTAGCCCTGCTGCTGGCAGCTTGGCAAACTTTGAGAGCCCGACATCCCCATAATGCAAGAAATCTGTGTTCTGGGAGGCAGCACAAGTAAGGCAAATATATGGGAGGGGGGGATGCCCTTGTTTGGAGATATTGTTGCTTTGTACTGCATAGGCAAGTCGACAGGGTCTCAAATCTTATGTTGTCAGGTCGACTTGGTCATAGTCACTTTAGGTTTGCTTTAAAGAACTTGGTGGCAAAATAAAAAGGAAAACACTTACTGCTTCAGCCTCTAAAGCATCGTACCAAACATTGATATAAGGGTGCTGCAAAGCTTCGTCAACGGAAATCCTCTTGGAAGCATCTATAACCAACATCTTTGAAAGCAGATCTCTGGCTTGGCTGGCTGCAAGATGTATAAACAGGGCTAATGTAGTCTGATCTATCACTGACATATCATTTACAAGGTAAAAATAAAACAAAAGACATTTAAAATCTTGTTTTTTCATATCAGTACCTCACCACTATTACGCAAATAAAGATTAATTTTCAATAGAAGAGTGAAGTAGGAAACAGGCCCCGTCACCACTTCACTATAGTGTTGTGTGAGTTACATCTACAGCCGACGATGCCTGACCATTACACCACCATCATTAAAGCTCTGCCTAACAGTGCCCACCAGACATGGATACCATAGATGTAATTCTATCATCAGGAGTGTGGGCCCCTTTGCCAAGTGTAGATGTCCTTTAGGCAAGCAGCCAGACCACAAAAGACATTTTTTTTTTTAAATATTGCAGCTTACCACTCCATAGATGTGGTAGCTCCATTAGTTTTTTTCCACACTTTACTTTTTTTCACCTGGTGATTCTCTCAGTAAAACACTACCTGTCCTAGAGTGAAAATGCTAAATTGTTTTCATTTTTTTTTTTCAAATAAATATCTGAAAAGTGTGGGGTGCATTTGAACTTTGTAGAACCACCTTTCATTGCAATTACAGCTGCAAGTCTTTTGGGGGATGTCTCTACCAGCTTTGCACATCTAGAGAGTGACATTTTTTTTCCCCCATTCTTCTTTGCAAAATAGCTCAAGCTCTGTCAGATTGGATGGAGAGCGTCTGTGAACAGCAAGTTTCAAGTCTTGCCACAGATTCTCAATTGGATTTAGGTCTGGACTTTGACTGGGCCATTCTAACATATGAATATGGTTTGATCTAAACCGTTCAATTGTAGCTCTGGCTGTATGTTTAGGGTCGTTGTCCTGCTGGAAGGTGAACCTCCGCCCCAATCTCAAGTCTTTTGCAGACTCTAACAGGTTTTCTTCTAAGATTGTCCTGCATTTGGTTCCATCCATCTTCCCATCAACCCTGACCAGCTTCCCTGTCCCTGCTGAAGAAAAGCATCCCCACAACATGATGCTGCCACCACCATGTTTCACGGTGGGGTTGGTGTGTTCAGGGTGATGTGCAGTGTTAGTATAATTTTGGTCTCATCTGATCAGAGCACCTTCTTCCACATGATTACAGTGTCCCCCCCCCCCCCCCCATGGCTTCTGGCAAACTGTAAATGGGACCTCTTATGGCTTTCTTTCAACGTCTTTCTTCTTGCTACTCTTCCATAAAGGCCAGATTTGTGGAGTACACAACTAATAGTTGTCCTGTGGACAGATTCTCCCGCCTGAGCTGTAAATCTCTGCAGCTCCTCCAGAGTCACCATGGGGCTCTTGGCTGCTTCTCTGATTAATGCTCTCCTTGCCCAGCCTGTCAGTTTAGGTGGACGGCCATGTCTTGGTAAGATAGCAGTTGTGCCATACTCTATTTTCGGATGATGGCTTGAACAGTGCTCCGTGAGATGTTCAAAGCTTGGGATATTTATTTTTATAACCTAAACCTGCTTTAAACTTCTCCACAACTTTATCCCCGACCTATGGTCCTTGGCCTTTATGATGTGGTTTGCTCGCGAAGGTTCTCTAACAAATCTGAGCGCTTCACAGAACAGCTGTATTTATACTAAAATTAAATTACACACAAATGGACTATTTACAAATTAGGTGACTTCTGAAGGCAATTAATTCCACTAGATTTTATTTAGGGGTATCAGAGTAAAGGGGGGCTGAATACAAATGCACGCCACACTTTTCAGATATTTGTAAAAAATATGAAAACCATTTATCATTTTTCTTTTCACTTTAAAATTATGTGTAACTTTGTGTTGGTCCATCACATAAAATCCCAATAAAATACATGTACATTTTTGGTTGTAACATGACAAAATGTGGAAAATTTCAAGGGGTACGAATACTTTTTCAAGGCACTGTATTTGTTAGTATGTTTTTACAAATAAAGTTTATAAATGTTATTTGCTAGGCTGTTGCGCCTTCTTTTTTGTTCTTTCAGTGCTGCGCGTTTTGAGGCTTCCCCAGCCCTAAGAAGGCATCAAAGCATGGTGACTTTAGATGACTACACAATAGAGTCCCCTTTTTGTCACTTCTCTGGGGGGGGGGGGGGGGATTCTCAATGGTGCAGAGAGCAGCGCTGATATTAGCTCCAGTTTCCCTGATGAGAACACAGTGAACACTGCACTCACAGTACTGTATGTCCTTAGTCTTTCAGCAGTATGCCCTGCCGACTGGGTGATGCAGGGCATCACAACCCAGAAGACAACATCTTATTGTAGACAAGGCCAAGTTTTTATTTAAAAGCAGCATTGTGCTTTAAGATCTTGTGCACCAACTCAAAGAAAAACAGAAATCATGCTCACCTTTTAACTTGTTGTGCTCAGAGTCTGCAGGAAACAGGACATCTGGGAAGAGTTTCTCAAAGCTGTAGCCTGCATATTTGGGTCTGTTCTCCACATATGTCCTCACAGTAGGCTGAAGTTTCTTCATGAACTCTGGGCAGGGAGTCCCCAGTTGCTCAATGACTTTGTTCCACTGGTCAATATCTGAGACTGGAGCTCAGGAAAATGGGAGCACAGGCAAAGTACAACAGTACAATAAAATACCATGCAAGTAGCCAATTACAGCTTTGAAATATGCATACAGAGTGAGCGATCAATATTATGTACAGCAGCAGTTCACCATTATAACCGAAAGGGGCAGTCCTCCTTTAAATTTAGGCTTAATGGAACAAGGGCTAAACTAAACAGAATTGTAACGACTTACTGGCAAGAAGTATACATATTAGAAAAAGGAAGGCGATTCTAATGTAATTAAAGCTGAATTCTAAATATTGTGCACTCCTATGCCCTAGCTTATACAGAAGAAAACACTTTGCCTGTCTAGGTAAAAATCTAAAAGTGAGAAGCACATCTTTCACCATTGTCCTATAGGAGCCAGGGCTTTGATCCTTTGTGCTGCTTTCCAAAATATGGGCAGGCACTTGGATGCCATCTCATACACCAACAGGACCAATAGTGGCATGCACTGTAGATGACTACATCGGCGACTGGCAGAAAAAGAGGCTTTGTGGGATCACTACCAGAACTCACGAGCAGGAAGGCGCAATAAACGCAAGTTATTATTAGTGTGAAAATGATCTCTTACTGAACAGGTGCTATAGTCTGCACAAATTTTTTATTTATTTTTTTTTACTACCCAGTGAGTTGGGTTTTCAAGAGCTTATACAGGCGGTCCCAGAGTTACAAACATCCGACTTACAAACGGAAGGAGACAACAGGAAGTGAGAGGAAATCTACCCCTAGGAAGGGAAATTCACTCCTGTAAGAGTTATCATGGGGGAAAAAGGCGTCTCCACTAATGCTTTATCACCAAGGCTTGTTTCCACAACCCGGGAATTTTCAAAATCCAAATGTCATTGGGACAGAAAGTGAGATGAAATATTCTGAATAGGGGCACAAACAGCAAAACGAACGTTACAGGGGTGTTAACCTTTCCTTAGGCTATACAAAAAGCTTAAAAATATATATATTTTTTTTGGCTGGAGCTACACTTAAAAAATGTACCTGTTCCAACTTACAAACAGATTCAACTTAAGAACAAACCTACAGACCCTATCTTCTTTGTAACTCGGGGACCGCCTGTATAGCAAAATCCAGAGATGGGTTAGAACCAGTGTCATGTTTCTAATATGGCCTGTGCCCCTTGTAGGCAAATCCACCCTTCTTCACTGAAACAAAAAAATAGAGAATCCAACATTTTAGAGTTACTGCCAAAACAAGAAGTGAGGGTAAAATTTCCAATGGGGAAATCTGTTCTGATCACAACTATTAAAAAGGCAAGGATTGGCAGACTTCAGCCCTCCAGCTGTTGTGGAACTAAAGTCCCATCATGCTTGTGGCTGTCAGTCTTACTTTCTGTTCTCTGGAACAGAAAGCAGATGAAAATCTCTCTAGTGGGACAGCAAAAAATAACCTGAATGTAACCACTTCCTAATCCAAAAGTAAGAAAGAACTGTCACTACATAAACTTTAAGTGATTAAGTATTACTTGTGTAATTATCCTCAATTCCAAAATCTGGCCTCAGTTTATTTTTTGCAGATATCTACATAAATCACATTACCAGGAGACTAAGGATTCCACCTGCCTACAAAGAAAGCACTGTTGGATGAACTTGAGAACAGATTTAGGAAGCCGAGCTCCAAATCATCCATTTTTTATTTTTTTACATTTCCTGAAGACCCCCAATGAAAAGCGCTTTGTACCCAAGCCATTATTAGGGATCCTCAACTTTGCTTTTGGTTTCCCCACCGACTCCCTTATATTAGTATGCAGCAGAAGAAGTGAGCCTCCTTTACAGTGGGTATAGAAAAGAATCACCACTCCTTTAAAATAATCACATTTTGTTGCTTTGCAGCCTGACATGAAGACTGACAATTTTTGTCTTATCTAGCCGTATTTACTAGTGCAACTTATAATATCCGAGTGAAAGATTTAAAGAGGAAGTAAACTCTCCCACTCTGATAAATCTTATAATGGACTAAATGAAAAGAAGCATCAAACTATAGCCACTGTAATCCAGCCCAAATCGCAAATTACTTTTTGTTTAAAGAAACTTTAAAAAACTTGTTTCCAGGGGTAAGGCAGCGCCATCTTAAGTATTGTTTTCTAAATCCACAGTAGAGTGTATTTCCGCCCTTACATTGAGCACTTCCTGTACATTAACCAAGCCTCCTTCTCAATCCAACGTTTCTATGGCAACCCTGCTCATAACTGACTTCTTTTATTTCATAGTATTTACTTGTGCCGATTATCTAGTGTTTGCCTATGTCAGTCTTATCAGCTTCAGCTACAGTAATGCTGTCCGATGCCTTTTTTTCCCACTCCATGTGATGTCACATGGAGTGTAGGAGGAAGCTCTGAGTGATTATGCAGTCTCGTGGGATTTCAGTGTTGTGCCGTAGGAAGTCCTGATAATAGATAGACAAGCACACAGAGTGTGCCGTAAATCAGAGGAGATATGGGCATGCTCAGTGACGTCATTCTAAAGAACAAAAAGGATTACAACAATACTAAGCAAGTAAGGAGATATCTACAAGCAGTGTTCATTAGGGTTTTTTTATGCTGATTCACATGGGACAAAGTTGTGGGGGAGAGTTTACAACCGCTTTAACACCAACGGGTCAGACAAAAATATTCAAAAACAGAATCACCGAGTAGGAAAAAGGATCAAAACCATAACACCTTTTTCCATGTGGCCTCAGAATCTTCAAGGGTGTGTTTAAGGTGGTCAGATGAGACTAAACTGTTTTGCAATACAGCAGCTGGTATGAATAAACCCTTGCAAAAGCATGTTTTTGATAGAGTGGGAAAGGTTGGAACCTCAAGTTTTTATTGCTCCGTCTCTTCCTGTGCCAGTGATACTGGCACATTCATTTTCCATCCTGGTTTCAGCAGAACAGGAAGTTAAGGGAAATCTCCCTTAAGAGGACACAGACAGCAATAAAAACTTGACAGAAGTTCTTCATCGCACCCCAAGTGTCACTAAAGGCAAACCTTTTTTTTCCCAGTAAGGAAGGGTTATAATCCAATTCATTTTTTTTTTTTTTGCCGTCTGTGTTCCACTGGAGAGATTTCCCCTTTATGGCATGTCCCATAGCCAAAACAGAAAGTTAGAGGATATTCCTCCAAAATAAGGAAATCCTGGGTGTCAAAGGTCACCAGAACTAGTGCCTCCATTGGAAGATTTCCACTCTATTCCTGTTCTGATCTCAACTCAAAATTTGTGACTTACTTTAACTTTCACTGGTAATGGTAAACAGGACAAGTAGAGAGGATGAATCTCCCCAACGGGGACACAGACAGCAATTAAACTTGACAGATCTTCTAATCTCTCTCCACTATCCAAAAAAAAAAAAAACTATTTGACTTAAAGTGGATATAAACCCAATGTCATCCTTTCTAAACTACTGCCATAGGGGTTATCTATAAGGATATACATGCCTCCTGTATGTATCTTTACCTGTCAAATGTCTCCCCTCTGTCTGTTATTAGACCCGAAAAACTGCATATTCTGTGGGCGGGTCTGTTGTCTGGAGCTCGGTGGGTGGAGTCGTGATGTCAGTAGACTCCCCGCCCACCTCTACACTCCCCTTGTCAATATGCATTTTCTCCTGTGTATTTCTTACACTGAACTTCTGCTATGATCTCTAACATCCAGTGAAAAGACAGGAAAGTAACCACATGACTTTAGCATGCCAAATCATGCGGAGGTTTGGAACAGCCAATCCTTGCAGAGCTGCTGAAGAAAGGAGTGGGGTGGGAATTAAAAAATAATGCTTGTCTTAGGCTAGTGCACAAGATATGTAAATCACCTGTCAGTCACAGCAAGGGGGAGGATTTGTCAAAGTTTTTCTCTGTTTGTCAAGTTTTATCTCACTGAACAATAAAAGGATTACTCAGAGCTGGATTAACTCTTTGTGGCAAGACTGGGCTCAAATGATAGGAAATCTTATACTCTACATTATGACATAAAAAAAATAAATAAATAAATAATAATAATAATAATGATAATTCGGGTTTACATCCACTTTAAATGCCAATTTGTCTTTAAGGGGGGAAAAAAAAAAAAAAAAGTGTTGGCTGCCTGTCCATGCTTGGCAATTTAAGACCGATTACTACATTTGTTTTTGCATAAGAACTATTAGGATTCATTTTATCTATTCTTTAACGAATTCAACTGATTTTTTATCAAAAATATTTAAGCGAAGAGAAACTAGATTAAACCCAAACTGAATGGCCAACATGTTCCAGAGCACCAAGTTACTTTTGTCAAACTGACCAAAGATTCCTCAAGATTTCTGGTGAATTTGTGCAAGTCAGAGAAGTAGAAAGTTAATGCCAACCAGGCTAGTTGGGCGCCTGATCCAGATTTTTTTTTTCTAGTTTAAAAAGAAAAAACAAACATTCGCAAATGGCAATTTTTATGTTTCCAGGAAAAAGAGAAATCAATTGCACCCTTCAAGCTGATCCATGCAATACAAAAGCGTTTGCCAATCAAATGTGTAGGTCACTTGGCTGAAGTAATAGTCTATTAGTTACACACCTTCAAGGAAGGAGAACAATACAGCAGTGTTAACTGTGACGTCAAATTTTGATTTTGTTTTAGTCATAGTCTTAAATAAAATGCCATTTTAGTTTTAGTCGTATTTTAGTAATCTGAATAGTAAAAATTTTAGTTTCGTTTTCTTCACTAAAACATGCAGCTGATGAAAACTATGACAAAAATATTTTCGTCTACGAAATTAACACTGCAATATAGGTATAACCTAGGCCAAAACAACAATTAAAAAGGCAGTCAAGCTGAAACAGACAGACCTCAGGTTAACAAGTTTTTTTAATTAACCAGTGATTGCTGCAGGGGATCCATTTCAAGAAGTGCCATGTCCTGTGCAGACTTTAGATGAAGACTCAGGATTAGAGTCATGTTTGGCAGCACAGGCAGTGGGAAAGGTAAGCATTAGGCCCCTTTCACACGATCGGACCGTTCAGGTCCGCCTGTCAGTTTTGATGACGGACCTGAACGGGCGCTCCATGTTAGCCTATGGAGCGTCGGATGTCAGCGGAGACATGTCCGCTGACATCTGACCCGGTCCGATCCGCAAAAAGCAGACGGATGGCCCTACGTCCGGATCCATCGCTGGCGGATCGGATTGGGTGAGATCTGATGAAAACGGACATGCTGTCCGTTTTCATCTGATCCCTCCATAGGCAGCAGCGGCGCCTGACAAGCCCCTCCCCGCTCAGTGAGCAGAGAGGGACCTGTCATCCGCCGGCTCAGCGGAGATCAACGGAGAGATCTCCCGCTGAGCCGGCGGACCGAGGCGGACTCCGTGGAAGCGGAGTCTGCCTCGTGTGAATGAGGCCTTACTGTTTCTTTGACAAGTATGGCTTGCTTCTTTCACAGTCTTTTCACACACTTTAAACAGAATTATTAATTTAGCTTTAAATATAAAAGCTAACCTGTGGCAGTTTTTAACCTTCAAAACAGACAGTAGAGGGTAGGGTGACCACATTGTCAAACTGCCATTCATTAACACTCCCCCCCCACTTCCCAAAGCTCTACCCAGATGCATGGATCATGCCGCCAAAAAAGGCCACCGCATCGCCACTTTACTCACTGACAGTACTTGTCCTGGACAGCCAAGACCCATTATACCTTGTTCCAATACTGGCTCTTCAGTGCCCTGCATTGGTTAGGCACAAGAGGTGGAATTTATGATTTCTCCAATCACAATCAGGGGGCGGGGATTGTGCCTCTCCAGACATTCCTGGTAAGGACAAGTACTGTCAGTGAGTAAAGCGGCAATCTGGCGGCCTTTTTTGGGGGCATCAGATCGGCTGTGGGTGTGTCAGTTTCATTCTGGGACATTGTATTGTCCTGGACTGAAGGTGCCCGGGACCGACCTGAAAAATGAGGCCTGCATGTTGCCTTCCTATTCTGAATAACCCAGTACATCACAAATAAAAAAAATACCTTCAAGAAAAAGCAATCAGATCTCTCGTGGTCCACTCTATCCTATTTTCTCCTACATCCCTTACCTTTAGAAGGGTTCAGACTACACAAAACTATATACTGTATATGTCTGTCAACAACATTAACAGAGCTTTTTGTTCTTCTGAGTCCCCTCATAACAGTGTTTTACCGGTTGATCCTTGCAAGAAAACCTATCAGGATGCAGGACCCCTGACCCTCTGTCTGGGCAGTGCCAATTGGCCCTGCGCTGATCACATACACTCGCCCAAGAAAAAAGAAAAAAAATTAAAACCTCTGGCAATACACACCAAACTGAGCATGTGCAGCCTGACTCCAGTAATTGTCTTATCCGGACTGGTTTTGGAGACAATGCAAGAAGAGGAGGATCTGTGCATACAGGATAAAAACAACCTTTTTACACAATGTAGAGGATTAACCCCTTAGGTTCCACATCAAGTATAACCAGCATGCTTTACTGAATATAAAGACTGATTTTACTGTTGTGGGTTTAGTAACACTTTAAGGTAGAACCAAAGGGCATTTTTTTTTAAATTTTGGATAGCATAAGGGAGTATTATAACACCTGTTTTTTGCCATCTGTGTGTCATTGTGGAGATTTCCTTTTACTTCTTGTCCCATAGCCAAAACAGGAAATCCCTGGTTGTTACCAGGGTCACTAGAACTAGTGTCCCCATTGGAAGATTTCCCTTCTATTTATGGTTTTGGTGTCAACTCAAAATGTGGCATTTTCTTTTACTTTAATGTTTGAGAACAGTAAACAGGACAAATAAAGAGAGTAAATCTCCCTAATGGGGATACAGACAGCAATTAAAATGGACAAGTGTTCTAATCCCTCTCCACTCTGTCCAAAACAACAAAAAAAAAGTTTTGCCTTTAGTTATACTTTAACATTGATTTAAAGTATATGCCTTTTTAAGCCTACCCTGTCCACCGGTTGACAAAGCTGCAATACTGTGTTACTACAGAACAGGCGGCATCAATAACAGATCAACAGGTAATACAACTGTTACAGGTGACTGAAAACAAAAACTACTTAAAAGTTAATGCTAATCCAAAAGGTGCGGTATAGCATAAGAGTGTCACACCAATTATCAAAGAGTCCAAACATGTTAAAATTAAGACCCTCCTTTTACAGTATGGTGGATCTCCATAGTAAACATCAAATGTGTGGAAGCTTTTACAGCATCATGGAAATGATCCAAAGAGTGCTTTCGGAATATGTGGTTGTATTGTCATGACTTTCAAATTACCCAGGAATATTGTTCCCTCTTTTCTCCTAATGTATCTCAGACTTCCAAGGCCAGAATGAATGGATCAAAATTGCGCTGACCACCAGCAGTGATTATTGTATTCTGACAGCGGGCAAACCTCCTGCTGTCAGAACACAATAGTGCAGTGGGAGGGATTCCCCCATTGACACTGACTGTACTGATGGGGGAAAGCAAATTATTTTCTTTCCTTCGATTTACGGCTGAAGGAAAGAAAATTGCATTTTCTATGGCTTGCTTAAAAAGTAGAACTAAAGACAAAAAATGTTTTTCTTTTTTTTAGTTTTGGATAGAGTGGAGAGGGATTAGAACGCCTGTCAATTTTTAATGCTGTCTGTGCACCTGTTTCGCCCTCTCTATTTTGACCTTAGTTCTACTTTAAGGCTACATTACCCTTTCCAGGCCAGCACATTTCCAAATATCAAAGCAGCATCAGCATAGCATGCCTCAATCCCCCCCCCCCCTTTTCTCCTTTCACCTTCTCTGCAACGTCTGAGATGTGATGACTATGATCTGAGACTAATACATATTTTTATTGCAACTGTATATAGATTTTTTGTGTGCGTAAGTGTAATGTATAATTTGTGCTTCACACACATTAAATTAGTGGAAAGAATGGTCCGAAAGGACAGTGTTAGGGGTTGCAGTATGCCTCATATACTGATTATAGTTTCTGATTATTTCTACAGCTACGCTGTTAGGTTTGCAGAGTAATGAATGATTCTCTTTAAACTCAAAACTACAAGTTTCATGGCGATCTGAAGATAAAAAGTTAAGCCTTATAGAAACAGTTTTAAAATGTAATGATTGCTTTTTTTTATAGGTCTACCAGTTTCTTTGGCAGCTGTGAAATCAGCCAGGTGGAAGGATATCAGCTGACCTGACCTCTAAACAAAATGTTACCCCAGCTCCACTGCCAATATGAAAGTCCACGAGCTGTGATCTGGTGCTCTAGCCAGGAAGTTCAGGCCCCAAATACAATACTTGAATGAAAAAAGGGCTGGCAACTCGGATGCTCTTGAATAAAAGTCCTTTATTGGTTACATGGGTACACGTGTACAGGCTATAAGCTGACGCATTTCGGCTAAGAAGCCTTCATCAAAGCCTCTAACCCTTGACTCTCAAGCTAAAAAAAGGCTGTAATGTTAAATAAAGGGACAAATAGAATTTTACCTTTGTCTTGGAGCACATTACAGGACACAGGATGAAGCATTCTCAAAACCAATGGGTTATATTGCCGACTTCATGAGAACTGGTTACTAGGAAGCATAGCTCTAAGGACAACCCAGTATAACCGTCCAGCTCCCAGCGTGCCTCAGTTTAGTAGCAAGCTATGATAAGAATTAATCATAAGAACAAGGGCACGTATCCTGTAATCTACTCCAAGAAGATGATTTTACAGCTATAAATGCTATTTTCTCATTTATATATATTACAGGATTAAGTATTCTGGAACTAATAAGACGTCCAAAAGCAGGGGCTGACAACAAAATGAAGAGCTAACAAATACACAAGAAAAATGCCAACAGTTTAATAAGGGTGGCTCAAGGAAGCCTACAGTGCCACCCGACAAACACAGCCACTATCAGCTGAGGCATGAACATCCACCTGGAAAGACCTAAACATGTGAACAGAAGACTGGGTGGCAGCCTTACATCTGTCTAAGGTGGGGGGACCTGCTCAGAGGTCTAGAGAGACCTAGGGGGAGACCAGATGTGGACAACAGAAGTCCGCAATTTTCCACACCAGGAATGCATGTGTCGGACAGGGCAGAGACCAACAATTTGCTTCTCTTTGAGCCAGAAGACTTGTGGTTCCTTCCTGATGGTGATGTAATATCCATCATCAAGTTATCTGATTGAATCCTGGTTGCATGACCCCAAACCCAAGAATCCCAGCATTGAAAGGCCAACTAAACTACTCTTAGCTTCAGAACACCGACTGGGAGACAAGCTTACTCAGACAGACAATCAAGCGACCAAGTCCCTTGCACCAAGAGAGTGTTGAGGACTACGTCCAAGCCCGACAATCTGACGTCTGTAATGAGAACCTCCCAGAGCATCAGGAGGAAAGATTTCCCAATTTCAGCAAACTCATCCACCTGGCCAAGGAAAGCCTGGTTTTGGGAGTTAGGAAGATGCGGCAGTCCAAGGACTGAACATGCCTGCCCCTCACAGCCAGATTTTTAAATTGCAATGATATTAGGGATATGGACTGCCTCAAAGAATGCTACCATCAAGCCCACAAACAAAAGCGAAGGTTTAGTAGATTCTAAGCACAGGGGGAGGAGAGTCTGGAGCTTTTCCTGTGGAAGAAAAACCTGGGACAGGGCTGTATCCAGGACCAGGCCTGGATTCTTCAAGCGATGAGACAGTTGCTGATTTCAGAGGATTTAGGATCCACCTGAACCTCTGTAGGGGCTGGGCAGTCTCTAGGACATTGGCTGATAGAGCCTGCGCGGACTGCACTTGAGAGAAGGTGGTTATCCAGAAGCACCACAATGGGAATGTCATCAGAGAGAAGCTGAGTACAGTGGCTAGCACCTTGGTGAAGAACAGATGTGCAGAGGACAGGCCCAAAGAATAGGCCACAAATTGGTAATCTTGTGTGTTCACAGAAAAGTGCAAGTAGCAAAAGGTAAAAAAAGATGGGGATATGTAAATACACATCTATGATGTTCACACAGGTTAGAAAATCCCCCCAGTGGAGAGAAGCAACGACTAACCAGATGGATTCCATATGGACTTTAAAACCCAAACAAAATCAGTTGAGAATCTTTAGTTCCAGTGTAGGGCATGTGCCTTCCTCTGCTTTGGGAATGGAGAACAGCTTGGAGTAGATCCCTGAAACTTCTGGCACCATGGTTATGAACCCTTGAGAGAGAAACAGCATGGCGGTCCACCAAGCTTTGCAAAAAAGCTGGAAAATTTGACATTGTGCAGTAGGGAGGCGGGCGCCATAGCACCAGTTTGAAGTCCCCAGAGACGTCATTCGCAACGCATCTCAAATGTCCTGGGATCAGATGGACTGTGAAGTTCAAAAGATGTCCCTCCAATTTTACAAGTGGGGATACCCTTCATTGTGAGGAGGGCTTGTCCATTAAATTTTGGTGTATTTGGGGATTCAGGTCTTATGGAGGAACTGGGTTCCAGGCTTGTGTTTAGAAGTCTTCAACAATAGGGGCTGTTTATGGGGGCTCAGGAGCAGGGGCTTTAAGCCACCAGAGATTTCTGGGGCAAAGGATTTTTTCTTCTGAGGCATGCTGGGAGGGAATGGGGTTTTACAGTTCTACACTGTGCTGACCTTACAGCTATGCCAGTGTCCAATGCTCCTGAAGGTGGCAGTGTAATCAATTGACTACAGAATACTTCATACTTCATGTGTCTTGTAATGTACAATTGAGATATTCAATTTTTTTAATAAGTTACATAGTTACATAGTAGGTGAGGTTGAAAAAAGACACAAGTCCAACCTATGTGTGTGATTATATGTCAGTATTACATTGTATATCCCTGTATGTTGCAGTCGTTCAGGTGCTTATCTAAGCTCCCCGCTGAGACAAACACCTGTGGAAGGGAATTCCACCTCCTTGCCGCTCTTACAGTAAAGAACCCTCTATGTAGTTTAAGGTTAAACCTCTTTTCTTCTAATTTTAATGAGTGGCCACGTGTCTTATTAAACTCCCTTCCACGAAAAAGTTTTATCCCTATTGTGGGGTCACCAGTAAGGTATTTATAAATTGAAATCATATCCTCTCTCAAGCTTCCCTTCTCCACAGAGAAGAAGTTCAGTACTCGCAACCTTTCCTCATAACTAATATCCTCCAGACCCTTTATTAGCTTTGTTGCCCTTCTTTGTACTTGCTCCATTTCCATAACATCCTTGCTGAGGACTGGTGCCCAGAACTGGACAGCATACTCTAGGTGCGGCCGTCCCCGTTTTAATGCATGCCAATATTCTGTTTGCTTTGTTAGCAGTAGCTTGGCATTGCATGCCATTGCTGAGCCTATCTACTACTAGGACCCCCAGGTCCTTTTCCATCCTAGATCCTCTCCCCAGTGTATAGAGTGCATTCATATTTTTGCCACCCAAATGCATTTTACATTTTTTACATAAGTCATTTGCCATGTAGTTGCCCACCCCATTAATTTGTTCAGATCTTTTTGCAAGGTTTCCACATCCTGCGGAGAAGTTATTGCCCTGCTTAGCTTAGTATCATTCGCAAATACAGAGATTGAACTGTTTACCCCATCCTCCAGGTCGTTTATGAAGAAATTAAATAGGATTGGTCCCAGCACAGAAACCTGGGGGACCCCACAACCCACCTCTGACCATTCCGAGTACTCCCCATTTATCACCACCCTCTGAACTCCCCCTTGTAGCCAGTTTTCAATCCATGTACTCACCCTATGGTCCATGCCAACGGATCTTATTTTGTACAGTAAACGTTTATGGGGAACTGTGTCAAATGCTTTTGCAAAATCCAGATACACCACGTCTACGGGCCTACCTTTATCTAGATGGCAACCCACCTCCTCATAGAAGGTTAATAAATTGGTTTGGCAAGAATGATTCTTCATAAATCCATGCTGATTGCTGATACCGTTCTCGTTACTAAAATCTTGCATATAGTCCCTTATCATCCCCTCCAAGAGCTTGCATACTATTGAGGTTAGGCTAACTGCTCTGTAATTCCCAGGGATATATTTTGGGCCCTTTTTAAATACTGGTGCTAC
This sequence comes from Aquarana catesbeiana, assembly GCF_042186555.1. Lineage (NCBI taxonomy): Eukaryota > Metazoa > Chordata > Amphibia > Anura > Ranidae > Aquarana > Aquarana catesbeiana. The sequence goes on from NC_133331.1 coordinate 258,049,031, forward strand.
ATTGGCATTTCTTCAATCACCTGGTATCATTCCAGTCAGTAGACTGTCCGTAAAAATTAGGAACAATGGTCTGGCAATTACCTGACTGAGTTCCCCAAGTACCCTCGGATACAAACCATCTGGTCCCGGTGATTTATTAATGTTAAGTTTCCCAAGTCTAATTTTAATTCTGTCCTCTGTTAACCATGGAGGTGCATCCTGTCATAAAGATAAACACTGCAGTTTTGGTTACTGAACCCCCCCAATTCCCTCATGAAGACTGAGGAGAAGAACAAATTCAATACCTTTGCCATCTCCCCATCCTTTGTAATCAGATGTCCTTCCTCATTCTTTATGTGGCCAATATGGTCAGTCCTCCCTTTTTTACTGTTTACATACTTAAAGTGGAGTTCCACCCAAAAGTGGAACTTCCACTCATCGGATTCCTCCCCCCCTCCGGTGTCACAGTTGGCACCTTTCAGGGGGAGGGGGGTGCAGATACCTGTATATTACAGGTATCTGTACCCACTTCCGGCATAGATAGCCGCAGAATCTGCGGTTATTTACGCCACTTCCTGTTCACCCCCCCCCCGCTGTCTGCTGGGAAACACACGGGTCCCAGAGACAGCAGGGACCATTCGTATTGCGCTGCGTGACTCGTGCATGCGCAGTGCGGAACCGGGAAGTGAAGCCGCAAGCCTTCACTTCCTGATTCCCTTACCGAAGATGGAGGCGGCAGCACCCGAGGACCGAGAGACAGTTCGGCCTCGGGTGCCGACATCGCGGGCGCCCTGTACAGGTAAGTGTCCATGTTTTAAAAGTCAGCAGCTGCAGTATTTGTAGCTGCTGACTTTTAAAAAAAATTTTTGGCGGAGCTCCGCTTTAAAGAATTTCTTGGGATTTTTTTTGCTCTCCTCCCCTATGTGTCTTTCGTGTTCTATCTTAGCCGCCCTAATTGCACCCTTACATTTCTTGTTGCATTCTTTATAAAGTCTGAATGCTGTTGATGGTCCCCCAACCTTGTATTTTTTGAAGGCCTTCTTTGCTTTTATATGCATTTTTACATTGGAGTTAAGCCATCCAGGACTTTTGTTCGCTCTTTTAAAATTTATTACCCAATGGGATGCATTGGCTAATGCCCTTATTTAATATGCTCTTAAAGCAAACCCATCCCTCTTCCGTGTTCTTTGTTCCTAAGATTTTATCCCAATTCATGCCTTCTAACAAGGTTTGTAGTTTAGGGAAGTTGGCTCTTTTGAAATTCAGTGTCTTTGTATTCCCCTTTTGTTTCCTTTTTGTGTGATTTATACTGAAGCCAATTGACCCATGATTGCTATTTCCTAAATTGCCCCGTATTTCCACATTCGTGATTAGGTCTGTATTGTTGGTAATCAGTAGATCCAGTAACGCCTTATTTCTGGTTGGTGCATCTACCATCTGAACCATGAAATTGTCCTGTAATACTGACACATAATCACACACATAGGTTGGACTTGATGGACTTGTGTCTTTTTTCAGCCTCACCTACTATGTAACTATGTAAGACATTTAGGAACTGGTGAGCCTTAGAGGAATACGTGGTTCCCTCCGCCCAGTCTATGTCTGGATAAAATCCCCAATTATGATAACCCTTCCCATCCTTGCTGCTAATCCAACTTGTGATAGGAGATCAGTCTCCCCCTCCAGTTAGGGGGCCTATAGCATACTCCCAGTATTATTTTGCCCTTAGCATCATCCCTTTGGAGCTCTACCAATAAGGATTCCACCTCCTCCCTAGCTCCCTTAGCGATGTCATCTCTCACATTCACTTGTACATTTTTCTTGATATTTAGGCATAGCCTTCCCCCTTTTTTACCCTCTCTATCCCTGTGATAAAGGGTATACCCTTGAAATTAATAGAAAGCACTATAAAGGTTTCATGTGTATAACTGGCACCCCTACATATACATTATAGACATAAATGTCAAGATCTGTCATACACCAAATTGTGTCCACCAGCATTGGTCAAATCACAGGTCCAGTTGCTAGGAGAACGCTTTTAAAGGCAAATATCGAAATTGTGGGCCAAATCTCAACACCACCTACAGAGTACATAACTGCGCATTCATGGGATGCATATTTCAAACAGCAACATGCTATTTAATGAGACAGTCACCTTACCTGTTTTGGGGAAAGACTACACAACCTTATGCACACCAGCACAATGCCTCAATCTTTCATACCTGCCAGTGCAAAAAACCCAGTGCTTCCAAGTAAAGGAGAGCATGTGGACTTCCTCCCATGATGCAGCGAACATGATGGAAGGAACACCTCTGCTATATCCAAGCCCCAAGCACCAGGTGTTTTGCAGAGCCAATGGTAGGAGGAGCGATGGAGAAGCAATGTGCGAGTATAATGTACTTGGAGACAGGCTTTAAACAGACCCTGTCATTTTGCCCCGATTAGTCAAGGTAACAAGGTCTGATATAAACGGTTTGATATGGCATATTAATATAACTAAAGATTGGATTTTTAAATAAAAGCCCTAGGCCTTGGGACATAAAGGGCAAGTGCACTTAATATGGGCCCTGATGCCATCCCCCAGCAACACAACCAAGTGTTATACATAACTGCCCCTTCTTCACCACATACTATGTGACCCACCTTGTGCCACACAGCCGTTTCATCAAAATGTTCCCAGTGGAGTCCTGTCTGACCTGTCAATGTACAGATTTTAAAGTGGAATACATAAGGGCCACAAAGGGCATGATCTCAGTGAAGCGGGGACAGGCGAGCATACGCCTTGATAGGGCATTTAAGGGAGATTATTGGGATACATTAAAGCTAGCCACGCATTCAACCCAAAATCAAAACACTAAAAGCATTGAAGTACTTTTGAGCATTCCTCAAGTCATCAGTTGTACTGAGAAATTTCATGCGAATGTTCATACAAACGTTCATTCGAAAATATACTAGTGTATTGCCAGCTTAAGGGTAAGAGAGCGCGCACACACACACACACACACACACACACACCTTTTAATACTGCATGGAGATAAACCTCAACTGGTTTAACCTTCTTGGCTACAAAATGCATGTCAACTGTTATGATATGTTTTCCCTTTTCCCCTTCCCCTGTTAGCAAAAAAAAAAAAAAAAAAAAGAGAAAAGAAAACTACCTCTACAGCTTACCCTGCTGTAAAGCTCTAGAGAATATGATGGTACTACACAAATAAAAGATAATACAACGTCTATGTGTAATGGAAAAAAAAAGAAAGAAAGGAGAATGGTCTATCCCTCTTGTGTTTGGGAGGTGAGCGGTGGCTGGTAAGAACCAATGGGAAGGATACGGTCTGTGCCGGGGAATAACACACCCCCTTTGATCATCTCTCCCAAGATGCAACCCACTGACCAAATGTCAACTGAAAACAGAACGCAAGGCAATTAACACAGAATGGCCTCATACTAAACACCAGAAATATACAAAACATGAGCATGAGGATTCACCAGCCACAAGATAAAAATAAAGATATAAAATTATGCTGCTTGTCTAAATATATTCAAATGCTGAATGTAGAACTCCACACAAATCTTTCCTAGTTTTTGGTAGACTGAGAAAGACTAGAACCTCTTTCGGTTTTTACTGCTGTCATGTCCCTTGCGTGGGAGATTCAAGCACATTTTCCATCCTGGTTACCATTGACACTGAGTAAGGACAGTGAAAGTAAATCTATAAAAATGACAGTTATTACCTGAACAGCAGGGGTGGGGAAATCTTCCAACGGGAACACCTGTGTTGATGACAACTGTCCAAGGTAGGCCTTCCTCTTATTTTGAGACTTTCCTTTTGCTTTTGTCTCCAGGAAAGCAAATGTCTGAAAATCTCCCAAATGGGAACACACACACAAACAGTAAAACAAGACAGAGGTTCTAGCCTTCCCCGCACTAAACAAAACTAGAAAAAAAGTTCTGTTTGGTGGTTCCACTCTAAAATATATTTTTTCTTCCAAATGTTTTTTTTTTTGCTTACTTGCTGTCAAGCAGAAGGGTATTAAAATAATAATAAAATGAAATGCATAGATGCAAAGTATTTGCTGTAGACGTGCACCTTAATGAAATGGAGTGCAGAGAAATGTCAGTATAGCAGAGTCACTAACTTTTCTGGGGAGTCGGCTTCATTTAGGTGATGTGTGCACACTACTACATGAAAGCCTACTGTTCTCTATGCATGATATGGATACACAACACATGCAGAGAAGGGGGAGGCTGAAGCAAGACATCACAGTCCATGAATAGAGAAGAATCAAGCAGCAGGTAGCCTGGAGTGAGCTGGATCATGTTACATGCACCCTGTTCATTCTTTGTCAGCTTGTTTGGGAGCTCATATCTGCAAAACTGTACTATTCTACGGTTTTGAACCGCCAAATAATAAAAATAGAAAATGTTTGGTATAAACTATGTTCCTTATGACATTACAGAAAAAAAGAAAATTGCCAATTAAAATTCTGTGTCAACATGTCAAACCCTTTCAAGAGCACTTGGCATCCTAGAATCTAAACAATTCAAAATAAAGGTCTTGCCTAAAAGCAGGTACAACAATGTGCCAGTTTTTAACAATCCTGCACATGTACCTTTTTCATTTGGTTTCATTTTAAAACTAGGAGGTACAACTTTGCTTGCTTCCAAGCTAAAGCAGAGTATACATGTATCAAAGTTCAGCTGTTTCAGCAGGAACCGGGCGAGTTTTGATGTGTGTGTATCCCTCTCTATCCAACAGAAACCGGTCAGTTGATGGTTTGACGAACGGTCCTAATGGAAAACCAGCAATCCCTTTTTTTTTCCTTTTTCTTTAATATTTTTATCCCATGGGGATTTTATAATGTACTACTGCGCCGCAACTGCCATAAACTGTGCTTGGCACACAGATGCAGCGCGGTCCCATTGACTTCATGTTAATTTGGACGGGGATGGCAACAGAAACACAGAGCAGCTGCCTGTTTCTATTGCACCTGCCGACCAGTATAAACCAACCCTTCAGAATCCTATTGAAACTCAAGGGTCTGTTTATAACTTTAGTGGATGTAAACCCTCACATATACCCAGTGAATCTAACAGCCTCAGATGATACACAGAGATGAAACAAATCTCCCTACATAAGTTTAGCATGTATATCTGCTCACCTCAGCTTTATAGATGAAACAAATCTCCCTACATAAGTTTTACATGTATATCTGCTCACCTCAGCTTTATATATAAAACTTTAAAAAGTGCACATCCTGTTACAGATTTTCACTTCCTGTTCAACACTGGGAGTGGATTATTGGCATACAGCCAAGACTTCTGATTGGAGGAAAGGCACACACCCCAACTCCACATTGGCAAGGGAAGGAATTCATGTGCAGAGCTCTTCTCTGAACAGAGCAGCACTCTGCAAATTTATAGCAATCTCTCTCAGGCCACAAACTTCAGCCTGCTTTGCTCTCCCCTCTAGGAGAACTTGTCAGACATTATCATGCTGATAACAGAGCTACAAGAAACACATGGGACTCAGTGCTTTGGATAGAGATAGGAAAACACTACAGATATATGTGCCCAGCTCAAAGTTCATGAATTGGGTTTACATACACTTTAATTATTTGATAGTACATGCAGCCAAGGAGCCCAGTGAGGACTTTACTAAACGAGTTTGGACTACTTGGAAACAAGTGGTTTTACATACTGAAGAGCGCTGCTTTTGCTTTCTTTGATTCCAATTAAGTTTTTGATTGTTTAAAGCTTATGAGACTTTATTGATTTTTTTATGTTATAGCAGCAGCTCACATGTTCATATATGTCAATTTAATTTCATTTCCATAAGCACCGGATTAGTGATTCGTTATGCTTTTAGGTTATTGAGGACTTTACATATGGTCCTTTTGGCGGCGCTTTTTGGCCACTAGTGGGGAGCTTTTAATCCCCGCTAGCGGCGGAAGAAATGATTAAAAGTGCCAGTGTTGTGGCACCGCCAAAGAGCTTAAGGCTACTTTCACACGGGGGCGGGGGTCCATTAGCGATAAAGCGCCACTAGTTTTTTGGCCGCTAGCAGGGTGCTTTTAACCCCCACTAGCGGCTGAAGAAAGGATTAAAAGCACCCATGTTGCAGTGCTGCCGAAGTGCTTTGCAGGTGCTTTGGCAGCGCTGCCCATTAATTTCAATGGACAGGGCGTTTTGGGAGCTGTGTATACAGCGCTCCCAAACCGCCACAAAGATGCTGCTTGCAGAACTTTTTTTCCCGTCACGCAAGCGCACCGCCCCAGTGTGAGAGGCGCTTTACAGTTCTGTTGCTAGTGACAAAACCACTAGTGGTCCATTTATCTTCTCTTACGGCAACTTTCCCTTACTGTTCCATTGCTGAGAACCTAAACCTTTCAGCCAGGAAGAAATGCCCATGGGATCAAGCAAGGTGTTACTAAACTAAGGCATTAACTCAGCATTTTATATTAGACATTATCTATTCTCAATGTGCAAAATAATGAATCAAAAACAGTAATTGTATAGCATACAGTTTACAATTGTAAACATTACTCCCATCTACATAACTCCTGGTAACAAAAATATGATTAATATGTATATATATTACTGAACAGCTCACGTTATATTTATTTAATATTTATATGTGAATTAAAACTATTTTTCAGCATGTTTACCTTAAAGAAGTTCAGCCAAAAACTAACTCTAAAGCCTCGTACACACGGTACGAAAATCAGAAGGGGATTGTCATTTGACAGGCTGTCGTCCGACGTTCTTACTGTCAGTACGCTCCCTTCAACAATTGTTTTCCAATTTTCGGCCAACAAATGTTGGATGACAGGCTAGTAAATTTTTGTCAAACGACAGCTCCACGTCAGATTTTCGTATGGTCAGTACACCAATCCATCACACAAAAGTACAAACTCGCATGCTCGGAATCAATGTTCAAACACAAAATTAGCAGAAGGGGCCCAAAAGGTGGCGCTCAAGAGCTGAAATTCCTTGAAGTACATCACTACATTCGTGTTTGTGGCACGACAATTTGCATAACATTAGTATGCTAGACAAGATCCCGGCACACGCCCTTTTTGGCAAAAATCAGATGCTCGGTTGTCCAACAATCACACCGTGCGTATGAGGCTTTAATCTGGCAGCCACATTTAAAGACTACCTAACCCTGTAATACAAAAATAGCTATAGATACCCGTTTTGCAGCCGCTCCGGTCCGAACTCACACTGAGCTGTCAGCGGTGGCTTCTCTGTGTAGGTGGGTGCAGGAGAGGCAGCCGACAACAGAAGCCCCATAGTAAGTATATGGGTGACGTCACTTCCCTGGCATTTCCCTACCATTGTTGGCTGTCTCTTCCACACAATATCCGCCGCTAGAGACCAGACTGATCGACTGCAGAAAAGGTATGTATAGTGATTTTTGCTTTACAGGGTTAGATAGATTAGGTTTAGAAAGTGACTGCCAGTAGATTTAGAGTTAGTTTTAGGCTAAGCTTCTACTTTAAAGAGTTTCTGAAGTCTAAGTGGTTAGCACTACGGCCTAGCAGCACCAGGGTTGTCAGTTCCAATCCCAACCACTACCTGCCTGGAGTTTGCATGTTCTCCCTGTGCCTGCAGGGGGTTTCCTCCAGGTCCCCCCATTTCCTCCCACACTCCAAAAGACATACTGTACTGTTGGTAAATTGGCTCCTGTCTAAATTGGCTCTAGTATGTGTATGTATTAAAGTGAGTTAGGGACCTTAGATTGTAAGCTGCTTGATGGCAGGGACGGATGTGAACATACAATATTATATATAAAAAAAGCACTGCATAAATTGATGGTGCTATACAAGTACCTGTAATAAAAGAAAAAAAAAAATTTTTTTTTTTTTTTTTTTTTTTTTTTTTACCATAACGCCTAAGGGTAAAAAAAACAAAACAAAACACATGCATACTACCTGTCCTACCCTCTTTTTCCTAAGCACTTACCTGGCTCTACGTCTGGGCGCAGCACCACATCCCCCCCCCCCCCCCACTCCACTTCCTGCTTCCACAGGAGAAACCGAGGGCTGGGGGAACCTGCTGCCATCAGTCAAACTCCTTTGAGGAAGGAGTGTTGTCCATGGCTTATTGGCAGTCTGCGTGCATCTATGGGCGCACACAGCCCAGCTTGGAAGCGCACATGCATGGGTGTCTCCTTAGCACCTGGCTTGTTAGAGGAGGTACCTGGAGGAGGGAGAAGCTGACAGCAGTGACGGGGGACTGCCAGAAAAGGAGTAAAGCAATCGTTCTGTGCAATATCAATCGCTGTATACGGTTTTCTTAAGCAAATATTTGTGAATCTAATGCAAAAACTTCTTACTAGGAGATTCTAACCATTATTGTTGGGCAGATAAGGTCTGTCAGATAGGCAGCTCCACAGCCAAATGAAGGAGTTTGCATGGCAGGCTGACAACACAGCTGCTAATTGCAAGGCATTGGCTTCACATTGTCGCCATACAACAGAAGTGCTGTTACTGCTAAGTCCTCCAGGTAAGAACGTTAGCAACAGATTAACAAAACATTATTTGTTTAAAAAAAAAAAAAAATCTGTATATGATGCCAGACATATTGAGGTTTTGAGCTAATAAAAACTTAAAAAGTACAAATAAAAGGATTCTATATGATAGTCTAAACAAGTATCAAATTCAAATACCATGTGAAGCACAAGCTACAAAGTAAACAAAATGCCAACCGAAGGAATGAGCACGTCAGGCCGACAACACTGCCATCGCAGACACACAGCCTGCAACATCTTCCCACTTCATCATAGTGTAAGCAGCAACAGCCTGCATGAGGAGGACAATGCTGCTCTGAATTTAGCCCTGGTTCACACCAGTGCGGTTTTGAAGTCTTGCTACTTCAGCGCGACTTCAAAGCAGTGAGATTTCATGTGCAGCTTGCTGATAGCTGAGCTACTTCATTAAAAACAGATGTCAATGCAAGTCCCACAGAAATTGTGCAGAAACCTTTTTCAGAGTCGCAGCAATTTGAATGGTTCCATTACCACAAATGGGGGGGCGAATGTGAACTGTCAAGTCACACAGGAGTGAAGCAGGGCTTAAAGCAGTGCAGCGTTGTTGCCACACCATTATAGGAAGCTGCATTAGGTGGACTTCACTAGGGAGGGAGACAATGGGAAAATTATAAATGCACATGTGCTTCAGCATTTAATTGCTAGTCCCTTATTTATTTTTAATGGAAGACTTAAGCTTTAATTTATGCAGAATTCTAGTTGGATAATAAACAAACTTTAATCCAGTAAGGTATTTACTAAAAATGTTGAATGTATTTTTGAACACAGCTTACCTATCCAAATCAGGTTTTTATATTTGCTCCCTGTACAGCAGCTCTTATACCTTTCAGTTGTCCAATGTAAGTACATGTACAAATGATGCAGCTCACCCAGTGCAAATCCAAACACAGTCCGCTTCAGATACAAAGTCGTTTAAAACAGAAGAAAGCAGGGCAAAGGCTTCCAAAGTTAGGGTAGAACTCCAGCCAATAAGTTTCTCCTAGTTTTTGACAGGAAGAGTTAGAACCTGTCTCAGCTACTTATTACTGTGTCTTTCCTTTGGAGAGATTAGTCCTCACCACTCTGACCAGAACGGAAAGTGAAGGGACTTCCAATTTTACCATCACACTTCCTAAAGTCTTCTAGTGGGGGAGACAAAATAATAAAAGCCCAATACAGGTTCTAAACTCTGGGTAGCTAAACGAAAAGATAAAAAATGCTTTGGTTGGAGTTTTACTCTAAATTATTTTTATATTTTCCAAATTTTGATTTAAATCACCTAAAGAGGAACTGAACTCTAGAATCTGTGCCCAAGAAAGTGCAAGCAAAATACAAATGACAAGTAACCAGTATGGTCCCTGCAGCAGACCCCCCCCCCCCATGCCTTGTCCTGCACTGTCTCTGTGTGGAGGTGGTCATCTAGCTACAGGCTGGGCTTTGCTTCTTCAGGTCAGAGGCTCCAGCAAGGAGAACAGTAGTGACAATGCCAAACCTCACTCCAAATCATCTGAGACTAGAGGATGCAGCAGTGCCTTATGTCTTACATGACAGATAAAAACCCATAAGGCAATAGGCAGAGTCTAGACCCCCGTACATACTTGAAACTGGACTATTTTTCAGGAGAAATACTTGACAAAAAAGAAAAAGGTAGATATTTTGGTGTACTACTTAGGCACAATTAACATTTCTAGATGTATGAAAATTTCACTTTTTGAGTTCAGGTCCACTTTAATGCAATAGACACATTTTGAAAAATACACTTTTTTAATCATCTGAACACATCATGCATGGGTCCTGACTATTTCCTCATCACTGTGTTTGTGTGTATGTCTGTGTGTGTGTATGTGTATGTATGTGTGTGTGTATATGTGTGTGTATGTGTGTGGGTGTGTGTATGTGTGTGGGTGTGTGTATGTGTGTGGGTGTGTGTATGTGTGTGTGGGTGTGTGTATGTATGTGTGTGTGGGTGTGTGTATGTGTATGTGTGTGGGTGTGTGTATGTGTGTGTGGGTGTGTGTATGTGTGTGTGTGTGTGTATGTGTGTGTGTGTGTGTGTGTATGTGTGTGTGTGTGTGTGTGTATGTGTGTGTGTATGTGTGTGTGGGTGTGTGTGGGTGTGTGTATGTGTGTGTGTGTGTGTATGTGTGTGTGTGTGTGTGTGTATGTGTGTGTGGGGGTGTGTGTATGTGTGTGGGTGTGTATGTGTGTGGGTGTGTATGTGTGTGGGTGTGTATGTATGTGTAGGAGAAAAGGCTTGCTGCTACATGGAATAAAAATGTTTAAACAAAACAATCACACAATGAATAAAGAAAATGTCTCAGATATTATAAATACTTCTACTAACATATGCAAAATGAACTGTATTAATAAAGGACATTGCATATACTTTTTTTTCCCTCTGCAGTCTTTTTCTCTGTTAGCTGCCAGTATTCTTCTAGGGAGCTACTGAACAAGAAGAGATCTGTTCATTAAACCATATTGCATTTTACATCATCACTCTCAGGTGATCAGGTTGGGAAGTTCAGTATCTTTAAAAGACATACTGTCACCTTGTGAAAGTGACAGTGTCTGGGTAAAATTCCCCACCCCAACCCACTGATACCGCGGCAAGTGTGGGGGGGGGGGGGGCTTTTACACAGACACTTTGTTCTAAATAGCTAAAGCCCAACTCCGGGTAAAAAAATAATAAAAAAAAAAAAAGTTTTCCCATGCAGTGGGGCTGTGCCTACACTGCATGGGTCATCTACTCATTTTTGTCTAGGGCAGGGGTCTAAAAATTTTTTACGCAAAGGGCCAGTTTACTGTTCTTCAGGTTTTAGGGGGGCCAGACTGTGGCCAGTGGGAGTAGAAAATGCCCCAACATCAGTGCTCCATCACTGGGTTTAACAAGCAAAATAGTGCCCCATTGTTGGCATCAGTGGAAGATAAGTGTTCGATTGATGGTGTCAGTAGGGGGAATGGTGTCCCATCATTGGTGTCAATTGGTTAAATAGTGCCCCAAGAGCCAGATAAAAGGCAAACAAAGGGCCACATCTGGCAGTTGTGAGACCACTGGTCTAGGGGATTGGAGAACGGAGATATACGTATTTAATCCTCTGATCCTCCCAGAAGTCCCTATGGCTCCTAGCCCCACCTTCCCAATGGTCTGGTGGTTATGTGCGGTCGACTGTTTCTGATATCAGTCCTGCTCTGGATGTGAGGATGTAAGGAACAGTCCACCTCTGGATCATGGGAGGGCGTGTGTATATGCTTTCTACTCTCCTCTAGACAAAGTAAGCTGTTCACCCGTTCAGTGCAGGAACAGCACCACTACATGAGAAAACTGTTTTTGCCCGAAGTTGGGCTTTAAGGTGACAGTATCTCTTGAACAAACTGGTAAAATACTTTTTCATAGCCAGTATACAACAGAGACCCAATGGTCTTTTAAAACGATTTAGGTTTACTGGTGTTCATGTTACTTAGATATATATTTATAAAGCAGTGAATGCGACATTCAATGAAGGTGGTTTTAGCTTTCACTGAAGAATGAATTCATCTACAGTACCTTCACGGCTTTATACATATGCCTCATACATGATGCGAGTTGCTTGTAATAATCTTTGTTTGCAATTAAAAGACAGAAACTCAGTAAGATCAGTATTGCTGCCTGTAGATTGGACTGAACTTCTTGCACGCAGCAATATGATTTACTTGCTCTCCAAGCCATTAAAACATTTCATATTTGAAAGCGCAAGGATACAGTCCCTTCCCGGGAACAGGATCTTGTGACATATCATTTCTCCCATAATGCACCCCACGGACCACAAGTCCACTATCAGTGTGACAGCACAAGGTGAAGGGGAGGGGGAAAAAAAAGATGGTGGTAGGAGAAAAAAAAAGCAGAAGCGAGAGAGAAAGAGGTGTCAGTGAATACGAGTGAACAGCCAAGTGCAGGCAGAACCTGGAAAAGGTGAGGTCAGCATGAAAAAAAAGACAAGAGGAGCCCAGGGCAGTGCAGAGTGGTTAAGTGATCATTAAAGTGCACCTGTCTTTCAGTAGTAAACCTAATGCTAATAAAAAGGTGGATAGGAAAGGTGAATATCATGTTTTCCCCCCTATCCTCAGTATTAGAAACCCCCAAAAATACATTCAAACATTTATACGTTATCCCTTTATTATTCTCAGTATTACAAAACAGTTTTAAAAATACACATTTCAAGTAAATAATCATGTGTACTACTGGCAGAGATCGGTGTTAAAAGAGAAGCTTGGGTTTAAAAAAAAAAAAAAAACAAAAAAAAAAAAAACATTTATACTCAACTAGGTGGATGCAGCAATGATCCAATGGTGCATCTGCCCCCTGTCACTTCTAAGACTGAGCGATCAAAGACCGCTGATCATTCGGTTTTCAGCCTTCAGTGAGCAGAGAGCCAGTGACTGTCAGTCACCGGCTCTCTACTCCGCCCCTCCAGCGCTCACTGGACTGCGCAGGGGGTGGGAGCAATGAGCTCTGGCTCCTAGCAGCCTACTGAGAGACTGAGCCAGCTGCCAGGCCAGCCACCTGAGTGAATCCAGACTGTACAGTCAGGATCGATCCAGAGTGACGTCAGCCGACAGGGGGCTTTAGCCCGCTGTTGGTTGAAAACAGGTCACAGGAGTGCAAAGAGAACTGCATTCCTGCAATCCCCAGGAGAAGTATAGCCAAAAATGCTTTGGCTATACTCCAATACAGATCTAAACCCAAGAGCAATAATGCCATACAGTGCAGCTTACCTGTGCTTAGATGTGGTAGCTACATTCATTTTATTACTTCAGGCTAGGAACATTTCAGCAAGTACAGAAAATACCTGCAGGAAAATTCTCACCGCACAGGTATGGATCAACAACAGGTGTAAACTCGGTTGTCTCCCAGGATAAAGAGCCCCAGGTGTTGGCTAATGCTTAGTCATGTTGAAGGTGGATGAGAAAATCCGGACAGCCGCACTCCAGGAAGATGTAGTTCAAAAGTTATTTATTATAAATTCATGAGCATATAGCATACAAAACACTGTGGCAGAAAGTATAGACAATCAGCTAACGCGTTTCGCACTTATGTACTAGTGCTTACTCATAGCTATCAGTACAGGGAGTGAGCATAAGCCAACGAGACAAGGATGTTATATACAGAGAAACCAGTGAAAAGAAAAAAATTTTAAAAAAATTAAAAGAAAAAAAAAAAAAAAGTGTGTAAAACGGAACAGAATGCAGAGAGCACAACTCTGGACTGGAAAGTTGCGATATATAAAATTTTTGCTTTTGGGTTTAGATGCACTTTAAGATTAAGAGAACACGAAGAAGTCCTAATAAATCTGGCAACTACTTAGGCTAAAGCATCTGTGGGGAATAAAATAGTGGCAGCAGTATTTATATTACTCCTCATTAAGTTCATCTCAGGAACAGGTTACATGTTACACCCGTACGCAGGATAACATGCACCAGCAGGGGGTGAGCTGGAGACATATGGGGGGGACTTATCCTTTAAATACACACAAGTGTAGGTTTGACAGTGCTAGTATGAATGAGGCCTAACACAAATACAAATCATTTGACAAGTAAAACAATTCAAATATACATTTGAAGTTTGAATTTAGTCGTTTGCCTCGAGTTCCCCTTCAATGCTACGCTAAAACATGAAAGTTACAAAAAAATTAAAAAAAAAAAAAAAACACAAAACACATACACAGTCCTAAATTGCAACACACTGCTTGCTACAAAACTACAGGTGCACTTTAAACACTGTTGCAATGCCAGTGAAAGTACTGCCATTACTGCTGACAGCTAAAGGGTTAACGAAGTAAATCAGTCCCCGTGCTGCTGGCCTCACACAGCATTTAAAGGCTAATTCCACCCAAATCTCATGCCTCACTTTTCGGTGGACATTGGTGGATTTACACCCGTCTAACTTTTGGTTACTTAACTCTCCCGACGTACTCTCAGATATGATCAAGGAGCATCCCACACCTACAATTAGGTCCCCATTAGAATATGCAGACCAAGAAACTCTAGTGGTGAGAACTCTGCACCTGTGTAAATGAAGGAAGCCTCGTGGGCAACTCAGCCCGCCAATGTCCACCTAAATCTGAAATAGGAGCTTTGGGTGGCCTTTTAGGTTCTCTGAGGGCTAGAAATACAGCTCTGTCAAAAACACATTGCAGACACTTATGCCATTTCATGACTTTTCGTAAAGTGTATGTACAACCAAAAGACGTTGTTTTGGATAAGTCCCAGATGGGTTAGAAATTGTGTCGGGTTTTTAATCGCTGAGTCACTGCAGAGGAGATTTGTCCTCATTATCGGTTCAGATGACCATTTTAATCCAGACAAGAAGCAAATGGGAAATCCAAGGTCACCAGAACAGAAGGTAAAGGGAAATCTAAAAGGATCACTGGTTACAATGACAACAGTCTATGAGAGGAATCCCCCTCACATTGTAGAGATTTCATTCACTTCTTGAGGCCTTTCCAGAACAGAAGTGAAGAAAATCCTCCCCAAAAGTAATGCAGACAGCAAAAAAAAATAAATTAGAAATTATGTATAGTCTCAGCTATACATACACTTTTATAAGGCTGTATGTTGCCCTCAAAAAAGTCAAATTTAGGCAAAGAAAGCTAATAAAAACATTGATTACTGAAGAAGAAAGCTGGCACTAAATGACCTGGGTAAAAAATGTCACCTACAGAATTGTGCTTAATGAGTCCCCCCAGCCAACAGATCTCGTGTATGTAAGTGTATTAAAATATGTCTTGTCTGTGTTGCCCAGTGCACCAAATCAGATCTCCCCTTTCTTTTCTCTAATACATGACAGTGTTAGCTTACTGAGGGCAATAAAGCAATTTGTTCCTTCAACTGCTTTTCTGATAGGAGGGCGTGAGCTTACTCCAGTATGTGTCCTTTTTTGTACTCTAGCTCTTAAGATTTGCACACCTTACATTTCTGGTTAGCTCAGGCCCTTACATGTCACCTCCCACTTATCTCTTAACTTATAGGTTCTACTCTGAACAGAAAACTATTACTAAGAAAGTTACAATTTAGTAATTAGGCTCTCGGCATTCTACTATGAACACTACTGGCTCTGTCTGTATCCTATGAAGATGTCCCTTTGAGGATAAAATATACCAAGCAGAAGGCACTGGGAGAAGGACTGCACCTCAACTTGCACTTTAAGGGGTTGTAAAGTCAGAAGGTTTGTTTTTTTATCTTAATGCATTCTATGCATTAAGATAAAAAGCTTTTGTGTGCAGCAGCCCCCCTAATACTTACCTGTGCCCCATCTCTGTCTCTGTGTCTTGGCCGTCCGGGACTCTCCTCCTGATTGAGACACAGCAGCGGCACCATTGGCTCCCACTGCTGTCAAAGTCAGTTAGCAAATCAGTAGAGAGAGGGGGCGGGGCCAAACCACAGCTCCGTGTCTGAATGGATCATGAGCGTATGCTGCTTGCTGTGGGGGCACTCAACAGGAGGGAGGGGCCAGGAGCAACGAAGAGGGACCCGAGAAGAGGAGGATTGGGGCTGCTCTGTGCAAAAACCACTGCACAGAGCAGATAAGTAGAATAAATTTTTTTCTTCCATATAAATAACAAACAAGATTTTACAATCACTTTAAGAGGCCTTAGAACTTAAAGGATAAGTTCACAGTTGCTCCATTCATTTACAGATTCCTGTGAATTAATAAACTACAAGTACCATCTGCAACCGTGGCAGGCAAACTAGTAGTTTAAATAGACTGCAGGCGTGCTGATCAGCATGCCCGTAATTCATTCACATTGCTTACAGCTCTGAAAAGGACAGCCTGTAGAGGAGGTGCAAGCAACAGAGCTGTAGGCATTGTGCAATATTTTGAAGCCTCCTAAAGCTGAAAAAAGAAAACTAATACAGCCACCTCATCTAATGATTGGTAAGCTGCAAGGCATTACATTTTTGGTTTTGGGATTAATACCGCTTTAAAGTGGAATTTTTGCCAGTTTGCTGATTATGAAAGTGAGTGGGGCGCTCAGTGACGGGAAGCTGCCATGAGCGTGAGAGTTTCCATAAAGTGCTCTATTCTCAGCCTGGATTTAGCAGTCGGCCAGAAGATGCCCTAGGCAAAAGCTGAATGTAATAAAAGGGGCGGGGATATTGGGTGACATCATTACCCAAATACAGAAACACTCAAATCTGGGCAATAATGATTCACATGGTATGCGGACCAGATGGGGACCTAGTTTCAAAGTTACCAGTCAGGCTCCACCTACCCAATTTTATGGCCGCAGCATTGTCAATCAAAAGCAAGCAGACCCGATGGGGAACTCCGTTCCTGATCAGGCCCACCCCATAAAATAAATAAATCTCACCATGTGCCTGTGTGATGAGCACAGTGGCTGAGAAATGGGACCGAGTATCTGGTATGGATACGCGGACCTCAGTGTCGCCACCTTCCAAGACAGACTTATGTACCCATTTCCAACAGGTATGTGAATCTGTCACAAACACTGAGAATTTATTAATTTCCCCCAGTGCATCTACGCTGCCTCAAAATGTCCTCAGTCTTCCAGGGTAAATGACAACCCAGAAGAATAAGTGCAGGGCATCATAGTCTTGGCCCCCTGCACTCACATTTGTAAGATATGAATTAATGCTGAGAGCACTGCTGAGGTTTTCATGTCAGCACTGCTCTGCATCATGCAGGACTACCCTCCACAGAGAGAAGACTGAAGGGGACCCTGCATGTAACATGACCAGCCAGGATTAAGAAAGAAAAAAAAACAAAAAAAAACACACATACTGCTGAGAAGGGTGGCTCAGGAGGAAGGGGGACCTCTAGGGGAAAGGAGTTTGGAACCCAGAGTTGGGCTTTAAAGCTGAACCATAATTCTACTTTAAAGCAGATAACTGGGGGCACACATTCAAGTTATATTATCATACTAAACTTGGCTCAATTTCCACTACTCAAACCCATAGACTGCATCCTCTTTAATCAAAAATTACCATATATTACACAGGCTAATCAAGTACCATATTGCACATTACAGACCTTAATAACCTGCACATAAGACAACTGTCTAAAACCTCATGGGATATATAAATAAATATAGGTGTTAGATTTAAAGAAAAGTCTCCAATGAGGAAACAACCTGCTTACGCCAATGAGCTCCAATATGTGAGTGCATATGTGAACATGAATAGAAAGACTGACCGTTTTCTTTGTATCCCATGCCCAAGATCACTTCCGGAGCTCTGTAGTAACGGGTCACAACATATGGCGTCATCATGAAGCTTGTCCCTGCAGTCCGGGCAAGGCCAAAGTCGAGAATTTTTAGGGTGCAATCAGACTTCACTACAATGTTGCTTGGCTTTAAATCCTGTGAAGTACAGAAAAGAAATGGCCATTAACTGAAGACATTCAGAATTTCTCTGGGCTATGCTGAGAAACCTAGAACCAAATCTATATGTGAAGCCACTAGGTACATGTGAAGGCTCCTGTGCGATAGTCTAAACAGATGCAAATTCAGTTAATATGTGATGTACAAACAAAAAAAACCCCATTAAGGTTTGAATACACTTTAATAAGTGCACCAGTATTACTCACCCGATGGATTATCCCTGCAGAATGTAGGTGCTTTATTCCACACAACATCTGGTAAAGCAAATAGGACATACGTTCATGATCCAGCTCCATCTGTATCACTTGACACAAATTAGCATCCATAAGCTCCATGACAATGTACCTAAGAATGACAAAAGGTGCATCAGTGTGGGCGTGCGTTTGACAGTTACCCACACACAGCTAATGTCTAGGCTGAAGTCTAAATGCTTAGAAAATTCAGATTGCAAATGGATAGAAAATTGGATAAAAGACCTTATTCAGATAGTAAATAATAATTCATATGAATGGTCTAAGGTTATTAGTGGTGTATCCCAAGGTTCAGTGTTGTGACCCTTACTTTTTACCCTAGTTATAAATGATATAGGATCTGGGTTTACAAGTACCATTTCAGTGCTTGCAGATGACACCATGCTATGTAGTAGAATAATGTCCTTACAGGATGTCTTCAACGCCCACATTCCAGGGTTTATAACCCTCATTAATCTATCCAAAATGAACAAATGTTTTGCCTTTAGAATTTAATCAGAAAGGGTTAGGAAACTTTACAAATGGAACACAGTGTCCCAAGGTCAGACTCCAGGCTAGCCCCCCACACCCAGTCTGACAAGGTTTGGGTATGGCACTCCAAAGCCAAGCTGCAGAAAGGCCAATATGCATAGCTGATATGTAGAGACCAGATAAAAGCAGCAATGTGGTGAGGAATCTTTATTGCAGAAAAAAGCTAGTAAAAATGTGGTTAGACTTTTTCCCAGCTAGGCTGAGGAAAAAAAGTTCATCCTGCTAGGACACTAGAAAAAAAAAAAAAAAAACAGATGGTAGCAGGGAGTTTTTTTTTTTTTTTTAAATACGCCAGCGTCCAAACCATCTGAAGGAAGCAGTAAAACTTGAAAGTGAAGCCTTCCCATATCCAAAGGACAGAAAGGCTTGCAACAGATGGAATGGTTCCATTCATGAAAGCATCGATTACTGATAATACTTACAAGTCCTGGAATTCTTCCAGAGACTTCTGTGGTGTAAAGACATTTAGGAGCCCAATTATCTGAAACAGCCAAAAAGCAAAATGAAAGATGATACAGTACACATCTCTTAACATATATATTATATATGAAGATCTTCTTGCCAGGGTTTGTTCTGTGCTATTCTGTATAATACAGATCCCTGAGTGATCAGCCCCAACCAGCCTCTCATAGCAAACAATTCACAGTCCTAGTAAAGTAGATTTCCATGTTTAATTTGCCAAACTGACTCAAAGAACTATTTCAGAACTATAAGTAAAGAGAAATAAAGCTGCGCTATATTCTGGTGAGTAAACACGTGAATCAAATATAGCAAAACATTGTAAATCTCATTTTCAACATATATAACATAATTGCATTTAATAACACCCGTGTGCATCAAAGTCCAAGTGCAGATACACTGTTATATAATGGAGGTTCTCAAAAGAAACAAGAGTTCATAAAAAACTGAAGACCAATCCTCCGCATAGATGTTAAGATGGGAATAAAGTGCATCAAGTATACCTCATAGGTAATAGGATGGAGATCGAGTGCATCTAAACACCAAAAGGGTCTCCAGATTGTGACGACACCACCACCTCATTTAAGATGCGGGCTTACCAGATATTGCAGACCTTCTAATTAAAGAAAAGTCGGATGAGCATATGGCCAAAACGCCCTGACCAGGGTATTCCTAGGACTCTCCCCCGCAGGGTCCCCTCAAAGGATATGGATATACACTGGAGTTCTCAGCAGTTACCAGGCACCCGGGCGACCACCTCACCTTCCAAGCCCCGTTCAGAACCAGCCTCACTCCTCTTCCAGAAAACTCTCCCAACTGAGAGAGAAATTGGAACTTTTTCTGAAAGAGGAGAACTGACCGCTACAATAAAATGTAGCAGGAAAGTATGTCCCTCTTCTCAGATCTGATTCTAGAGATCGGCCCTGCAATGCTGACAGGTTGCCAGTACACACTCCATTTTCCTAGTAAATACATTCTCTTTCATCGGTGTCCCTACTACTCTCCTGCACATGCTAAGTGAAGTCACAACCCTTGGCAAACCTCTCCTACAAATAGTGACCACTGGCATACCCTTTGCACTCCTCTTCTGCACGTAATGACTGTTCTCATAACATCTGCACTTCTCTCCTGCAATGCAGTGCAAGGTGTTGTTGAGGTCCCAGGGATTGAGTTGGGGCAGGCCTCAGTGTCAACTTTTCCAAAAAAAATATTTGTGTACTGCTGGCATTTGGCTTTCAGTGGCTTCTGAGATGTCCTACAGCAATGGATTCTGGACCCATAGCTACTAGTGGGCACCTGCAGCAGTCTCATATAATATGTTGTCAGTGTCTGTCTCCTACAGCATGCCCCCAGTATCCAACCAAACCTGTATCATGTTTCCAGTCTCTGAATGTTTGCTTTACTAACGCTGTAATCTCTAGCAGTTTTCTGTAGTATTAACTATATTGAATATTCTATGCAGCCCCCTTGGTGACATCAGGGGCCACAACGGAGGCCCCCTACAGAACACCTAAATTGCCAACCACTGTTCTAAGCTTTCATATGTTTTCTATAATGACAGAGTGCTCAGGTGGAGACAAGACAATCGTATTTTTTCACTCCCTCCATCAGTATGCCAAAGAAAGTGATTGGGTGAGCATTGTTCAAAACAGAAAAAAAAAAGTAGGAATCTACAATAAAATCCTTCTAATTCATATAATCACCCGGAGGGGATTGTTTTCTGCAAAACTTACATTCTTGTGATTGACACATTTCATGAGCACAAGCTCCCGGTACGCCCTCTTGGCATGCGTTTGATTCTGAAACGGTCGACTTAGCTTTTTGATAGCAACATGTCTTTCTAGAACAGCATCATATGCAGCGCTGAGGGGACAAAAAAAAAAAAAAATTTGCACAACGTATAGATGCTTCATTGGATGCAAATTGATATTAAGAAAAAAAAAAAAGTTATTAACTTTCTTACCATACTATCCCCTGGGCTCCCGATCCAATGGGCTTCAGGTTTTGGTAGCGCTTCAGAACGGTGAAAGTGGAATCTCCAATTTCAAAGACGGAGAAGTTGTTGTCTCGTTTTCCTCGGCTCATGATTGCACGAGCGTCTTCCCCAGTGGCTTCATCCAAACCCCAATGCTTTTATAGCTGAAATCTGCCAAAGAAAAAAAGTCACAGGTGAGGACAATAAAGTCTGGCACGATTTTGCGCATGGTTCATGTTCGATTTTCATTGTCATAAACTTTGACAATTCACACAGGTCTGAAGCTAAACCCTATGGGAAGTAAATATTGTCTAAATATAAGAGGCATTTGTATTCTTACTTGACTCTTGGTGTGCTTCATTTTTCCTTCTAGATTTGTGCAGCAATTAAGCATAAAACTGTGCCTATGTGCAGGAGCTTCCTGTAAGACAGACTGGTCACTGCTGCTCTCTCTCCTTGTGCAGGGTGACGGGTCTTGTATCCGCCCTTCTTGTTTGCTTCAGGTAGCCTGTAGTGGGTGGAGCCTGCTGGCACCCTCCCACAGCTCTGACCTCTGTCTTTACGGCATACTTGATCATCATGACACACTTACCTCTCAGTGTGCCCACTTCTCCAGTAGCGTCCCTGCTGCTGATCTGGCTGGTACCATCTCCTCAGCTGCACCTTCTGGGTCCTATGGTGCTCCACTACATTCACTGATATTGTAACTTCTTATCCCCTGCCATACAGGATTGTGCTGTATGGCAAAACTGTGTAAATCTAAGAACTGAATGTATAGAAATCCATATACTTTGTTGGGTAAAATAGCTCCCTAAGGCCCCTTCCACATTGGGTGGGCATCTGTCTGCTAATTCCCACTGAGCAGAGGGATGGCTGGTCCGTGTCTGCTCCGCTAATGCAGAGTGAACACAGACACAGCCCACTCTCCTCTATGTGCGGTAAGTGGATTGCCTGTCTGTTTACATCCGGCTGCCATCCGATCCAAACAGCCAAATCGATGGGATCCCCATCCGTCTGTTTTTAGAAGATGGGATCTGATCGACGACGATCGATAGGACACTCCATCAAGAAGACTGTTGGGTCCAATCGGGTCCCCTAAAAAAAAGCGACAGGTAGATCTGATTGGTCCGCTAGTACGAAAGGGGCTTTAGATGTATTTCATCTGTGTATTTAGCTGTTTGCCAGAGTCCACTTCTAGGGTACTTTCACATTGGGGCGGGGGTTGCTTTTAACCCCCGCTAGACGCCTAAGAAAGGGATAAACACGCATCTAAGTATGCGGGCATCCGGGGTAAAGCTGTCCACATAGACCGTCCTCTGCACCGTCGGCTCTCACTGCTGTAAGTCTGCAATCCTGACCGGTGTTCTGCTGAGAAAGTTCCCCCCGGCGGATAAGGACTCCCCTGTACTGCGCAGGCGCAGTACAAGCTGCCGAAAATGAGAGTCAGCTGTACACGGCGCCTGTAACAGGGCCGCTCGCCACGCTTCGGGCACGGCCTCGCTTTGTTCGGCATAGTTTTATTCAAACTCTATGTCCACTTGGATGGTGGAGCTTGAACCTGGACTCAGTGCGCAGGCGCCGTGTAGAGCTGATGATCAGCTGTTCAATTTCGGAGTCTTTCGGCGGCTCCGCAGTTGTTCGTACTGCGCAAGCGCAGCTCATGCGCAGTACAGGGGGGTCCTTATCCGCTGGGGGAACTTTCTCAGCAAGACACCGGGAAGACTACCCTGCAGTAGAGCAATCTGAAAGCGAGGCTTGGAGTGTAGGATGGAAGGGATGACGTTGATGGCGGTGCAGAGGATGGTCTATGTGTACAGCTTTACCCCGGATGCATTCATACTTAGATGTGCCTCTTTTATGCATTAGCCATGTGAGTTGCAAAATGTTGTACCTTCATTAAAGCGGGGTTCCACCCAAATTTTGAACAATATCTGTATGTATTCTCTTCCTTGCCTAGATGCTGACATGCCGTTTAAAAAAATTTAAATCGCCATAATTACCTTTTATTTTTCTATTCTTCTTTGCACTTCCTGGTTCTCCTCCCATGGGAGTAGGCGTGTTTCTAGCCTCTCCCAGACTCCTGGGAGCTAGTTTCAGGCTTCCCAGGATGCCACTGAGCATGTGCGGGAACGAGCGGTGAATGCTGGGAGCACAGCATTCACCACATCCAGGAAATAAATGCTTGTGGGCTTCAAATGCCCACAATGAAGATGGAAACCGCCTGCAGTGAATAATATAAGTTATTCTTTCCAACGAAATCTGACACAGGCGGACATATTACACACAATATGTGAGTATGTAATGCTGAGAAGAAAAGTTTGTGAATGAACTCCAAAAAAAAAAAAAAAACGATAGATAGGTGGACCCCCGCTTTAAATGTAACCATGTGCCTGTTTTATTCATCAACCATGAGTTGTTCATGTTCTTCATTAAATGTAACCATATTGCTACACTTAGACCCCTTTCACACTGGAGGCGCTTTTCAGGCATTTTAGCGGTAAAAATAGCACCTGCAAAGCACCTCTCATTGAAATGAACACGCCACTTTTAACCCTTTATTTGGACGCTAGCGGAGTTAAAAGCTCCGCTAAAACAACGGTAAAGCACCGCTAAAACTAGCAGTGCTTTATGTGTGAAAGTAGCCTTGGAGGCGCCTCTCTTCTCTTTTATACTCAGTTTGTGACATGACACTACTCGTATATCAAGACATCGCTCGTTTATCATGTCAAAATTTATAAAAAGAAATTTGCTTGTCTTGCAAAACACCCTCAAACCAAGTTACTCTCAATCCAAGGTTTTACTGTACTACACAAAAACAATTGTTTTCCCCCGTTGTTAGCATGCTTGAACTTGGTCCCCAAGTTCAAAAGTTACTTTACCACTCAACACCAGAAAAAGAGACATTGAAACTGCAACACATGTAATAACCGCTATCCTGCAATCACTTACTAACCGGGGCAAACTTCATGCTACCATAGACAACTGCAGGGCTACACAAATCCCAATAGATTCCCAAAGCCACAGTAAAAAGTCCCTAAGAAACTAGGTCATCCTGCCAGCCCTAGTAAATGTCAAACATCAAACCAACATCTGGCATAATAGAAGGTGGGGCACAACCAGTGCAGTGGTGGGTGGTCTGTCGCAGTCTACACTACATTACTGCAATTCCGGACATTATTTCTGCTCTATCACTGTGGTGAGCTGTAGCTCACATACAAATAATGAAAGAAGAGGCTATCAAGAGCCATGGTGCCCAACACATGGCCCAAGTGCAGCCCGTGGGCGAGAGAGACAGAGAGAGAGGTGCAGGAGCATGTGATGGGTAAATGATGAGGGTTAACTTACACTGCCAGTCCACAAAGCAAAGGGGGGGGGGTTAACTTTCACTACACCTGACCATCAATGCAGGGAGGGTTAAATTGCACTGCCGCTGAGTAATGTGTGGTGAGGGTTAATTGTACTGACACCAGAGGCGTTC